>NC_057945.1:25842175-26157175 GCF_018555375.3 Anguilla rostrata
GAATGGGTGCTGGTGAGCATTTCCTGATCAGCAGGCGCTGTCGGTAGAAAATAGAAATGTAGTTCCATTTTCTTTGTAGAGTCTTGTTGAGAGCTCAGCATGCATGTGCTCATTTTTATTTTTTACTCATTTATTTAGTTGTTTATTTATATCTCTGATGGTTTGGATCAGTCTTACTTTACTATATTAAAGTTGAAAAAGTGTCACCCATGTTGAGAGTTAGGCAATAGTCTACATTTTGCTTTCTTAAATGGGTTGTTGTGGAGATTAGATCCACAACTGAAATTTTTCTGGTATTTTGAGGATGCTTATGCTCCCTTATGCTCTGTATGTCTGATTAAAAAATACAGATCACATTTGTAAACATGTTTACATGCAGGTAATTAATGTTAAATGCACAGAGATTTGCATCTTGGTAAGGCAGATTACATGCATGAATAGTTAAAAAATAGTTAGCCAAGTTAACAAAAGGACAGGCCTACAGTATACACTCAAATAGTTTGTGTACGTGTTGTCAGACTCTCTTTATAGTTGCACACAAACAGAAGGACAGTAACTTTTATGCAAATAGACTATCATTCAGACAGTTAGAGAATCTGTTTGTCTTTAGCACATTTAGAATAACAAAAGACAAGATTGAAGATTGAGATTTGTACAACTGGCGTGACATAGCCTACATTGTGAAATGCATGCATCTGATTCTTCTTCTCCGGTGAAATTTGCTTTTATTTGATGCTTTATTCCTATATGCTATATATTATTTACTTTGTTCAGTCCATTAGCTCATCAGTCCATCAGTCCATCATCTTTGCTTGCCAAGATACATGCACAGTGGATAACTGTAGTGTTATATCCATTTGTCATTTATTTGCGACGTGCATGCGCACATTCAGTAACATAGTCTTAAGCAAGCTTTTCAAATACTTTGTTTACAGTGATATGTATTAATATATAATTTAACATATAATATAACTTTTGGGAGAAATATTCTGACTAACATGGGCATATTTCAGTGTACATAGCCATGGCTTGTTTTTTTTTTTTTTTTTGAATGGACTTGCATTTGAACACATTTTCCACGATCTTGAAATGTTCTGGTCAGCTTGTGTTCAGTCTCAAATGAGAATATGCAGTTGTTAAACCCTTAACAACCTTGGTGGAAATATGATTTATGTAATTCAATTCTCTTATTGCTGGCTCAGCAGTCTGAGCATCATACTGTGTGCATCTGTTGTTTTATTTCCCTTTTGGAGGTTTGGTTGCAGTATTGGCCCTTCTTGGAAACATCACTGTCTCAGAATGAGCACATAAATGACTGTGTAGTAAACTTAAAAGACAAAAATCTGATTTAATTAATTTTTATGTTTTCTGTGGATCACAAAAATGGACAAATGACTGTAAATTAGAAGTGTCTCATTATTAACACATTCATATAGGCCTAGGCTAAACATTCACTAAAAATCTCACATTTGTTGCTTTTGCGCTGGAATATGACCCTGGCTACACACAGAGCCACTAGCTATTTGTACACTTCTCCATTGGAATTCCACCCTTGAAGAAGTAGCAAAAATCTGTTTTAATGGATTTAAAACATTGTGAGTATGTACAGCAACATATTGCAAAATAGCGTAGACATGACAGCTCAAATTCTATCAGAAAGTCTACATTCTTCATGCTTTGTGATCCTTCCCATGTCATTTTTCTTCCCTGAGCGTTGTTTACAATCATTTAAAAAAATATTAGCAGGTTTTTGCTCTATCTTGGACAACTGAACCTCATTTAGGCTACTTAAAAATAGAATTTTTTTTAAAGAATTTTGTGAACTCATACAAATCTCTCTCTAATTTCATTAATTTATTTTAAAAAATGTATCCATTTCACCAGTTTACGGTTTACCCTAAATTTGCTGTCTGAAACCCCGCACGATATTTTCATTGAAATGTGTGATATTTTCAAACCTAGCCACGTAAGTGTGACATTGGGCCTCAATGCTTTTGTTTCACCCCTGATGTGTGAGGCTTCAGACCTGTGAAACTAATGGTAAATGTAACTTCGTGACATGGGTCAAGCTTGAATCAAACAACAGACATGGTGTACATTATCCACTTTTAGTTTTATTCCATGGTGGCTCAACAGTTTTATTCACCAGGCTGACTCACAGATTCTGGGTGCTTTTCTTATGTTTGTCATGCTGACCCATAACAGCTCACCCTTTTAGCATTACTTAATAGGTCAGTAAGATGTGAAAGTAAATGGCTCTCAATGATGTCAACATTAAACAGATAAGAAAGGAGCAGCAATCATTCCAGGGAAAACCTTAACTTTGGACTGTAGATGAAGTCCAGCAGTTTCGGTCTGGAATGACGGCATAATTCATGCAATGAGCAAACGTTCATGCTATACTGGTATCACATACAGTAGCTTTGGCTTGATATCATTATTGTCAGAGGCCAAATATGAGTGTTTTGTGTCCATTAGGCTTGCTTAAGCACACAAAGTCATGAGGATGTTGCAACTTCTGTATTTGACTTCCTGTGTTGAGAATAACGGACAAGTTGTAGCCTAATAACTGCCACAAGGCATCCGCATAGGCCGTTTCCTACCTACTTTCCTAATTGAGCATGTGAATGCTCCATGCAGAACTTTTGAGCCGTGTCAGTACTGTTGGCCTAGTTCAGGAGCAACACACACTCACACACAGCTTTCCTGGAATCACTGCCATGCACTGAATTTACTGCCAACCAAAGGACTAAAACAAACATTGTGTTCTCTGCACCTTAATGCTCTGCACCTTCTAGCTGCACCAAGGACCACAATCGAAATACGTCCTGTGACTTTTTTGCTATCCTTGATGCTCTTTTAATTGTGCATGTACATTGATGTTTGCAACCATGCAATTGTCCTTTTAAAGTGAATCGTCAAATAAATAAACTAAACTAAAACTAAAATTCTGGGGTTGCAGTTTGGTTTTTCCAGGTGCCATAATTCCCCTTTATGTTTCCATGGAAACATGCAACACCAAATCCGGACAAAAAAAGGAGGCAGAAGACCTCCAAGGGCGTGCGACAGCACATTGCACAGCTAAACTCATATGAATGGGGAGCGAGCGATGTATTTTTTTTTAAAGAGGAGAGAGGCAGCACTGCCACACCAGAGTGGACTGATTCAGGGAATGATTGTCATTCACTAGTATCCCCATGGTAATCCAATGAGACTTTGACGGAGGTCATTTGTAGTTATTGGGGAATTTTGTATATTCACCTGCTGATTCACCTTCATTTTTGTGTGCTCATGAGGAGGCTGCCAGTAAATAGACTTGTCTGCCTGGTTACCTGAACTCTGTACAGTTCTTCATTTTGTACATTTGTCTCCATGGCTCGTTGTAAACCTTCCTCTGGTGTTCCCAAGCAACGGAATCCAGGGAAAGTGTCATGTTGGATGGATATTTCAGCGGTCCGCATAGGTTTAAAGCAGAATAACGCTTTTACCGAGGAAGCCAGTTAATGGAGACATGGAAATCTTTTACTGGAGACTTCAGATACCTTGGGTGTTTTTGGAATATGGTTAGAGAAATTCTTTTTGATCTAGACGCCTGTAGCTTTAGCCTGTAGGTCCACTTCTGTCGAATGGCTGAGTAGTAGCGGCTGGGCTTGGCAGTAGGGGGAAATGCGGTCGACTTATGTTTCTAAAAGCTGAGTCAACAGCTCTGCCCTCTGTCTGATTCTGTTTGAAAGAAAGTCAGAAAGTCAGGGGTAATGACACAACGACAGGCTGATTTTCCTTGTTTCTGACGTATTTTTTTGTTGTTGAAGAAAGAGAAAATAGTCAAGTCAAAAATAAACGATTATGTCATTGCTTGAGTAACCCTGCCATCATATGCTACAGTCTTCAGTGTAGTAATGCTGAGAAATCACAGAATATGGGCTGATACAAGCAGTGTTATTTCTGTCTGAGTCATGCTGCTTTTCCCAACTGGTTTCAAACTGAAACAGTCGTGTCTACCCCACACAGCCCAAAGACCAGTTTAGCCTCAGATATATATATATATATATATATATATATATATATATATATATATACATATATGCATACATATACATACATATATGCATACATATACATACATATATATGCACAGAAGCCCTGTGGAACATGAATGATGCGTCATCTTGAAAGAGGAAGGAAGAAATTGAGCAGAAGAGAAACCGAAAGACTGTTGCTTGAATGGAGCGGCAGAAGAGTCAGTTGTATGCGGAGTGTGAGGCATTTGAGATTTGAGCAAATGTAGTACAATTATTCTCCTTATCTATTTTCTCCCTAATTTTGGAAGACCAGTAATGCCTCTCAAGTCATAACTGTGCCATCTGCAACCAATGCAGGAAGCTTTTTTTGGAGGGGTGGGGGAAGTGGGAGTTTACCATGCACCTTTTCTGGCTTTAGAAGAGGCCCTGGAATTGTTCCTGAATGGGTTGGGGAAAATACACAAGCTAACATGAAAAGAAAGTAAACTGTAACAGATTGCAAGTGTTTGTTTCCTCTCTTGTTGTCTGTATGGGAGGTGGGAGGTGAGAGGTGGGGGGTCCATGCCAGATTGTCTGAAGGTTACCTTGCAGTGGCCTGGAGTAGCATAAGGGCCCGTGTGGTGGTCTGGCTTTTGAGCTGCATGGATCTTAAGTACAGCAGGTTGGAACAATGTCACACAAGTAGAAAAGCTGTATTAGGCCTACTTGATTAACATTTTATGGAGGGAAGGAAGAACTGGATGGTCTGCATTCCTGTGCCACCAGATTCTGGTTGTTGCTGTATCTTAGAAAGATCGTATTCTCTCTCTCTGAAAATGCATTTCTGACCTCAGTGGAAAAAGAAGACTTCCAATACAACTGAAGTGATTCATGGAAACGGGGCTAAAATAAAATTGTAGGCTTATTAAAAAATAAAACAAAGGGTAAAATGCAGAGCACCAAACCATTAACAACAGCTGTATATGATGTTGCATTAAAGTGAACATAGAGCCTGCCCATAATGGCATATTGCATTAGATTATGGTGATTATTTGATCCATATGACATATGTAACAACATATTACCATATTGGCAGTGACTGATATTGATCGTGACTGCCTGTTTGCTGAATCACAGGCCAACAACATAATTAGGTATGCATTCAAACAATCATGACATTTCAAGAGGCTGCATGGCCTAAAGTATGTAATAGCTGATAATGTTTCAATAACTGATACTATTATTATTATTATTATTATTATTATTATTTTCTACTTTTTCCTGGATTGCTTGTTATGGATTGCATGTACTTTTTACAATCTCTTATCAGTTTACAGCTTATTCTCTGTAGAGCTGGAGGCATTCTGAGGTGGTAAGAAGCATTTCGCTGGCTGAATGATCCATCTCTCCTCTCTGGTAGTTTCCCTGTGGCCGAGCGCAACGACAGTAAGATGCCTTTGGGAGATGATGGACATGCCTGGAAAAAGAAGACTTCAGACATTAAGGAGATCTACGACTTCAAAGAAGTTCTGGGGACGTAAGTGTCTTTTGAATAATTGGTCTTCACGGACCGCTCCATTCCGCCTAGGTGCCAAAACCTAAACAAAAAAGGGTTTCTTTTCACATTCAGCCATCAGGCCCTTTATCTATTAATTCCTCCTCCCAGGCTCGCTGGCGACAGGCGCTTTTCTGATGGTCATTATTACCCTTAGGGGACCGGCGTTTTTTCACCAGTTGCTATCAGTCTGTGGCGACTGGTGCTTTTTCATCATTACCATCAGGCGGTGTTGATGATGCGGCACGACCGAGCGAAGGACAGCATCAGTGGCCGGAGGAAATAACTCATCAGCGAGAGCCAGTTGTCATTTCAGAAGGTCTAAAAAGGGTGACTACAGCCACCTCCCTAGGCACTGGGGTGTCTAGGCATGACCGTTGATCATCACGCTAACACAAATTTCATACTCCCCATTGATTAATTCCATATAGTGTGCGGACGGGTGTGGTGACCAGAGCACATCATTGTCGAGCTGCTTCTGATTTCACAACCTGATTGGTGTTGTCTTGCTGCTGTTTGCTCATGTTAGAATAAACAGCGTTAAGTTCCGGGAGTGGATGATGTATTCAGATCCAGTGAGGTGACTGAGAATGTTTTTTTTTTTTTCTCGCATTTTCTCCCCAATTTAGCCGTTATACCAATTCCCCGTGTGAATCACGGTCCTGGTTGATGCGCTATCCTCTGTTGGTCTAGGGAGGGTGTAGACTACCACATGCCTCCTCCGATACATGTGGAGTCGCCAGCCGCTTCTTTTCACCTGACAGCGAGGAGAGTGTTTCACTGGGAGAGCGTAACGCGTGCGGAGGTTCACGCTATCTCCCCCAGATCCCCTCCCTGCTGAACAGGCGCCCCGACCAATGAGTAGGAGTCGCTAATGCAACGATCAGGACTCATACCCTCACCGGCTTCCCACCCGCGAACACTGCCAATTGTGTTCGTAGGAACGTCTGACCAAGCCGGAAGTACCGCTGCCAGGGATTTAAACCGCGTCTCTGCGGTGGTAGGCGAGTGCTTATACCTCTACGGCCGAGGTGATTGAGAATTTGCACCATATGAAGCAGGAAATCCGTTTCAACATAGTGTGATGCTTCTTTAGAACTAGACCAACATCTTTTTCATTTTAAGCCGGCAGTTTATTTATTTATTTATTCATTCATTCATAAATTTATCTTCCATGTATCTAAGATATGAGTGCATTCTCAAGCAAATGTTGAAATGTGTGTCTTTTATTTTGATTAGATGTTTTGCATTTTTGTCTGTGATTCATACAAATTTTATTGTTTGCTGTAGTTGTAGTTCTGGCTTATTGTCTAATAAATGAAGTCTAATAAATGTAATGCATAAAATATATTTTTGATCTTTTTCAAAGCGAAAAACTCAAAATGGTGGGCCCCTGGCACCTGTTGTCCTATGTGTGGCTTTCCCAGGAAATGAAAGCATTCCTGGTGGATGTTGTCTGTTTGGTCTTGGGTTTGGCATGCAGCACGAGTCTCCACCAGGCTTGAGTAGGAAAAGCTGTTGGGATCCAGGCCTGGTCTTTCCCAAAGCCAGAGGGCCCCGTAGCTGCAGTAATGCTGAGATTAATGTGAATTCGGTGCACGTGGACACAGCCCACTCCTGTTGGGAATTCTGGATTCCGCACGTCTCCCTGTAGAACAGGGGAAATGAGCCAGGGCTGAGGGCTGTATGAGTTTGGCTTGTAGAGCAGCATAGTTCAGCCAGGTCTGTCAGCTCAGGGAGTTTAGACGCCAAGCCACTCTTAATCCCCCCCACCCCCACAACGGGACCTCTCAGCACATTCTGCCGCCAAGGATCTGCAGTGTAGCCACACTGCGCAAAACCAACATGTGGAAAGAAAATCTTCCATTTGAACGGGCTCCGTGACGATGTGCCAGACGAGGGGGGGTGGACTCCAGAGTGTGGAAAAGGCACAATGGCCTGCAGCTCGTCTGCGTGGCGCCTTTGTGTTGCATTGTGTAGTGTTCCGTTGTATGACGTATGTGCTGGGTGAGGTTTGTTGATTTTGTGTGACATTGGGTGATGTTTGATGTTGTATACACTGTCGACAGTAGCTAGTTGTTTTCCTTCTCGAGGTTTTCCGTTCATTGAGTTAAAATAACAGTTTGTGGCTCTACAGCGCTCTAATTGCCCAGCCCATTAATTTTACAATGATTTGTCACTATTGTGCACCATGAACATACGTCTTCCTGTCTCGCAGTGAAAGGCTGACTGTGCTTGTAGAAACACACTTTCTTTCATGAAGGAGTGCTGTATATATGAATGATGTTAACGATAAGAATAAATTGAACTGCTTCGGTGAGTATCCTAAGTTGCTCGTTTGGGCTTTTGATAGCTGTATATCAGTGGAGAGTTGAACATTTTGAAAACACGCCATATGTGCCTTTGTTGCCTCTGTATGCTTTCTGTCCCCTTCAAAATGCGGAATTCCTGAGTCAGCTGATGAAAGTGCCGGCAGACCTCGTTTGGCCTGATGATTGAACAGCTGGAGATTTTGGTGATATGTGGAAAAAATGAATTAAATGTATAATTTATTTTGAAGGTGTGCCTTTTGATATAAATGTGCATTTATAAACCGCATGGTTAGCAAAGCATAATTTTTATGTTGATACTTTTTATGGACCTAAACCTGTTTTATACTGGTTGAAAGTGAGTGGAGGCTAAAACTGGATTCCATGCGTACTCGGTGTCATTTGTTAGAATATTGAGGGATATGCTTTGTCTTCAACGAGTGGCAAAAAAATAGCGCATCGTTTCAGTTTTAAAAAGCGCTGACATCTGATGGATTAGTGTGTTGATGAAAAAATTCCTTACTTTTTAAAAGAAGATTACAAATTGGGTTAATTGGTTTAGTTCACCGGTTGACGTTAATACATTTATTTTGACAGTTTCAGTAACCTGTCCCGTGTTTATATAACATTGTAGGCATGTAGCGGAAGCTCTTAACTAAAGGGAATTACACAGCATACATTCTTTACATATAATTCCTTACTGGGTATTTACTGAAGCATTTCAGGTTAATTACCCTGACCAGGGTATCTTCGGAGTGCATTGACTTCAGAATGAAATGCACAACCTTGGAATTGGTTCAGTTGCCTTACCATTTTGGTATACTGCTGCCTCTCTCTCTCTCTCTCTGTCCTCTGGCCCTTCCTTCATAAAGGCCTATAAGGCAGCTTGCTACTGAGATGGAAAGTGGGGGTGGGGACTCCTAACATGACCACGTCTTCCATCTGAAGAACTTAGTGACACAAATGGGAATCCTCTATAACCAGTTATTTGTAATGTTGATAATAAGCATTGTGTGATAATAAACAGCTTAGTCCAGTTTCCCTTGACTTGCAAAAACATTCATATGCTGTGTTTTCAGTACTATGAATAAAAATCTCTGACATGCTTCATTGATCTCTGCTTTGCTCTGTAAAAGTATACATTGTATGCCATCTTTCCGCGTGAATTGAAGAAAGCCTCTGGATAGAGGGAGCCAGCTCCTTACTCGCCTATTACTCATGAGGACTTCCCTGTTCTAAGGAACGATCACACCTAGGCAGCTGCAAAACCTCACTTCTTCTAGAAATGATTGTGTTACTTTCATTTCTCTTCACACTCCAGTCACCTTGTGCTCAGAAGCCACTCCAGATCAGCTGCGAAAGTTAAAAGGAGCCCTGTCCTCCTCTGAGAAATGCAAATCCGCAGGGCGTCGCCCTGTTAAAGGAACTGGCCATTCATTCTGCCACTTCTTATCACATGTGTAATCTCATCCTGCCAGTCTGCAGTTCAATGGCCTGCCCTGTCTTGCAGCGGGAGATGAATATCAAGCTTGCCTTAACAAGCGATAACCTATTCATGAATGAAGCCCAAAGGAAGACTGTTCCGCTGCAAGTACAGTTCACACCTCAACTCAAATGGTTAAAATGGTTATACTAATATAGCCCTCAGTACATAGTTTGGCCTGGATAAGAGTGGGGGATGAGGAGTTTTTGGCCGACTGTCAGATGGAGTAGTTAAACTGATTGGGGATGCCATCCAATTTGTTCCTGGGAATTAACCACAGTGTTATTTAGTTACCCTTTATTTCAAGTAAAGTCTCTCTGCGGTGTCTTGCTAATGGAATCGGGGTAAACCCATTATCTCACTTAGACATTTAAATGGCTTATGTGTATCCTTGTCTTTCTGAAGAGCAGTACTCTGTGCCTCCCACTGCAGTAATTCATGTGTTTAGTTTTATTTTCATTTAGTGGCAGTAAAGCGCTCATGTCATTATTAGGCTTAACGGATTTTCACAAGTCATTTTGGCTGGCACTGAATGACTCATTTAACGTGGTAAATGTACAGTCCTTTCATGTGTAATCCTGGAATTTTGTAAGTGTATTATAACTTGAAAAGCTTCCACCTAAGTGTGTGTGTGTGTGTGTGTGTGTTCGGGTGTCTGCTGGCGTGTGTGCATTTGTGTGTGGCTGCTTGTGCGCGCTCGTGTGTGTGTGTGTGGCTGCATGTGTGTGTTTGTGTGCAGAAATTTGTTTGCTGATCCCACAGTGTGTTCCTGTGGCATTTCTAATCTTTTGTGTTCTAGTGTTTCTCATGTGTAATGTTCCTGTGCATCTAATAGAGCACATTGTGTTGTACACAAGTCATTTACAGGGCTGAATTTGAGGTTTCTGTTTATAGCCCTCATGCTGCTATGAGATGGGCTTTCCTGTGTGGTTGCTACATGCTGCCAAGTCCGTTTAACAGGATGTCGACCCCATCCTTTCTCTCTGCCTTGTGAGTTCTAATAAAATATTTATGTATTTTTTAAATATTTTTAAAATAAGGGGCCTACCAATAGTAGAATTTAAATGGGTATAATAATAATAATAATGACTTATCATTATTATCTAGCTGCCTTTATCGAGGGTGGCTTACTGAGCTGTATCTGTTTCGGAAACTGGTTTTTTTTGTATGCTTATCTCCTTTTATGCTCACTCTGCGACACTTGTTGCAGTTGAGCATTGTTGATTCAAGAGAGTGCAAACGAGCACACACTCTCCTCCAAAGCATGTGATATCACTGCTGCTTCTTTTCACACTGCAGCCCACAAGTTCGCACAGACATGAGTCAGCAGATGCATTATGTGCAGCCCAACCATGTCCAACCATGATCACCTGGGGTGACCTCTTTGCAACGACACATCATAATCTCACACAGCTGCCACCCTCCCTCCTTTGACATTGGCACGATTCAGATTTCAACCAGGTTTCAGGCCGTTCAGGTTGAATACCTTCACAGGGAGTCAAACTTGCAGCACAGTTATTTAACCATATTTATATTGCTAGCTGCAACATAGACTACAGTAAGTTGCATCTATTGGGTGGTGAAATGTTTTAAATCATCATTTTTTGGTGAAAATTCAGAACAGCGATCAATTTGTTAAAGATGCAAGGCTCTTGTTTTGCGCTGATTTCAGACAAAGATGTGAAAGATCAGTTTTTTCCAGCCAATGAGTTGTCCATCTTGTTTATGGAAAGAACACTGGCTCCTTGCATTGCATAGCTTGGAGTTTACAGTGGGCTGGTTGTCTTGGCAACAGGAAGAGACACTTTCCATATGGACTATAACAGTCACTATGGAAACAAAGTTGTTTTTTTCTATTGATAATTAGGTGAATGTATCAGCTTTTCAATGATGTTGATGCCCCCCTTTTTATTTCGCTTTTCCACAAAAGCGATATATTGGAATTTCGTTTTTTTTGTTTGTTTGTTTGTTTGTTTGTTTGTTTTTTTAATCCTCTGTGCTTTATGGTAAGAGGGGCTAGGGAGCAGAGGAGGTGACACTTCTTCCTGAGGTACAGTATAATGGAGTTGTCAAAACAAACGTTTCCCTCCCAGTTCCCTCTCACCCTGCCTCCTTCACTTCTCCCCTCCTTCACTCATCTCAGTCAGTTATCTCGCTCCCTTGGGCCTGTGCTTCTATGGCAGCCACATTCTGTTTTTTGTGTTTGTGTTTACTACTAATGTTGGGGAAATTATCCGGAGCTTCATACACCGGAACACAATAGGCTGCTGATCAGCTTGCTCTCAGCATATATTTATGTAATAAAGCTGCATTGTTTTTTTCTTTCCTTTGCTAATAGGGAGCACTGAGCCTGATCATTCATTAAATGCCAAATACAGCCTTTTGTTGATCAAAGGATAATTGGTAGGTTTTTTTGGCAGGCTATTAAAACTAAAATCAATCATGTAGCCACCACTTAGGCTCTCGCTGCTGTATTTCATTATTGTGAAACTTTCCCATTTACACTCTTGCATACATGCCCACTTACACACTTAACCACTTATCATAAACGCGTGTCCAGGTATACACATACACACACTTAAGTGTGCTTATGTATTTACACAAGGAAATTTGCCCATGTAAATACATACATTTAAATACAATCCAAGTGTACGCTTTCATGCCCACTTGCACATTAGGACACACTTACCCACTTGCACACATGCATGCTGACACACCTACCTTATTTGTAAACTCGCAAGCATTGCTAAAATAATTATGGGAGAATTAATGAGAGTATGTTTTCATTTTGGACTCATAATTTATTGGATACTGTACTCATTGCATACTGTAGGATGTATAATGTAATTATTTGTCCTGTGAACTACTGATTACATGTCAGCAAGTTTATCTAACTTACTGAAGGAGCCACTTAAGTCCAACTCCTTTAAAGAGGCCATTTCCAGCTTTTTGTTTGTACGTTCATGGAAGTTATTTTATGGATCTGAGAGAATGAGTGCTTTAGGGAAGCATTTCTTGGAAATTCAGTTGTCTGTGACTAGGCCCAAACTCACAGACTAATGTTACTGTGAGTGATTATGTCTTTCTTTTTAACTGCGTGATTTTGTGTGCTTGGCCAGAATGTGAAAAATAATTAATTGGGTGGTTTTTTCAGAACATCTACACAAATGCATCTCCTATACTGCCTCTCCTAAACATGTGTGGGTGCTGGAGCAGAAGACTGTTGTTAATCTGGGCTTGGGTTGACAGTGTATTTAAACTACTCTGAACTGACAGAGCCTAGCAAGCCAGTAAACATACAAACAATGTACACACCATGACATATAAAGCCGTCATTATGAAGTATTGATAATCATTAATACTTCATAATGATAGTTGCGGTGTGTGTTGAGCGTATGTAGATGGCCAACACATATTGTGGTTTCATTGTATCTTGGATGTCAAATTGTATTCCTAAAGAAAAGGTCATAAAAAAATGCAATGTTTCCTGATGTGAATGTGTTGGGTGCAGAATTTCTCTGTGTATAGCAGTGATTAAATTAAATCTCATATCCACTTAGCATGCGGTCACCAGGCTTGCGGTCTACGGGCTCACGCAGCCCGTTGCTATGATCCTTGACTCTGCTTTCCGGGAAAACTAGCAGCTGGTGCCGTTTCCGTGGCAGCCGAGACTGGGGAGAATTCCGTAATGGTGAATGATGATGCTTCTCCTCTGTTTCCGGGGCAGCCCGCGGGCCCTTGTAGCGCACAGCAGGCCCAACAACAGCGCGCTTCACCCTGCCGTGTGACCGTCCCAGCAGAGAAGGAACCGGAATCATCAAAAATCAATGGCCTGACGGATGGCCCACTCAGACTCTGCCATTTAATGGTGATGAAAGTGCTGACTGTGATAGAACGGACTTATGATCAAAGTGTAGAGAGAGAAAAATGACTGTTGTATTTGTCAGCTCGGCTGGCATTGAGCCTACAATCGATGTGCCATTTTTGGAGTAGAAACGCTGTCTCTACTGGGGACACTGGATTTGTCAAAAGTTGTTGGGTTGCAGATTTACCATGCTCTCAAAACTTGATAGCTCCAAGTAGTAGACCGGGACACTTGTTATCTACATCTGCTGCATCTATAACACACTGAATAGCTACTACATAGATATTTTATCTCCAAGCATGAATCCTAGATCATTTTAAAAAATACTACCATATGAGTTCTCATTGTTATTTTTGGCCCAGCTTTGATGTGTTAAATGTTTAATGAAGCACACAGCCCTTTTTCTGGGATGAGGAGTTGGCTTGGAAGGGTCATTGCTCCTCTGATATAAAGTAAGCACTGCTGCGATGTTGAACACTGGCAGCCGATTGGTCTGAATTCATGGCTGCTTTTTCATACCCGGGGAAGTGCGGAATGGTTTTGATTCTGAATTGACGCAGCAGGAAAAGAGCCACATTCAGTCTGGAGTACTGAAGAAGAGGAGGGTGAGAACAGGCCAGTTCAGTGTACATGTGCAGTTCTCGTGATCGCTGGACCTGTTGCCTATGACCGATAGAGCCACCCAAAGGACTAGGTGCACATGGGGGTGCCAGGTTAGGGGGGGACGGGGGGTGAGAGGGAAGCAGCATGCTGTCTCAGCATGGAGAAAAGCATGGAAGTGTCTCACCTTCTAAATTATTCAGCCCTCCCCCTCTCCAGCCCACCCTTCCATACCCAGCCATCCTTATCGACCCTGCTGCGAGCAGCAAGCGTGCCACTGTCGTTTCCGTTCCTTTGAGGCCAGATGGAGTACTCCTCTGAGGAAGGAAGGGGTGAGTGGAGATGGAGGGGGGTGGAGCCTCTGTGTTTGTGAAAGACTAGGGAAGCTCACTGTTTTCTGAATGGCAGCAGGATTGCCTGTATACTCCACTTGCCTCCACCTGCTTTTTCTGGCCAACTGCTCTAGTTGACTGGTGAGACACCTTCATTACAATGCTGCTCATTACTTTTAGTACAAATAGCACAAACTATACAGGGTCTGGCTCTCAGATACCAGCTGTGGTCCTGTATATGGGTCTCTGCCTGAAGCGAATTTCTCTCATTAGCATTTTTTACACTCGCGCACAGATGGAATTCCAATTGACCATTTCATCATTTTTTCTAAGAAATACATGCCAACCAAACCCAGTAAGTTTGTCAGTGAACATTTCCGGAGTGACTGGCACAAAGGCACTGAGAAGACTGGCAGGGCGAGGTTTGGATCCCCCCCCCGAGGCACACACTCGCACAAAACTGATCAATGCGTGCTGACACTAGGGATGTGGCCACTGTCCCAGCTGTAAATCCCGCGAGACCTCTCCCATTCATCAAGTCAATGATTTAATGCAGTCCACTCTCCATTCCCCGCTCCCGGCCTGGTCTACGCCTTCTCCATACCCTCTCCCCCGCCTCCCTCAGCTGTCCTTACCGTTAACCTCGCCGTAAATAAAAGCGACAATGTGAAAATAGATTTTCTCTGTTCGCGGCTGATTGATGTCCAACATTTCGTGTCATTTCTTTCGTTCCTTCGGGTGACACACATTCCTTTCTAAAGTAGTGAGCCTCTTCCTTGGCCAGCCATTCATGACCCGGCTGTGATTGTCTGTCAGTCAGTAAAAATGTCTGTGCAGTAATGTCCCGCCTTCTGGTATCACCCATCTCGCATTTCACTATATTGTCACCAGAGCCGTCACTCTCGTTTTAGCTGTCTGTGCTGTGTAACCAGAGCTGGGAAATGTCTGCATGTTGGAGAGAGGGAGAATGAAAAGGAGGGGAAAAAGTTGATGGAGAGGGAGGGGTGGTTGAGAGAAAAAGAAAGAAGAGAGCTAAAGAGAAAGTAGCGTGAGTGACCTGGAGTGGTTGGGCTGTTTACTGAGACGCAGACGCTGCGCTTAGTGTTTTGGTAACAGGACATGATGGGGGTCCAAGCTCATTGGCAAAATGTTAATGTGTGTGTGTGTGGGGGCAGGTTTGTGTGCCAGTGCTGTTCTGTCAAAATCCTGTCAGCAGAAGGCTATGTATCTAGAACTAAATGTTCACCTTGTCTGGACTCCTGCCCAGACAAACGTCATGTCTGGACACCCAGATGTAATCAACTTCTAATACTGTACCAGCTCAGTATGCTGCTTTAGTGTCTGTGACCCCACAGACAGGTGGGAAGGGGTGTGGGTGTGGCTCTGGCTGCAGGTGGATTTAGTGTCTGTTTCATGCAAATTACACAACAGGAACAGGCCTCCACTGACCTCTTACGATTATTGACTTTCCCAAACCACTCAAGCAAATGGTCTCATTATATATATATTTTTTTACAAACGTATAATCTTTTAATAAATTTGATTTGGTATTTGACAGTTTTTAATCAAAATGGCTTGGCACTGCTCATAACTAACCATTTGAGGCACAGCATTGATCAGACACCTAGCTAGATTTCCTGTGAACTTCCTGACATGGGATGAGTTGCACCATAACAGCTAAGAGTAGAATTCAGAATACCAAATTAACTTTTTATACATTGCAGAGATAAAAAGAAATCGTGACTCGGATGTGAATTTCTCATATTTGTAACTGAAAGATTATTAACACCACAGGTCAACATTTATTTCACTTCAGTAATTGATGTGTGGTGTAAATAGAGCTATTAAGGCCTAATGTCTCTCAGCACAGTGTGTCCTTGTTTGGATTTTGGAGGTCTTGAAGCGTGCCTCTCCTGCTCACTGCCGGCAGTCAGGACGGGTGGTGAAGCAGTGCTGGACGGGGTGACGATCGAAGCTTGTGTTTTCGGAAAACTGCTGCCTCGAGTACCCCTGTGAGCTTGTGAGAGCAGAGAGCCCACGGCCCTGCCCCCCATTAAGTATTTATGTTCTTGTCACTTGCTTTAGGGGTCATGCAGATATGTTCTGAGTTGGTTTTCAAGCCCTTCTCATTTTGCGCATTTGATAAATATGGCAGATACTCATACATGAAGAACAGTGTGAAGTCACCATCCAGTTTAAATATGAATTTATTGGTCAACAGTGGGGATGAGTTGGTTGAAAAAGTAAACACCATTTACAAATTCTCTAAGCAGTGTAACCGCTAGCATCTCTAAGATGATAAAGCTGAAAAATATGTTCAATTATGGTCAATATGAAAGATATGGTACATTTTCAGCTAAGATAGAATCGGTTATGTGTTTATTTTCTGGTTCTTCCAGTGAAGAGCTGTGTGCACATGGGATTGCTTTTTGGCTGGTACAGAAAAGGTCATGTGGATAGTGCAAATGAAGGCTTTGGTCTTGACTGGCTGCACTGGAAACAAGTTCTCCTTGTGTTTTCACTCCAAAACACTATAACACCAGATCAGACATCATGTACCAAATGGAGACCAGGATAGAGGAAAATGGCACAAATTTATAAAAGACACAGTTGTATAATAGTATGCATTGCATATACAGTGAGCTCCATAATGCTTGGGACAAAGTTTTTTTTCTTTTTGATTTGGCTCTGTACTCTACAATTTTTGAATTGTAATAAAACAACTCACATGTGGTTAAAGTGCACATTCTCAGCGTTTATTTAAGGCTGGTTTTAAGGCTGTATGTACTAGATAGTCGTTGCACTCCTGCAGACTCTGCCTGTGTCAAAAGTTTTCTGATTATAAGCTGAATTTGTGAATATTGTATAAAGAACAAAGTTTCTGTCAAATGGCTCGAGTAGTCTTTTTTTTTTGTGTACATCACTGGAGGTTTAGCATTTAGCCTAATTAGTTTGCTGTTGATGTTCTTGTTTAATTGTTACTTTATATCCTAAATGTCTAGCATTTAATTGGTTTTCTATTAATGCTGTTTAAATTCCGCTTTCTGTGCTGTACTTTATTTACTTTACTCCTTATTTGTTATGACCATTAGCTCTTGGCAAACAGTGGTATGGGCCTGTGTGTTTGATTTTAAGACTGAGTCTCCCCAGATGGAATTCTCTCTGCTCTCTCAACTAAAGCCTGTTCTCACCCTTCTGCCTGAGAGAAAAATCACCTGTGAAGTGAACTGTGAGATAGGAACACGTCTTTAAATCAAATATGGAAATTCTCATAAAGACAGTTTTCTCATAAACATTATAGACATTGTAGAATATGAAACATTATATTGGAAAACCAAGAAACCTCTCTTTTTCTTGTGCCCTATAGTTTATTTGTTAGTGTCAACCTCTCCTTCTGCCGTATCCTGTAGACCGGCCCGCAATGAAAGGGTGGCTCTCTCCATGTGCCTAGGAGACCTAAGCCATTGATAAAACTGCCTGTTCTTTGGTCTTTTGAATGCTGATGCTGTTTCAGTATAAACAGTATTTGTTTTACAGGAATCATGTCGTGGATTCTCAAGGCAGGGTTTATAACTGCCTACGGAAGGGGCATGAAACGGTTTCCCATAATTGTATTGATAGTAGAGGAATGCAGGCCTATTTTATTTAAATTGTGCAGAACAGGACTCAGGATTTGCCTAGTGGCTTTGAATAAATGTCTTAATTGTTTCCTTATTCTTTTCGGTAACTGTCACAGGTCCCACAAGGGCCGCTAAATGAGATGTGAAGTCAGCCAGGCCTCCAGGTTTGCTTTTCATCCCATGTGTTTCTCCCCAGATCATATCTCCACTCCTCCAAACTCAACGGGAGCATTAAGAGTGTCTGCTGAGTATCTCATCAGTGTCTTTTGCTGTTCAGAAACAGAAGAGGGAGATGTGAAAGTTTGTTGAGCATTGTGGAGCGCTCCACAAAAATTGCACAGGCCATCTGACGCACCCCCCATGTTTGCTCAAAGGGTGTGTCCAATCAAACAGTTTGGAATACAGTACATGTGGAAAGAACTGCCCTGCCAACATCAGCAAAGTCTTGATCCACTTTGTAGACCAATATTTGCAGTCTGCACCTGGTTTTTATTTGCCTTATGTAAGGCCAACACTCAAGGCCAAAAGTATGAGGGCATTTTTACCATTGCTAAAGTGATATTTACTGTGACCTAATATATCTGGGTTGATGAGCTGTCACTTATTTCCAAAGTGCCAATACACCTGTGCTTGATCAGTACTACTTTGATATTTAAATATATGTTGATGCTCTTGGGGGTTGAGATTTACGTAAAGAGCCGAGGCAGGTGCTGGAGCCTTGCACTGGGAACATGAAGCTTACAGACCTCTTCCCGCTCTGAGGTTTGGGCTCCATGGCTAGTGACTCAGTCACACACCCTCCTCTTCCAGCTCGGCAGCCTGTCCTCAACTGAGCCCACCCTAGCACTGAGCCTGGCCTGACATTGCGCTCACCAATGGCAGGTTCTGAGCTCTCGAGTGAATCCCAAGGGGACTGATGCTGCTTTCTGCCACTTTATCTGATCTGGCAGGTCTCCAGTGTATCTGTAGACCGTACCTGGTCTGTAATGTCTTTTGTAGTGTAATTTCAGTGAAGTTGTGCGTTATTGAAGTGTGACATGGAGCCGAGTGTGTGAGGGGTGGGTGGAGACTTGTCACAGTCATGTGACCTTCTGCCAGAGATGAGTGCTCTCCGCCCGCTAGGTTTGTCCAGCTGCTGAATGTGTAATGAACAGACAAATGAGTGTGCTGCGGTCGCTCAGGCAGAGAACAGGAAGGCAGGATGAAGCCTTCCCCCTCGCAGAAGAGCCAGTGCGAAGAAGGAGAGGAGGTGCATAGCAGGGTGTGACTGAGGAGAGGAGAAAGAGAGGTGTGCATCTTCTGCAGTAGGCTTATTATAACACAGTTTGGAGCATGAGTGAAAGATCCCTCTCCCCTAGTAGGTGTATTACTGTGGAATGTTTCCAAGAGGAGATTTCTCACCATACAGCCTCTGTTCAGTAACGTTTTAGGTTTTCACAGACTGATTACATTCCCCTGATTGATGACTAAAGTCTTTTCTGAGCAAAGACTATAATCTCGCATGCAAATGCTTCAGCAGTCAATTAGCATGCTCTTCGCTGCTTTGTTTTCTCAAGCCATTAAGATAAGTAGCAGTGCTGAGAATCGGACTTCCTTCTGTTGAAAAGTCGTTAGTCACTGCAGATGACTACGAAGAAAATCTGAGAGCCTTTGGCGTTGGCGAGTTTGTGGCTGAATTTGGTGGACTAGAGTGGGAGAAGGTCTGGGCACTACAGTAAAGTAGCCCATATATTCATTTTAATGTATGCTGGAAAAAAGTAGGAAGAAAGGTATGTCTTAGCATTAGTCCCTGCTGGCCTTTTTGAGCACTCTGTTTGAACACTGAGGACTGACACACAGACGGACGGACTGGCTGAGGCTTTTGGCTGTGCGAGAGCCGCCATTAATGGCACTGTTAAAAATGCTTGTTTGAATGAATGAAGTGAACTAGTATCAGGAGGGCAAATCACAGCTTGCCAGCGGCGTTCAGGCCATCTGGATACCCACCTGGGCGATGTCCCCATATCCCTGAATATCCTCAGTCTTCCATGCTTACCTGCTCACAAAGCCTTTCCTCCCATCTTTCCGTCATGAATTATTTGCTAACAATAAGCTCATATTTTACTGGAATAATTTCTTCTGTGCTGTTTGGATTGTGTATATGTTCAAATGTAATGCATTAAATATTAAATATACTGCAGTATGCTTAAGTATACGCTGCTGTGTGTAATTGTTGTTCTCCACTTCTGTGTCGCCTCCGTATGTGTGTCTGCTAAGTGATTGCACTGTAATGGATTTGTTTTTCAGCACTTACTTCCACTGTGAACTGTAAGTAGCCCAGGATGAGGGCACTTTAATAGGTAATAATGTGTAGGTAAATATCCGCCAGCCCCTTTGTATAAAACCGTGCTTATTCATTGCACCAGTGGCATTGTTTTGCTATGATGACAACCATGGCTTTTAATGGTGGCAGAGGTCATTTGGTTACGCTAGTTTAAATTTGGATATGATCATTTTTCAGTGTAAGCCTGCCAGTATGGAAATGTTTGATAGTCAGAAGGCCGCAGGGAAAACCCCTAAATAATGAGCTTTTTTCTTTTTTTTAAGGAAATGTTCAGTGCCGATTTTGCAGCTTCTTCTCATTAGCTGTAGGAGGAATGCCACAACGCCATGCTATGTCGTGTTATCTTTTGCTAGGGGAAGATGTTAATAAATATGTATTTAATGAATGATGGTGGCTAATGTCTGTTATATTCTCCCCCATATGAGCTTCAACATCCATAAATTTTCTTCTTCAGTGGAGGTGTGCACGTTGAATTATCCGTCATTTCTTTGTTTTTGTTTTGTTTTTTTACGTTGTTTTGTGAAAGCACTGGATGATCCCGGGTCTCTCTGCAGGAAAGCAGGCTGTGCTCTGCTCTGTGTCCAGTACACTCCTCTCCGTTTCATTAACGG
This sequence comes from Anguilla rostrata, assembly GCF_018555375.3. Lineage (NCBI taxonomy): Eukaryota > Metazoa > Chordata > Actinopteri > Anguilliformes > Anguillidae > Anguilla > Anguilla rostrata. The sequence goes on from NC_057945.1 coordinate 25,862,875, forward strand.
ATTGCAAACACACAGTGCCTCTGCCGCACGTTTCAGTCCTGTGCTGCCCCATGTGGCCTTTCGTTTCTGGAGAGCGACTGGACTCGTTAATGATGATCTTCCCCCTCCTCTGGTGTGATTTTAAATTCTTTTGATGCGCTGCAGTCATTAAAAATCACTGGCGAGAGAAGGCAGCTTCTGCCCCTGGGGGTTACCGCGTGCGACGAAGACAGAGCAACGCCTGGTTTTGTTACGTTGCTTTCAAAACGAAAGAGCGATTTGATAAAGAAGTCAAACGGCTAAGCGATAAGCGGAATGAATGGCCTCTTTATCGAATAGCCTAACACCGATTTGGTGAAAATAATGATGTTTAATGTCCATGTCGAGAGGACTCCACATTGAGAGAAGATTTCCTGAATGAAAAAAACCGAATGCTTCCTGCAGTTAACACTTGTCTTATAACTATATTTAGTACTTTTCTGTTTATCACTTGGTTTTTCTGAGCAGTGTGCAGGAAGTGAACTAACTTGAATGTGGACACCCACTGAGCAGCACCTCTTTTTTCAGTTATGCTTGGTGTTGGTTAAATCTTCATGGTGGATTATGAGTCTTTCAGTACACCCATCTGGTCAGGGCTTGCTCATGTTGGAGAAAAAAAGAATGTATTTTTTCTGTGGTCAGAACTCCGGTGCCACGCTGGTTCTTTTGGTAATTGATTCTTTGTCATAAACTGGTGTGGTCCTGTCTTTGCTTTCCTTTTCACTGCACTGACAGTAGGTACATTTTATTTTTTTTCACCCAGATCTAATGGCTGTGATCATTAGCGTTGCAGATCTTACGCCAGCCCTGTTATGATAACAGCAGGCCTTCCCAGAGGCTGGTCTCCTGATCAGGATGTACGTATCCTGTTGGGAGCAGCTCAGTAAACAGAAAAGTTTGCTCAGCGTTCTTCCTCTGGCAAAACATCACGCATGTCCCCCCTCTGCCTGCTCTATTCCAACAAATTACTTGTCTAAGCCACCTCTGGTGATGTGGGTTGGGACTACTCTGACTGGACCGCAGCTCAGTCTAGTTCGCTGCCTGAATTAAGAAAACCTTTTCTTTGCGAGGCCTGTGAAACACGTGGCCTGAATCCAGAGGGGAAGCAACAGTGGCGCTCTCCAGCGGAAAGCAGTCCGTTGAGCTCGGGCACTGTAACATCGTGTCGGAGCTTGTCTGGGCTCTGCCCAGCCGCCCTGTCGAACCGTGTGGGCCGTGCACGTTTGCACGAGCGTGCATGCGCGTCTGTGTGTGTGCACGTGCGCACAGGGGCCTGCCCTGTTATCTAGAAGCACGCGCTCGCTGGACAGCATAGCGACTGGCTTCACTAGCACTGTTCCTCACCCTTCCGTGGTGTGATTCACATTCCATTCACAGTAGCAGCTCTTCTGTGGAACTTTGGACCTGCAGCTGTTTGGATCTGTGCCCAGAGCCCTATTTGCCCTTCTTTACTGTACCGAATCCCCAGTAAGGTACTGTAAGAATAGTGTAGATAGCAGGAAAGCAGTTGGTAAGAACTTAAGATGTTATGTGTGATATATCGAGCACTCAGGCAGAGCACTTCTGTTTTTGAAGAGAATGTGCTCTCTTCTCTGGGTATGAAACAGACCAAAATTATCTGTTCTTTTCTTTTCTTCTCTTGTGTTTTTTGTTTTCCTCTTTGGGCCACAACTGGAGATGACAAGATAAAAGAATAAGGGTGTCATAGTCACTTGGTCAGATGGTTATCTGAGAAATAAGTGCTGCGCCAGTTTGAGCATGGTCCCTGGATACCTAGTTGAACTTCTTGCTCAGTGTCTCTTGGAGGGAATGAGACCCACAAACCCCGTGCCCCCGGGCACAAGTACAGCACACTGCCTGCTGTGGGCCCACTTTGTTATCTTCCCTTTCCAGATAGAGCACCAGGGGAATTTCCAGTGCTTTTAGCCTACACATCTCACTGATCTGTCTCTCTCGCTTCAGTTAAATGGCTGCTAAATGGTTACGTCTGTTCAGGGAAGAAAATGCCACATATTGTTGAACTGCAGCGTGACCCATTAAATACAGGAAGTGATACACATATCTCTTCCCCTTACTTGTCCCTCTCCCTGTTCCTTCTTATGTCTTTCTCTGTTCCTCTCTCTCCCCTCTGTCTCCTCCCTCTTACACACACACACACACACACATACGAATGCAGACGCACACACTCTGGGACACATCTCTCATTGTGGTAATTGTATTTCTCATTTTGGAAGCAGTGTAATGTGGTAACCATAGATGTTTTTGTCAACAGTGGCCTTTGTATTTGCATCTATCTGGTATGGTAGATGGAGAGCAGTTACACATGCAGGGACAGGTTGCACAACTGCATTTGGCAACTGTTGAATCTGCATGGGGGATCTAGAGTTCTTTTTATCCTGGCATTTGCCCTTTCTGGCTGTACTGACACTACGTTGGTCTTATTCTTGATTCAGTTAGTTGCCTGCTATGCTTTTTTCATATCAATGGAATTATTAGGGGTTCAAGCCTGACGGGATTGAAACCCTATTGTTTTTGTACTGGTTTATTATTAATCTTCTTCAGAAATGTTTGTGCAAATTCCTGTGAGATGGTAAATGGTAGAGACATGAAATTCTGCCCATTGGTTGGAAGTTGCGTGCAAGTTCTCCCCAAGAAATATGACCCCAATCGGCCTGATGGGGGCGCTATAATTAAAGATCAAAATGTTGAACTTTGAAAAGTCATAACTCCTACGCCATGAGTCCAATTTACACAAAACTTGCTACAGACATCCATCTATCCACACTCTACAAATTTGCCTCAAGAGCTACTAAAGTCTGTCTACTAGATTTTCCTCCATTTTAAATGTTTTGAAGAACACATTTTTGACCTCTCCTTCTAAACCATAGGTCTGATTGCTACCAAATCTTCTGTGGATCATTACTGGACCAAGCTTATCAAAATTTATCAAAAGCTTGTTGATATCTTGTTGCGTTTTGAAGATATAGACCAATGAACTTCAAAAGGGCATGGCTCAGCACAGAAATAGACCAAAGTCAACAATCATTAGGCCAATCATAACAAAACTTTCAGGATATGTCCATATAAGTACCTGAAACATACCCTGAAAGTTTCATTCAAATCGACCACTAGGGGGTGCTACAAATGCACAAAATGGGCATGGCATAACACAAATCAGACTATAAATCAAAAATTGTTTGTCCAGTCATTACAAAACTCGCAGGATATGTTTCATAACACTGTCGAACCATGTGTGTAAAACTATTTTGAAATCTCCACCAGTCTACGGGCAAAGGTTGGTCATAACTCCTACGCCGTGAGTCTGATTTACACAAAACTTGCTACAGACATCCATCCATCCTCACTCTACAAACTCAAGAACCATTAATTATCTGACTGAGTTACTGACTGAGTGAGTTAGTGACATTGACGGTCACAAAGGTGCTTCACATCTAAAAATGACCATTCAAGAATGTAAATTGGAACTGGATTTAGCTCAGATGAGTATATATGGGTATATCCTGGTATTATGTGACACTTCGAGTGTACCAGTAAAATAAATAACAATTAAAAACAGAAAAATATAGCCATTAATTATAAGTGTGTTGAAGGCTCCCTTTTCCCAAACCCAATACCTATCATTAAATAGTTTCCTTTCAGACACAATCAAACCGTCATTTATTTATTTAGTTTTTGTATGATATGATGACTATGCCTTATAGTTCTTGTATGACATGATGATGGTGGTCCTATGCTACTGTTAGTTTGTTGTGCAATTAAACCTTTTTATTCATTCATTGAGAATGAACATATTGTGTTAAGTCAGATTCCTTGTATGTATAAATGGACTAGACTATTACAATTACTCTGATTTTGACTAGTTCTTATTGCACTTTGTAGCTTTCTCCTTCTAACGGTCCGTGTTGGCTTGAACCCCGGGAATCGCCACTTGCGGCTATATTTATTATTATTTTTGTAACTGCATATAATTATTTGCAAGCTGGGTTTATGGAGTAAAATGAAAACTCTAAACACTGTTGTGTTTAAAGAAGGTCTCTGTGATGCATCCCACATACAGCCATGCATTTACCGTAAAAATAAATGTTTTATATGGATCGAAATCATCGTCCTCATCATGAGGGTGTGCTCATGTTTGACTGTGACAGCAGTGCTTCACGCCTAGCTGTCATGTCAAATGAGAACGTATGACTTCATCAGACTCTTTCAGATAAATTAAGTCTTATGTGACTTGATGTGATTTCATTCATTATTTATGGTGATTACAGTCATGGCTGTCAAATCTGTATCTGTGTTTTGTGAAACAAAGTGCTTTCCATTTGTTTGTGTGCACCTGTGGGGGATTCATCTGCCATTATGTACATGGAATATACATATAATACAATATGCAAATTAAATAAATAATAGGCTAAATTAAATGTCAAGATATTGCCACACCTCATAATATTTGGGCAAACTACTGCTGCTTTCGGTTACTGCAATGATTATAATTACTGTATTTTCAATGTTAATATGTGGAATTGCTGTATATTCCATTTCCATAGTGATGATTGTTGAATCTATTCTCAGAATATTAATCACCTGATCCAGAGCAACCTTGTAAAATATCTCCATATAATGATCCAACAAAACGGACATAAAGACTCTATATAAAATACTGTTTCTCATTTTAGTGATGTGCCCTCTGACAGCAACTCTGCTAGTTTCTAAACATCTAGCTTGTCCAAATGACCAAAACTGTGTCAGGTTTCACAAGGAGTTTTGCCAATAACAAGGTGCCACTTCTAAGCTATGTTCTGGCAAGAGCACTACCATGGCGACAAGTCGTGAGCTCCAAAGCAGAAAAAACACCTGGGTCAGGATCTTATCGAGCTTTGGCCCATTTATTTGATCAGGAAAAGTACTGTTTCTGCCATAAAAAACTGCAGCCATGTGATAAAAACAGATGAGTGGGTAGCTGGTAATGTGAGGTGATTTTCTGTCTCTTTTCTTACGGTCTCTTAGCAAGAATCAAAAAAACAACAAGCTTGTTAATTCTTATAATAATAATTATAGTCCTATCCCACAGAGGCGACTCTTCCTGGTGATCCCCCCTCATTTCTAAACTTGTGCGTTCAACCCCTGCTCCAACACTAACTGCACGTGTTGTGTTTTATAGACTGTACATACGTTTGGAGTGTATTTGCGATTTTTAAGCAGTCCTGAGTTCCAGGCATTGGAGGGTGTATCTTTGATGTATGACTGCCCCCTCCCCAACCCTACACACATTTTAGTGGGGTTAACAGCCAAATCATATAGTGTTGACTACAAAGTAGTGTATGGTATTGAGGTTTTTGTGGCTTATGGGGTCTCCCTGTTTTAGGATAGTCCCTGTGCTGTCTGGTCTCTCTTCTATCAGAGCTGAAACCGGTTCACTTGTTCTCTGCTTCTCGGTTCTTGCGCATTTCCCCCTCAGATCTGTGGTAGCTTTCTGTTCTCCTCCTAGCCCTGCCCACGATGCGTTCCTCCTTCAGGTAGAAGCCACAGCTCGGCTGTTACTGCTTGGGCAGCCAACGTCGGGTGAGACTTTGGCTGTGCAGCCATCGTCAGATGTGATGTCATCTCTCGCCTGTGAATGATAAATGGGATCTCCAAGGATTGTGTACTGAGTTTCCTGTGTCTTTCTCCCGATTATGCATAGCTGTGTTCCCAGTAGCACTGTCCCTTTGTCCTCATGGCTGCTATGTGTGTCTTGCAGTGGAGCCTTCTCAGAGGTCGTCCTGGCCGAGGAGAAGAGAACCCAGAGGCTGGTGGCCATCAAGTGCATCCCCAAGAAAGCTCTAGAGGGGAAGGAGAACAGCATTGAGAATGAGATTGCTGTCCTGCACAAGTGAGTGCGACTCCTCCTGCACACAACTGCACACACATGTACACACACAAACTCACCCCCCCCCCCCCCACACTCTTGTGCGCTCCATTTCAGCTACTCTTGCTGCCTGCCCACACTCTCTCACACACTGCACCCACATGCATGCATGCGCTCACACAACATACAAGCACGTCGAAAATGCGTGCGGATGAGTTTCTTTCATTTTTCTTCCTTCTGCACATGGAAGAGTTTGGTGATTATAAAGAAAAATAATAACTGCAATTATGGTAATGATAGGGTCTTTATCTTTTGTTAAAATCTCTGGAATTATGTACCGGAAATGTCAGAACTAAAGGAGCCATTTCTATTTTTAGTGTCCCTGTTGCCAGGGTTACGGCAGACACAGCGGCCGAGCTGTACAGCAGTGTGCTGAAGGAACAGGGAGAGACAGTTGAGCTTCCTTCTTAGGCTCCCAAGGTTGTAGCACAAACACATGACCAAAATGCCTTTACCCTCTTCCCCAAACTGCAGCCTTCTCAGGGTGTGATTGCTTCTGCCTTCTCCCGAGTCCTGCATGTTTCTGCACTTTGTGCTAAAATTCTGCAGCTTAATCTATAACGAACACAGTTAGTTAAAAAGAGAGCAACTCTGCTTTGCCCTCCTCTATAAATATACCCTCGTAACTCAGAGCAAATGAGAGGGGACTGGTAAGGAGAGGAACAGAAGCTGGTTAATTAGATTTCCCTTAGCTTTTTAGTCTCTTAATTAATGTACACACCAGCTGCTAAAGCACATCGTGGCCACACATCGGGAACAGCCCCCTGGAAGATTTGTGCCTAGTCACTCTGGTTACATCAGACTGGAAGGGCAGAAAAAGATTGCTGGTAGTTAGTATCAGTTTGCGAAAGAGGCCAAAATGTGATTTGGACCCCCATGATTTTCTGTGTGTGCGTGTGCGTCTCTCTGGTTCCTGTGCTGAGCCAAGAGCCTGCATTGTCTGAGGCTTTTCATTTACCCGTGCTCGTTCTGTCATGTCAGTCAAAACCATTTTGGCACAGGCATAATTAAATTTAAATTTTAATCTTTTAGAAAAAAATTAGCAATTGTAAACTATGGGCCTTCTGCCAGTGATAACCTAATGATAGTCTAAAGCATTTTTATCCCCTGAGAGAACTGTGAGGCACTCTCACTCTGTGAGAATGCCTTTCCTTTCTGACAAAAAACCCTCAGCTTTCCTTCCTCTTTCACACTTTCTTGTCTCTCTCTTTTCTTTCCTGTCCCTTCTTATCTATGCCACTTCCTCACTTTTCTCTCTCTTATCTCTCTCCATATCTCCCTCTTCTCTCTATCTGTGAGAATATCCCCAATCCTAGACGAAAGTGGCTGAGACATAAAATTAGAGCACTACAAGCCCCCCGCCGCTCTGCTTTCCTGTCGATCGATGGTACAGTATTTGATTAAAGTGGAGTAGGAACTGTGTGTTTGGCTGGGCTCTGTTGTTCATTGTTACTTGTGTGCTTACTGTGCCGTGCGCAGGAGCTGTTGAAGTGAACAGCTCTCTCCATCACATGCCGAGTGTAGGAAAAGCCTGCCCAGAGGTGTGAAATCCTTCACTTGCGGGAAGTGTTCAGTCACCTGTGCGTGCTTCTCTTAACTGCATATCCCCGTTAGGCCGGAAAAGGTTTAACGCAGCAGATTTATTCTTATTTAATGTTACCTATTCCAGATGACTATTTTCCTCTAATCACCTGCCCTACATTTTTAAAATTAAATCCAGGGGCTCTGCATAACTCTGATCAAATAGTGTTTGGTTATAATTCAATACTGATTTCTGAGGCTCTCTGGATCACCCAAGCACTTCCTTTTTTATGATTTATTTTTGACTATTTTTAAAAAAATTACTTTTTGCTTTCTCTTTCCTTATTTGGAACGACCAGTTGTGCCTCTGGAGTTGGTTCTAAGCCATCCACACACAAGGAGCACTGCAGGTGAAGCAAGTGCCCTCACCCCATTTACTCACCTGTGAGCCAGTGGCCATTTTCTGCCTGCAGTACGCTGATCAGGAGAGAGAGCTGTCTCCCCCTATCACAACATTGTCCCATTCATGCAGATGAGGTAACATGAGACTAAACTTTGTTCAGGCATGATCGTTTACACGGCACAAATGTTCTCATCCTGGGGGACTTGTGTAGGTTGTATGTCACCGAGACTCAATGTACCCAGCTGGATATTGTACTTAAGATATACAGGTCAGGTAAAAACTGTTTTCCCCCCACCCAGGATTCAAACCTGTAACCTTCTGGTTGTAGCTCCAGCTGTAATATTGTTTTGATTTGGAGAATGTGAAGCTAATCCAGTAAGGACAGTGTGCGTCTCGGGTGGGGTCCACATTGGTTCCCCCCTCTTCACACATTGGTTGGGCATTTGGGCAGTTCACACCAGAACTGCCCTCCTGCATGATACTGCAGAATTCAGTTTGTTATGATACATCAGCTCTGTCCTTCTCTTAACTGAAATGTATATTTCAGTCTACCGAATTTGTTACTCTTGGATTTATATCAGCATTTCTATAGAGTGTAACTCACAAACTCCCAAATTTAGTTAGTTTTCTCAATCAGCTAGTTTTCATAAACATTGCGCCCCTCCCCACTGCCCTTTATGGAATTACTTCTAATGAAAGGTCTTATTTCAAGCATTGCAATACAAACGCTTGGTCTTATGACTGTGTCCCACATCTGTTACCTCTGTGATTGCACATTTCATAATTGTCTTCTGTTAGCATGATTAAATGCACCTTTTGATTATAGGTGTGTGCATTCAGTTTATGTGCAACTGAATACATTTGTATGAATGAAGGTGATATGACTGCTGCAAGATAGTTCTCCAGCAAACTGGTCTGCGTGGCTGAGCTGTGCATGGTACTGCTGACATCTGGTGGTGTATGTGTGTGGTGCAACCTGATTCACCGACTTGTGTGCCACTCGATTGTAAGACCATATTTGTTAAAGACAAATACTTTATGTATTTGCAAAAAAAAAAATAATAATTTGAACCACGCACAGCCTTGGCGGGAGGCAATGGGCTGTGTGTCTGTCTGCTTGTAATAATTTTCTTTTGTGAGAAATTCTGGAACCATTCACTTCCCCCCCCCCCCCCCCACTGTAGCAAGAAAACAAGAAAAACTGTGTCCATGATTGCATTTTTCCTGAGAGAGACTTGGGAGCCCCTGCCCACATGATTCTGCCCTTTGCAAATTGCTTCTCGTTCTCAAAATAAGGAACTCTAGGTACACTGTACTGCTTAGTGCATTTTGAAGATGCTTTGACATCATACAGGGATCCCCAGCAGAAACCAATCTACCCACATAAGCTGCAAGTGGTGCCTCGTTTGTAACCACTGACCTTTTAACATGCCCTTAGCACAGAGGCTGGACCCGTGTGCATCTGAGCAGCAGCTTGTGCTCTAGGGTGCTGGTACCTCTGTGTCATGCCAGTTTTATCTCTTGCCTTAGTTTCACACCGCATCTCACCATCTTTTCGTTCGGTGGCATGAGTCATGCGACTGCCTGGCCTTGTGTGGCATTGTGTAATGCCTCAGAAATTCTAGCGAAGAACAGAGCTGATCGTGGTAGGGGGTGGGGGGGGTGGGGGTGGGAGTAGGCGGCTGCGCATTCTGTGACGCGCGCAGCACTGCGTCCGCAGAGCTCCTTTCAGATGGCCGAGCGGGTGCGTGCGTGTTTCCGTGGTCGAGGGCGAACGGGGACGCCTCCGGAGGCCGTGAGTCAGACCCGCGGCCCGTTGGCTCCCGCCAAGGCTGCGCGAGGCTCTGAGGTGCATCGGAATCAGCCAGCTCAGCCAGTCAGGACTCGCTGCGTTATCTAACTCTCTCCAGCCCTCCTGCAGCACGCAACTCCGCAAGCCCAACGTGACGTTTTGGGTGTTGTAGTGTACTTACAAGTAAATTGAGCATAGGATGTTGTTTTATATATTTATGTGCTCATAAAATACTCCGGTGTGGTAAATATACGGTAATGGGTAATGGTAAAACAAACAATCCGGGCAAAATGAATGTAGAGTGATTTCCTGGAAAACACTAAAGCCGTGTTGTGTTGTAACATGGCAGCCTCCCTAAGGTGGAGTTCAGCATTAAGGCGCTCAGTCTAACCATAAAAATGGTCTATTGGGTTCAGTTATGGCTCGTAAAAGAGCAGGAGAGAGAGGGATGTGAAGTGTTAGCGTGCCCCCGGGGCGACTGTACTTCCTCTTTCGCGGTGTGTAAAGTCGCAGAGAGACCGCGTTCCGCCCGCCTCTCCCTCGGCCGTAACTTCACAGTGACAGGTCTAGGGGACCGGCAGAGGTGGCAGCTTGCGTGTCCTCTTCCGCAGCTCTCTGAAAGTTCAGGCTCCTTCCATGCAGGAGAAACAAATCTGTTTTGCTTGAATCTGTTTTGTTTGCAGCACAAGTGAACCAGAATCAAAGCTGATTTGTTATGAGCTGTTGCTTTTCTCCTGTAGCCATGGGAGACTTAACCTGTGAAAGAGGACACTCCTGTCACTCGGTGTAGTGACTACGCACTCATCTGATTCTGTGTTATCTCTCTTCCAGAATGAAGCATGCCAACATTGTTTCCCTGGAGGACATTTTTGAGAGCAAATCCCACCTCTACCTCGTCATGCAGCTGTAAGTCTTCTCTTCATTCTGTTCTTTGCATTCATACAACACAGCTTGTCAGCTTGAGGAAGAAGTATTTATATAGGCGTGTGCAATTTTGGGCAACAGGTAAGGTTTGTTGATTTACTGTATCTCATTCTGAAATGGCCTTGGCTGCCTGGGTACTGCAAAGCGGAGCAGCCAGATCTTATCGTCTTGCATCTTGTCTACCATCTCACGCTCAAATGGAGGTGACTGGTTGGGTCTCTTACAAAGGCCTCTGAGTTGCTGAGATCCATTCTTCTAAAGAGGCAGTGAGTACATGAATTCAGAGGGAAAGAAATGCTGTGCAGTCACAGATGGCTGAGCGTCTGGAGCAGGCTGAGAGCAGATGGCCCATCCCCATATTGCACTTCATTAAAGAGAGCCAGGACCCAATATTTTTAGCCACAAATGCCGGGAAAATATTAAGAATGACTCGGTTGGTTTGCGTGATTACATAAATGCAGCCATCCCAGTCTTGTCGAAGTTAAGGACACCGCCGTTCAAATTTACGGACTAAGGTGTCGCATAGCTGTTCAGTCTAACTGTCACAGCATTGCTCCATAACACTGGTGCACAAGCTACAGTACCTTGGTGTAACCAAGACTTCCATTCTTTAGATTCTTGTATAGTATCTTACTCCTCTCAAACCTGGATTAGTGGTCTGTAAAGGCCTGTTTCCACCAGGAACAGAGAGAAAATAGTGTTTGTAACAGGTCCTTAAGAAAACATAAATGTAATATGTTGCCTAAATCAACACAAATTTCAGGACAGGTGTATTGGATTGAATGTCATTCTTAATTGTGAAAGTAAGAAACCTTATAAAGTGAACACCTTAGAACACTGTTGACTGGACAGCTCATTTCCCTTCTCCCTTTAGCAAACAGTGGCAGCTTGAAGAGCTAGCCTGAATGAACACCTTAGGCTAAACCAAGATGGTGTAAAGAAGCCGTTCCCATGAAAGCAAACAAGCGCACGTGGTGCGTAGGATGGCGGGAGTCGATGGTGTCCCACGGGGTCTGGCAGTAAGGCTGTCTGCGTATGGGGAGAGTCTGTCCATTAGTCATGCAGACTTTAGCATCTTTTGCTCTTAATTAGGCATTTAATGAAAAGGATGTTAGTCTTCAGAGTGAAAAAGTCACAAGTCTAATTCTTCAATCAGAAGTGTGGTCTGTTTAGTTTCCTTCTATTTTAACAGGCACATCCGCACAATATCTCTCCCATATTTTCGTACTCCTTTATTCAGTACCTTTCTCTCACATACATACCCTCTCCTATTCTGTGAAGCACTGCCCCTTAGCTAGCTGTCTTCACAGTTACAGGTTTCGATTTTAACATACATAAATGGCTTCCTTTCATATTCTGCTCATTTGTGCGAACTCACTGTATGTTTAATTGTATCCAACAGTCCTGACCTTTATGAAGAAATAAAGAAATAAATATAAGAGACTGATATAATGCTAGGACCTTTTAGGCCATTTTTCAGCTATCGTACACATAACTGGTCACACAGTATAAGGCAGGAGTGCTGGTGCTGATCTGGAAATAGCTCTTGTTCATGGTGCTGGTAGCTGGTGTGTGCCGGCTGCACTGTTGGGATGAGCTAATCCTGCAGTAATCCCAGAAGCCCTCATGGGCTTAAACCTACCCTGTGGGCCCGTTGTGTCCACCCATGCAGGCTGCCAGCCATTGCTGGTTAATGACATAGCCCAGTCGCAAAGCCAGCCATTTTAAGGCTGTAAACTGAAATACGCTCATCATGAGAATTGTTTTTTTGTTTTTTTTAATCACATATTAGAATAAGTTGTGATTTGAAAATTGTACTTGTGAAATTTTCTTTTCTTGAGTTATTTTACCTTTAGTGCCCAGAACATTACCTAAATGAGCTTGAAAAGAACCAATGGCATTTTATTCAGCTGTCAAGAATGAGTCAGAGAATGTTGCATTTGTAAATGGAGCCCTGTCTGTCTCTCCCACCCCCACACTGTTTCTTTCTTTCTCTCGCTCCCTCGTTCCTACTCCTTGTTCCTGTTCTCCTTTGCACAGGAGGGGGTAGGGGACTATTGATGCCCGCAGTGCATTTTCATTAGGATGTGTCCAAACCTGTTGCCGTCAAACAAATAAAGTGTAGAGAACTCACAGGCTTAAAATTTGTCATGGTGTAGACAGGCGACTGGATGTTGGTAATAGAATATGCTGTACCCCTGGACACAGTGTTAAAAGCATCGAACTGTCATAGCTAAAAACGAAAATTAAAAAATAGTAGATCCTGGTGCTCTTAAGTATTTCAGTGTGTGCTTTGACCTATTAAATGTTACCTGTTAAATACCATGTGCCATTCCACCTCTGTTAGAAAGGTCTGCACTGGTTTAAGCAGTAATATGTGTTGGACTTTGGCAGAATGTCATTTTTATTCTTCTGAAGTTCTGGACTCATGTTGAAAATAAAACATGCAGTTGGGCATGTCTGGCATCACCCAACTATTATTGATTCTGATGATCCTGTTTAGTACTTCAGCCCCCTTGTCTCACCCTCTGGTTTAATATCAACTTTCACATCAAACTGTCAGCAGCCAGAATATTGGTTTTATGTGTGCATGGTGACATTAAGTGCAATATTATGATGCAGTGCTTTAGTGCTGGGTGTATGTGCCTTGAGCTTTATGTGCCTTGAGCTTTATGTGCCTTGAGCTTTATGTGCCTTGAGCTTTATGTGCCTTGAGCTTTATGTGCCTTGTGCTCTATGTGCCTTGTGCAAAAGCGAACGTCTTTTCTGTGAGGCGCTGTGCTGCTGTTGAGTCCCTGGCACCGAGCAGGCTGATGTAAAATGTTGCACATCGCCTGTCACTGCTTGTGTCAGCCTTTGCCAGTTGTTATTTTTATTTCTCTTGCATTTGCATAGTAGTGACTCCTAATGGTTATAGGGCTCAAATGACTTTGTGGTCACAGACTGAGGATCATTAACACATCGAGGAGAGACATGCAGCAGTCTTACTGTGGGATACTGTAGGCATGGTTACGCTCCCAGCGATAACTCTGTCGCCTGGACATAAGTCATGAAACACAGCAGTGATGAGATTTCAGAATGGGCACAGTGGGCCAATGCTACCTGTGGTTCTGGAGAGGACTCACAATTTTAAAGGGCTCTCTCCAGAGGTATAGGTGATTAAATGTGATTTACAGTTTCTCTGTTGAGAGGTATAGGTAATTTAATGTGATTTACAGTCTCTCTCCTGAGTGGTATTGCTGATAAAATGCAATTTACAGTCTCTCTTCAGAGAGGTATAGGTGATAAAATTTGATTTACAGACTCTCTCCAGAGTGGTGTGGGTGATAAATTGCAATTTACAGTCTCTCTCCAAAGAGGTATAGGTGTTTAAACATGATTTTCAGACTCTATTCAGAGAGGTATTGGTGATTAAATGTGATTTACAGACTCTATTCAGAGAGGTATAGGTGATTAAATCTGATTTACAGTCTGTCCAGAGAGATATAGTTGTTAGTGATATACAGACTCACTCCAGAGGGTCTATATGTTTGAACCAGGTGTCTTTTTTCTCCTTCAGCGTGTCTGGTGGGGAGCTCTTTGATAGAATTGTGGAGAAGGGCTTCTACACAGAGAAGGATGCCAGCAAGCTCATTCAACAGATCCTGGATGCTGTGAAGTACCTCCATGACATGGGCATCGTGCACCGGGACCTGAAGGTGAGCTGGGGGGAGGAGCTGGGAACAGAAGGGACAGGGGCTAAAAGAGGAGGAGGGCGAGTCAGGGGAGCAGTTTTGAGGTGGTGGGGAAGGTGATAGACAAGTGGTGGGTTAAGAGGTGGTGCGTGATACTAGGGTGGAGATGGAGTAGTTTGGGGTAAAGAGCAGTTCAGATTGTAAACCATTAATTCTCTAAAAGTCTCAAGCTAATCAGAATATACCTTCCAACAGTGAGAGCAGCTGTTCAGTCGGTGTTTAACACAATACAGTTCAGCTATTTTGCTCAGGTTTTGTGAATTTTTAACTGATATCCCTGGCCACCATGAGCACGTTTGAGAGGACATAATTGAGTTGTCCAGTCTTAACACTACTGTCACCTGTCTCCATGGTGCACGTCAAACCACTCTGAGGGGGATATTGGCTTGCTCAAATAAGGTCATAACTGTGGCTTAGACTTTATAACAGACATGTCTCAATGGCACTTGATTTTAATTTCCTTCTTAGCTCTGCTTTCCCCTGCAGTCGATTCCCTGCAGCTCTGAAAGCCTTGACTTTGTTTCTGTCCAGTGCTTTTTTTGTGTACTGCGTACTATACGAAGCCAGTCTAAATTACCCTTATCATTTTCAGTCCCTAATTGGCTAATTTGTTTGCAGGGAGTGTGGTGAAGCATATACAGATTGATCCTTATTTAGATAGATAATTAAGTCCTTCATAGAGTGCGTGAGGAGGAAGTCTCCCTCATGTGAGATGAACTGCAGTCTGGGGTAGTGGCTCCAGTTTCCATAGCGCCATGTCCTTGGTGCAACACAGGCAGGTGACTGGAACCACAAGTTCTGTCGTTGTACTGTTGAACCTATAATGGTGCCTATTTGATGCGTCTTATGAATATTCACGATTGCATGTGGTTCTCTGCAGTAACCCGGGTCATGTGCTTTTCTTGTAGCCAGAGAATCTGCTGTACTACAGCATGGACGAAGACTCCAAGATCATGATAAGTGACTTCGGACTGTCCAAGATCGAGGGCTCAGGCAGTGTGATGTCCACTGCGTGCGGAACCCCTGGATACGTAGGTACGGAGGCAGGGACATGTGTCTTCGGCTGTTATTTACATGTGCCTTACCTTATAACAGTTTTTGGCCTTTGTGAAAGTAGCACTGTCATATTATGCACAATGTATGCTTTATGTAGAACATCCTTGGTGGTTTTGGTTTGAGATTTATGCAGTTTAGAACAAAATAAACTAGATCCCTTTCCAGTAATTAATACATAGCGCTTAACACCGTCAGTTGCATAACAGTGCTAAATGGTTCCATTTAACTATTCCATTTATATTAAGAATAATGCGCTACTCAGCGCTGTGTGTGTTTGATTGGTCTTGTGTGTCCTACAGTACCATAAAGTCAGCTGTTATTATTTGAGAAGAGGCAGATTTATGCTGTTTTTCTGGTCAGCACTCTGATATGAAGGAGATGAATTGGAGAAATGAAAACAGTGCTGAATGGTTGTGTTTGGCAGCTCCGGAGGTCTTGGCTCAGAAACCGTACAGCAAGGCGGTGGACTGCTGGTCCATAGGAGTCATCGCATACATTCTGTGAGTCTGGAGCAGCATGAGCTGTATTCACACCATGGCCTATCTGATCTCTTTCTCTGTCGCACTCTCACTCTAAAACTCGCTCTCTCTCTTTCTTGTTTTCGTTCTCCCACTCCCTCCCCCCTTGGTCCCACTCTCAGTATCTTTTCCATGTACTCTCTTATGCTGTTATATACCTCACTTTCCAGTTCATTTTTATCCTGTTATTGCATTCTTGGTGACTGGGATTGTCATTCAGTTCATAATCCACGGTGGCATATCCTGTGTTTGACAGGCCTTTCAGGGTGACCGCCACTGCCTGTGTAAATTGGGGTGCTAATCTCCATTCTGTGTATCATGACTGTGCCCTCCCTCCCCGCACCCCTTGGTTTTTGTGGTAGACTTCAAACTTTCAAGTGATGTAGTCCAAAGTATGACTTTGTGTTTGCTATAATCTCACTGGCCTTTCTGGAGCCCCCCCTCTCCATTATTTGTGGTGATATACAGGGAGCTCCATAATGTTTGGAACAGACATATATATTTTTTGATTTGGCTATACCTCACAGTTTTAGATTTGTAATCAAACAATTCACTTTTGTTTAAAGTGCAGATTCTCAGCTTTTATTGAAGGGTATTTTTTGTGGTTTAGGGTATAAAGGGTATTACATTTTGGTTGCCGGTGATCGCTGAAGACTCTCTCTCTCCCCCCTCCCTCTGTCTCTCTCTCTCTCTCTCTCCCCCCTCCCTCCGTCCCTCTGTCTCTCTGTGTCTATCCCTTTCCACACAGTTTATGCGGGTACCCTCCATTTTATGATGAAAACGATGCCAAGCTCTTCGAGCAGATCTTAAAAGCAGAGTACGAGTTTGACTCTCCGTACTGGGACGATATCTCAGATTCAGGTACAACGCTTTTGTCTTGACCACGCAGACCTTCTTGGTGTGTGACAGCATGAAAGAGGAACACAATGATTTTATTCTATGCTATTTTTAAAGCTTTCTCTGTCTGTGTTTATCTCAATCTGAAGATTCCTTACGAATGTCTCATCTGTTGCCACACAGCCTGGAAGCCCTGCCAGACTGCTCAGTGTGTTTGTCAGATTAAGATGCAGCATTGCAGTTTGTAAACATAATCAGAGACCCGGGATGGTGCTAAGCAGAATCCTGGAGCAGTGTAAAATGGAGCCAGAGGAGTTTATTCTGGATCTCCGACCCCAGCCTGGGGCCTGTGCGTGTTCTGGCTGGCAGTTCTGACATTTGGATGTGTGCTTGCTGCATTTGTGAATATTAAATCTAACTTGACACTTTGAAATGAAGGGTAAATATTTGTAAATCATCACTGTGGGAACTGAAGGGTTTAAATTTGTGGATTGTGACCACTTTACTCTGTCTGCAGCCAAAGACTTCATTGTTCATCTTATGGAGAAAGACCCCAGGAAACGGTATACGTGTGAACAGGCACTGCAGCACCCCTGGTATGCCTTGTTATTAAAACACTATTTCATATACTCTCTTAGATCATGGGTCCCGAGCCCTGCTCCTGAACAGTTAGCATCAGTTTGGGGTGTATATATATATATTGGTGTATATATCACTTGTTTCTGGAGGAGTGGGGCCACCTGTTAATCACTGATTATTCATGCTTTGCTCAATAGGACTTAGTTTTGATTAACATCTTAGTGTTCCTCAGACACTGAACATTTTTCTGAATAAAGGATGTGTCACTTACTTTGCAGAGCTACTTGTCAGCATTATTCAAATGTAAAGTGTATAATGACAAAAAAAACTTAAGCCTTTAATCTGAAGATTAAGCAGCAAGGATTTATTTTATTTGATTAGAATCACCTACTAGCTAGATTATTTTATCACAAGCCTGAAAATCACTTTTATTTACAAACTGGGTGGTGGCCACACAGGATCAGCTTGGCATGTTAATGTGTGCAAGAGGTTAGATATTAATCGTTGGCACCACATGGATATTTACTAAAGTATTTCTGACAAACACCTTTCATAAGGGTCGCATACGTAGTCCCTACTCAGGATTCAACCCTGTAATCTTCCGGTTATGACCACTGGCAAACCCCGATGCCCTCACCACTGCTCCACACGGTTTCCAGTGAAGCACGTATTAGTTTAAGCACAGAAATAAATGGCTGAAAAGATAAGAAAACAGCAGCATGTGCTCCTCGCTGAAACAATATCTTTCTTAGGCAGCAGCAGTTGTTTCAGCAGGCAGTGTAGCAGTGTACATTCAGCTCGTCAGGTTACTGGGGCATTTGTGTCCAGGTGCCCAGCCTTATCTGAACCCATCCTCCTTCCATTTCCTCCAGGATTGCTGGAGACACTGCCCTGGACAAGAACATCCATGAATCTGTCAGCGCCCAGATTAAAAAGAACTTTGCCAAGAGCAAGTGGAAGGTGAGCACCGGTCTCTTCCCCTTCTTTACAGCTCTGACTGAAGAAACACCTTCTGTGCTTAAGCAGTTGGCATAATGAGGAAGCAGAGAATTTGACCAGTGGACCAGTGCTACTGTTTGACTGTTGCTTATTTATGAATGTCTGATGTATTATGAATGTCTTTCAACCAAATGGTGGAGCATATTGTAATTTAGGCTAGCTGCCAAAGGAGGGCGATAGAGATCATGCAGCAGGTGGCTGTTTGTTGTGCTGTGTATGGGAAGTGCATGTGATAAATGGCGGCATGTGTACGTACAGCAAGCTTTCAATGCCACGGCGGTGGTCAGACACATGAGGAGACTACAGCTGGGAACCAGTCAGGAGGGCCCCAGCCAGATCACACCCACCAGCCCCTGCCACGGAAACCTGCTCGTGCCTGAAGAAGATGAAAATGAAGAGCAGGGCTGTGAGTGTGTCCCTGACCGCGCCGCGCCCAAGACGTCAAAACTGCATGCCAATCAAATGCTAGCCCCAGTGACACAGTCTGATTTCAGAAAAATGTCTCTGTTAATCAGGCTACTTAATCATCTTACTTACTGCTGATTGGTTGTACACGCTCAATCCCCTCCCCCATCCATATTTTCACTGTACATTAAACTGGTTTTCTTTTGAACTCTGTCTCCTTTCCTGCTGTGCTATGTTCCCTCAGCCTCGGACTGTGTTGGCGACTGTCCCAAGAGCGATGGTGGGAGCCCAGAACATGATGGTGTCCAGAACTGCACATACCACTGCCAACCAGCCAGCCGGGTCTGAGCAGAACCACGTCACCATGGCAGCCTGTTTCACTGCAGCCCAGAACCCCAGTCTGGCCAGGAATACTGAGATATTCCAGCTGCCCCCACCAGGGTGCGCTGCTGTGTAAAAAAAAAAAAAAAATCCAGGGTGGGGAGGGACTCTGTGCCAGTCGAGGGAGTCACTAGGAGAACGTTGATACAGAGGGGAAGAGGAACATTCCCCCTCCCAGGTGTATCATGGGTAATTCTCTGGGAGTTGGAGCTCAGACAATGTTTTTCATTTTTAAATGTAGATCTGTTTTGTTTTCATCTAATTATGTATGGGTTTTTATCATTACTTAAAAATGTTTCCAAACAAAACCAAGTCCCTGGAGATGTATGCTTGAGCTGGTGAACCCTGTGACTCTTCCCTGAAGTGTTTACTGAAGAATGACTTTAGCAGAGGAGTCCTGTCCTGCGATAAGCAGTTCAGTCCCCTCACAGATGACAGTAAGCATACGTGATGCACATGCTATACCCCATAGGTCAGTAAGAACACTCCTGTAGGGAAAATCTAAAAAAGTTCTGCTGTCCTGTGTTTTTAATCGGATGCACCGGACAGCTAGCTTGGTTCACTAAATGTCAGTTTAGGTGCATCGCTGCATCCCCTTGGGCTTGTGGGTTAGCTATTTCAAGCTCCGATTGGATTTTAATGATATCATGCTGTCTTAGTAAGGCACTGATAAAAGGCAGATATGACGCATTATTCAGTGCCTTGAGGGTTGTGGTATCAAGTGATTGTTTTCTGGTATTTTTCCTCTTCTTTCCAATCAAGATAAATATTTTCTCTGCCTGTGTATAAAATGTATACTTATTGGCCTTTTTAAAGAATCATCCTTCCTCTCAGTTTTTTGTAATGTTTCCACGTGGCAAATGCAACATATAAATGCAAATCATCACTTTAACCTCCTCCTCAGTACCTTAATTTTTGCAGCTACTACCGTCCCTGTGAGTAATAAGACACTTTCCAGTGCAGCCCTTTGAAGTCTGTTAGCCATCGGCGCCTATCAGTATCAGTCCCTCCATGACCTAAACATGAGCGTGTCATTGTCGTCCAGTCTCTCTGTTTGTTCCAAGTGACCGCTTGCTACTCATTATTCTGTCATAGCGGCGTGAAATTGTTCCAGAGCCCATATATCAGCGCCCATAAGATGACAGTCAGTCGCCACAGTCGTGGACAGATAGAGAGTCTTGCCTTTGTGTCACTGCCAGCCCCTTCCCTTTTCTCACCGCTTCGGCACTTGCCTGAAGCTCTGGGCTGGTGTTTAATGCTGTGTGCATCTTCGCAGAAGCATCTGAATATGGTTTATGCTCTTTGCTACATGCTGTTAGCACATGCCGTCCCATATGATTCCAAAGGTACTGAATGTTTTCCTGGTGACATGTGGTGTTGCAAAAAATTTGAACTCATGGGTCATGGTGGTGAAAGTGCTTGATGAGAGAATATCTTATTGCACTTGAAAACACCTATTGTATGGGAGGTGGAAGGTTAGCCCTTTTTTTGAGATTACTGCATGACACCGACCTTTTGAAATTCAGGTTAAGAAGGCACATTTTACTCGCCAGATACTGGTAATATTTATTATTGGGGTAGACCCTACATTGATATATTGCCATTGTTATTTCTTTATTTCCTCTGCATAATTGCAGCTGTACAGATGTTATTTGAATTAAAGAATGTAACAAAATCATTTTTATGTCTTATCGTCTCATCTCCTCATTTCATTTCATTCACGCTCCTGCCTTGCTCACGCCTTCATTTTTGTCTCCTGTGCAAAAAATCACAAGTCATTTCAAATGTGATTGGCCACTTTAATCACTTCTCTTGATTTACATATCTAACATATCCTCTTTATCATGAATGGACAGTCTCTAAGGTGAGGCATGACTGTCTTGTCAACCACTCTGCTTTCACGTACAGTAGGACCTTGCAGAATTCACTGGTGTTACACATGATGATACTCACAGCAGATCATTGATTTTCCCTTGATAAATGTTTTGAAACGGTACAGTCACCAAACCTGTCCATGGCGCAGGCTTTTTGACCACACATTTAGAGTGGCCTCTTCCTCAGAAGCGATCTACCATCAGAGTGGCTGGCCCCACACTTCAAGGGGCAAAATATCCTGGACTCTTTATTCTGTGTCAGACTGGGTCCAGAAAATGGTTCCAGCTTCGAGCATCTGCATGTTTCCGTCTGCAAGACTCAAAACGTGGGGGAAAATGCAGTGAAAGTTTATATTCTATTGCTGTTTATTGTGTAACGTAAAAACCAGATTTCTGTGGCCTTGCTGTTGGTGAGTCTGTGGTGGCACGTCGCCTGACTGTGGGGTGGGGGGCAGCATTGTTTCAATATAATCTAATTGTTGCTGGTGGTGTGAAATTTTTTTATATGCAAATCTATGAGGTATAGTTAGCCTCACATGACAGCTACCTGGAAATGAGACTGGTTCTAATTGGTATCCCCCCCCGCCCCCCGCCTGTAATAAATTTGCCGGTGACCTCATTTTATGCTTTTGATTTATTTCTGCTGTACCTTGTGGGTGATGTTATTGGTCTTATATCTGCATGACCTGGTTTCTACTACATGTAAATCTTAACAGCAGAATATTTATCTATATATAAATAAATATATAGTGCACATATGATTATGCTCTGTTCTCAGAAATGTAGAACCGTGGGGAATTTTCATTATAGACATTTGTTCTTAGTTTTTTTTTCTTTTGTGGAAATTGCATATTTGATGCTGACACAGAAAACTTGAACCTGCACCAGAATATCTGCACTTAATTACAGGTCACTTCTGTGGTGTGTTGTGGTAAAATTATGGCACACCAACAGCATGTCTGTGTAATGCATGGTTTTAGCGTGATGCTAAGTTGTTCATTGTAGTTGATGTGTATTAGTATTGTTTCGTTCTGAGAAGTGCAATGATTTGCCCTAGCCCTTTGAAATCACCCCACCCACACTGCCATGAGTCTTGGTGGCTGTGCTAAGTGTGCACATCGAAGAGAAGGTGGAGCACACAGCTAACTCATCCCACAGCGAGCAGGCCTGCCTGTAGGCGGTGATCCTAACCTAGTGTGTTTAGGTGCTAATTCTAGCATAGTGTTCTCCTGAATGTCCATCTCTGGAGCTCTGCACCCTGGGTCAGAGAAAGGGCACATGATATCACAGCTGTGACCCCGATGTGCAGCCATGGCTTGGCTGAAGCATTTAAAGATTTTCCGTTCATGTACAAAGAGGGAGGAAGAGCCCATCTGTTTTCTCTGTGCAGCTGTCATGGAACAAAGTGTTTTGTAGTGAAGTGTTATCTTTGATATGTTTTTGATAAAATGTGTGGTGATGGGTTGTGATGTTAATCGCTGGAAATGGCTCCTCCTTACCTATCTCTTGCTCCTCACCTCACAGGTTTTCACTCCCCATGCCATTTGGAAGCTTTGTGCTGAAACAAGCCTATTCAAACTAGAGTGTATCAGTTTGCTATTAGTGGTGACTGGGATTGTCCCTGTTGGAAGGCTAAAGTGTGTGGATGGTTGGAGATGGGCAGCAATGTAGGCTTGGTTTGCGACAGGGGAACATACACGGTTGTGCATGGGAGTGTGTCCAGAGCATGTTTGCACACAAGGAGGTTGTCCTTTGAAAAATTCTTAGGGCCAGGTTTACTAAGCCTTTTGTGACTTTTCGGATGCAGATATGACTCATTCTGCCCCAAAAATCATGGTAAACTGAAAAACTTTCCCATTCCATCCCGACAATAGTCAAGTTCCTTGCCACATCACAGTATTTGGCATATGGATTAATTCAAACTGCAATTGCCGCCACAGCTGGAATATCACAGAACACCTTTCGTCCTGTGCTATGCCTAGTGCTGGTATACATTCTTATGTAGCACCAGAACATACATCAATTTCCCCACATCCAATAAAGATACACAGTACAAGGTTCAGTGTCAAATCAACTCTTACAGAATTTATATGGGTCCATTATAGCCAGAATTATTCTACTGCGTATTTAATGCACTAAACAGTTTTTTTATTAACTGCGCTGTTTAAGCTCTGATTCATATGCAATATGCGAAGAGTAGGCAATACCATTTGCTGATTGCATAATTTGCTCTAGCCTTAGTAAATAAGATGTTAATATCAGGCAGACTGCAAAGGCGCCAACATAACCTCGTCAGCCCGCTATTTTTTGTACATAAATCTGGCCCTTCGTGCATAATTTCACTAAAAGGCTTACTTGCCAGAATTTGATGATCTACTGTCTTGACAGTGCTTTAAAATGAAAATGATTTTCCATCTGGCTTTCCCGATTCAGAGATAATTTCAGATAATTTTAAATTCAGTTTATCATTTCCCTCTATTTTGTTCAGCAAGTTTAACTGAGACATGGTCTGTATATGTTATACACACACAACCACACATACACACAATCCTTTTTTTGTAGAAGCTGTTTTGAGCTACAAATGTATGGATGCAATGCATCGTGCGTCATTGAGTATTACAATGGTGTTCTGCTCAGCATTAAAGCCAACGATTTGTACTTTTGAAAAATTTGTCAACGGCCACTAAAATAAAACTTCCTTGTCTATGCACTGTGCCTTTTGTTGTCTTTTCAAAAAACCTCAGTTGGCAGCTCTGGGGAGGAGACCCTTCCTCCTCTTGTTTTCAGACGAGGAGACTTAACAGCAATGCTTGTCACTCCAATTTTTGGATTCCTCTAGAAAGAAATCTGTTTTAAAGCTCAAATGTAATTTCTGCAAGGTAGGAATGGTTACATTGTTTGCCTGTGTTAGTGTGCAGTTGGAGGCAAGGGTGGGGGCATGTGGGCCGTGGGTAATGGTGGGTCCTGATGGCCTGGTTTTGGTAAATCTCTGATGAGAGGAAAACACTGTCTGTGGCTCAAAAGCTGGACCGTAGAAGGACCGTACTTAAATTAAACTTGCCAGTGAAACCATGAGAAGCGCTCTCCCACCCAGCTTCTCCTTTCCTACCAGACCACAGGAGATCTTCACTTTTTCCTGTGAAAGAACTCACTACAAAATCATAAGAGCGTTCTCTGTCCGCTTCACCTTCCCTACCGAGCCCACATGGTCACGGAGGAGTCCCTGGCCCCACCTCCTTAGCCTCACCACCATGTGACCACATGTGTCCCTCTCTCGTTTCTGTGGTTGAAATATGAAGACTGGAACAGCAGAAGACATTCCCATTCCAGAAGCACTCTCTCCCACTGGGCTGGGTGCGGTGATTTATTCCTAGGTCTACCACTCCCAGTTCACTCTCTATTTTTAAACCAGTATTGAGAGAGCTATCAGGGAAAAGCAGGTAGCAGTAGATCTTGAACTCTTCCTTTCACCTCCTGGAGATTTCTTGGAAAGCTTTATGACAAGTTTTCCTGAGGATATGACAAATAGATGTCTAAGATATTAGAATTTGTAGGTTTGTCAATATTTCATGATTTCCAGTCTTTAAATGTATGTATTATAAATAGACAAAAAATAGTCTGTCCCTACACTAACTGCCATTGATTATCTCAGTACTGCAAAAATTGCCTTCATAATGACAGGATCTAACAGAAGTGTCACAACCATTACATTTGCCAACAGAAAATTCACTGTCTTTTGAAAGGGATAGACTGCGTGCCTGTGGAAATGTGATGATTTATGTGGCCCATTGGCATTTTATATATTTATTTATTAAAGCATAGTACTGGTCTGGTCTCTTAAAATCTATATACCTACAGAAGTATATGCTAGGTCTGTTACTGACCTTTACAGTATTTAAACTGTTCAGCAGTGTGAAAGCAAACATTGTTTTGCAGAAATATTTTGTTTCAACTTGCATTACATGGATGTGTTTGCTTGGCACATATCCATAGGTAGAACATTTACAATTGTTTGTGGTGTCCATTTACACTTATACACTGTAGCGATTAAGGGTACATTATTTACCCGAAGGTACAAGTGTAGTGCTTCTCTTATGATTTAAAATGCACCCGCAGTCACAAGGCCACTCTCTGACTATTATTCTGGAAAAAGCCATTAAACAGGTACTGTAAAGGGCTAACTAAATGTAATTTCTGTCCATATTAATCCAGCCATAGCCAAGTAACTTTAGTACGTGGTGTGCTTGGTGAATCCAACTTTTGTGCATTCCTTAAGTGGAATATGGCAGACCAGTGTGGCAGAGAAACATACCCTAAATTCAACTGAATCAACACAGGCCTAAAGGTTGCTCAATGCATGCCTTCTATTTGGGCATGGAGAAGTGGCATTAGTTGAAAAGCACTATGTGCCATCAGCAGGATTTGCCACACTGTGATGAAAACAGCTTATTCATGAACAGATGAACTGAGCAAACATGGATCTGTGCAACGTGATATTCTTGTTAAAGATCCAAATGAGGATTTTGATTCATCTGTTTCTTTTTAGTACATGCTGTTCCTCTTTTCCTAATAAAATATGGTCACGGATATATTAGTTCAAAATGTATCTCATTTGCCTCTTAATAACAGCAGATAGATAATTATTTAAATATTTTTAATTGTTTATGATTGAAAAATAAGTATGGTGTTAATATTTTTTAAATCGCTGTTGCCATGATTTGTACATATGACTCTCAAACTTGGTCATTAACTGGTCGATTCCAGTGTTTCAAATACTAAATGTCCAGCCCATACAGGAGCAAGGGTGACATTCCCGCCTGCTTGTGGAACTATTCCTGCCAAGAGAATGCTAGCTGTCACCTGAGACCCAACCTGTGACCTCTCCCTCATCTGTCTTTCTATGTTGCACTGAGGGAGATGCAGAAAGGTTGAATGCATCAGAATAATATTTGGATCCTGGGGGAAAAAAGTCTTCCTTGTGCTAAGCAGCTAAAAAATAAGAATAATAAAACAGATATACCATATCTTGTGCTAGGAGTCTGGAGGAGGGGTCACCCCTGGCCATAGGACAAGGTTTCTGACAACCTCTGGACAAAAAAAAACAAAAAAAAAAAAAACTGAAAAGAACATGAAATAGAGGTGGCAATAGGATGGGGATTTCTGAAAATGGGGACACATAATGAGAAGAGGTGGATGGCATTTTGCTTTGCAGGTGTAAGGTACTAGCCTGAGGGGTCTAAAAACTTCTCTCCCAAATTGTTCTTCTTAAAAACTCTAGTGAAGGACACAGCCATAGTGCAGTTGCAGTTCAAATTCACAGAGCGTTACAGTCTATGAATTGCCTGATATGGATGGCTATAGAATATAGTGATTATAATGATCCCTCTTGTCATCAGTGAACTTATGGTGAATCTGCATCATCGATACAAAATAAATACACAAAAAGTCCACTGTTTTAGCTCAGGTTGTGGTGTGGTAATGTAGCTGTAGCTGGTGCACTTCTGTTCTCTCAATGAAAACATTTCATGGTTTGGTCCACAGTGGGAGGGAGGAGAGCTCATTACCCAAGTAGCCTAGCAGCTGTCATCAGGAGCATATTGTCTCCATGTTACTCAGCAGCTCAGGGGCAATGGGGGCACGTTGTGTCCGTCAGGGCCTCTGTGGGGGCAGGCGGTTGAGTGTATCGGCCTGGCAGATGTGCAGATGTTTGTCCTGAGTTCACATTACTTGGCGGATGGTGATTTCTGCAAAAAGGTGCAGGGTCATCAGTCAGTCGTCACAGATACTGACAAGAAACAAATGGCGGTATTCTTAGAAGCTGGCCGCAGGTGGAGGGGTGGTGGGGTATTGCATTAAATTACATTGCAATGTTTTACTTTGAAGCATGGGTTGCCATGCCACATCCCCATTTCACAGGATGCAAGTTTCCTCTGTGCAGGGAATGATACTATGCTGTATATTTACAAGAGGACCCAACAAATGATTATTCTTTTAAGGTCTTTTGGACACCTCACATTTAAATCTGATCACATGTTGCTGTCACATGCCAGCGTGTCATCCCTGGGAGGGAGATGTGGAACGGCAGTTCCAGGAAACACTGATGGTTGGAGCATGGAGAGAGAGAGAGAGAGCACACCCACACAAACACGAAATAAAATAAACACCTCCACCCTTCGTCCCTCACGGGTTCCGGGCAAAAACAATTAACTAAAACAACAAACTTAAATAATAAAGATAAAAGAAAGTAAAACCCAGGATATTTTTTATGGAATCTGCTACCACTTTTATTGACCAATTTTGTCTTTACAGACGAATGAACCAAATGAACTCAATCAACGTGTCTGGGGAGCTCCTGGTGTCGGCCCCAAACTGTGGAGAGGAACACACCTTTAAGCACTTGGGCTGGATAGTTAACGCAACCCAGGTGTGTCTGCTCTCTCCACCAGCCGGCGCAGCCAAGACCAATCCGCTTCTCCAATGGACCAAATGCCACAGTTGCATTGCCTACATATTTGATGTATGGTTGTTACGCCTCTAAAAAACAATTTGATGTTGCATTACAACACTTGTATAAACAAGCTTTGAATCAATATATTAATATATATATGAACACATATATATATATATATATATATATATATATATATATATATATAAACAAAAAATATATATTCCCCCCCCCCCCCGTTTTCTCCCCAATTTAGTCGTTATACCAATTCCCCGTGTGGACCAGCCACAGTCCTGGTCGATGTGCTATCCTCTGTTGGTCTGGGGAGGGTGTAGACTGCCACATGCCTCCCCCGATACATGTGGTGTCACCAGCCGCTTCTTTTCACCTGACAGCGAGGAGAGCGTAATGCGTGCAGAGTTTCACGCTATCTCCCCTGGGTCCCCTCCCCATTGGACAGGTGCCCCAACCAACCAGTAGGAGTCGCTAATGCGATCAGGAGTCATACCCTCACTGGCTTCCCACTCGCTTTTGTTTGTAGGAATGTCTGACCAAGCCAGAAGTTCCGCTGTTTGGGATTGAACCTGGGTCTCTGCAGTGGTATATTTTTATCTTTGGAAGTATGGGTTGGCTTGACACCAAAACCCCAAAAAAAAAAAAAAGATTTTAGATGGGCTTTGGTGATTCCAAATTGTTTATAGAACCAAGGCTTTTTATGCAATTCAGATATTTCTTATTGAAATTATTTTTTCTGGCATTTAGAATATTAAAAAAGCTTCAACTTGGAAATAAATAGTTATTTTCCATAAAAAGCACAAATTAAAATCCAAAAGAAATCATTCTCAAGAAGTTAATGTTTCATCCAAGGATTTCATTTGGCAGGAATTCCATTACAAAGATTTAGAAAGCATATGGGTGATTTCATTTGCCCATTTTTGCTGTTTGTTCAGCTCTCCATAGCAACTGAAGAGATACAAAGACAACACTGCTGATCAACAGGAAAACAGGCATGCTCATTCACCAAGGAGCCTAATTACATGGCTTAACTGACAGCGTGCTCGACCCAGGTTTCACAAGGCTGAGCCCACACAAACCTGTCATTCACTCCCTTTACCTTTCTTTTTTAATTCACTGAATACAAAGGCCCAGAAACAATATTGAACACATGTACTGTTGCCCCAACCTCCTGAGGAAATGAAGTCAACATTGTGTGTAGCATGTGCTCCCTGGAGTTGTCAAACAGGACTGGGTCTTGGTTTACACAAATCTTGTAATTCGATGGAACATGGGGTACTGCAATGTGAAGCTGGGCAGAATTATATGTTGTATGTCCACAATACTGTGAAAACAAAGCAGAGGGCTTTCCTTAGGCATGGCAGGGTGCAGCCGAGCAGGTGGAATTCATTTAGCCTCCCTTGGTGTTCTGGACTCATAACAGCTCACTACAAAAAAGGAAACATCTAGCAGGGAGAGGTTTGGATGCTGTTTCCTCAGAGTATTTTCTTCCCATTGGCACCTAAGGGTAGGTTGTAAGATCTTTTGTTTTATGTGTATGTGCATTGGATTGTATTCTTGAATGGATCATGATGCAAACCAGATTATGGCCCAGAAGGAGCACTGCATAGCCATACTATTGAGAAACAAAAATACATACAGCACATGAGTAAAATCATTGTTTCCGTGATTGCTGTCTTTTTTTAAGATCCTAGATGCTGATAGGTAGCTGGAAGGTTCAATGTCGTGATGGAAAAAAGCTTGCTTGTTTGTTAATTTCTCTATTTTTCCTTTCTTCCCAAAGCATTTTGGCAAGCTTTTCTACAAGGGGTCCATGCACAATCCAAAATAAATCTATATTCACGAGCACGCCAGACAAACTGGTCTCAAGGTCAGTCTTTGGGAAGGGAAGGAGCTGCCTTTGTCTGCCAGTAGACTAGAAGCGGAATCACAGTTGAGGAGGAGTAGAAATTAGAGGGAAGGAATAGGGGAAATGTGGACTCAGTGGCTCAGAATGGGATGTTTCCCATTTATCCAGTCTGGGTCCTGTCAGGTCAAATCTGTCCTTGTCTGTTGTTTTGACACATTGAGCCGTTTCGTTAATGTTAAAGGCCTGGTAACCCACTCTTCATGGAAGTGATTTGGGATGAGGAAACCCCCAGTGGTTAGATGAGGTTCCCCAATGTGTCTGAGACACAGAAAAGGTAATGAAAAAGAAAGTTTACCGACAAAGGTAATTACTCACCCAGAAGTCTACCAATCCCTTCAGAATACAACATTTCAGCATGGTCTGTCTAAACAATTGATCAAAGGAAAAGAGAGAGAGAGAGGAATGGCAGGAGTTTAGGCTCTGATGTGAAATCACCGACATGCTAATAGCACGTTAAACACACACAGGCACGCACGCGCGCACACACACACACACACACATAATGATTGGAGGTTCTGTGTGAAACACACACGCACAGGGGCTCCCACTAAATAAACACACATGCATGTACACACACAGATGGAGGGGCTTTCTCATGACTGGGTTGAAATGTAGTAAAATGAGTTGGTCTGCACTTTTCAAAATGTACTGATGGTATGAAAGGATTAATGTGAAGATTAATGGACCATTAAAACCTAAATAATGTTAAGCTGAGTTATAAAAATGCTTTATTTTCCCTGAAAAGACCACAACCCTGTCTTTTACATATTTTTTCAATCAATGATACTGGAGAAAAGAAATCATACTACTTGACAGAAGCATCCAGTGTGATTCTTTTATTGTATCATGTGAAGTCCATGAATGATATCCCACATCTGCCCAACAGAAAATAAATGGCCCTTTTTTATTGTCTCTGCTCATGTTTAACTGCCTCCTCCAAACAATCTGGGTTCACTTCTTTGCTTTTTTTAACGACCAAGGTGGCGAGAAACTGGGGAGCGTTTCCCAGAAGGCAGTCTGTTTGTTGTTCACGGATGTGAAACAGACAGATGGTGAAGGAGTTGGCGCGGGAAGGAGCTAAACTTGTCCTGGTTCCTAGCTGCCGAAGGGCCTGGGAAAAGAGGCTGCTGTCTCAATGCTGCTGTCAGGTAGACCTGAAAAACGAATGCTGTGAAGGACCCATAAATAGGCAGAGCTGGGGGATACTGAAGAAGAGCTTTTTGGTGCATGAGGTATCTGTGAATGTGGTCAATGAAAGTCTGTGAAGGGTAGCAGTGAGTCTCAGCTGGGAGGTCTAGGTGTTCTATCCCAGAAGGCCCTGCTTCTCCTCTTTCCTTTTCCAAGGTCTCACCTGAAATGAATCACAAGAAGCTGTGATGATCCACGAGTAACAAGGAATTATGGTTTGTGTTTAACGCATATTTTGGTGGAGGAAATACTCAATTGTGGGTGAATGCTTTCTTTCCATTTTGACGATTTCAGGACAAAGGAAGGAGATGAAAGTAGAAAGACTAGGCAGGAAACCAGGGACTGGCAGAGGGTTTTGGAGGAAGGATTCAAGGTGCCGGTGTGTTTACTCTTCAACCCCCCAGGATGCCATGTGTCTGACATGTTTGCTGATGATTCAATCCTCTCCTCTCCACAGTTGAGTGGACTGACCTGACCTGGAAGTGGGCAGGCTGGGCTGTTTTTCCCGTGGCTCCTCTGTGGACATGCTTCTGAAACGGAGCGAGCTTGTGTGGGAACCTTGATTGCCATTACCTCATATTCTGTCCTGGCTGGAGGGATTCGCATAACAGAGACCTGACTGCAGGCCAATGGCAATGAGAGAGGAACATCTCACAGATGAGCTCTGATATAATCGGCTTGAATAACACATAAAAAATCAGCTCTCCAAAAACAATTTTCCAAATGGAGAAAGAAACTAAAAATAACAAAATATTTGTCTTTGGTTTTCACTGTAGAATTTAAAGGAAATAAGAAGTGCTCCAAGAAAATAAGACCAGCTTCTTGATTAATGAGTCAGTGTATTACAGTCTGCTGAGGTTTCTGCAGAATGCATCACATTAATATTAAAATACAAAATAGCAAACAGTTATTGTTTGTTTTTAGTACCTATTCGATCTGGTCTATTATTTATGGATAACTATTACATATTATTTTGTATATTATGCATCTGAGCACTAAGAATGATGTGGAAACATGATGACTCATTTTAATCCTTTTCTTCATAATTTAGGAACTTTAGAAATTATCATAGAGGAGAAAATGTCACCCTTGTTTGATTCGACTGGAATCCAAAGGGCCCTTTAGTGCCCTGCATTTGTGACTAATGTGGAGATGGTATAGAATGTTGAGCAGTGTGGCTTAGTTTTCCACCAGATGTGGCACGAGGTGTTAAGGTCGACGCACAGATCAGAGCTGAGCATGGTGCTGCACAGCATTATCAATCTGGGGCTTCTCTTTTCAGACCTGTCAACCCCAGTTTAACGACTCACATCAAAACAACGTGGTTCCAGCTGCGCCATTACTCCTGACTTCTTTTAAACAACGGCAACAGAAAGAAAAACACACCAAAGCAAACATTATTTGCCCCTAGCCTGCACATATGATAAACTCAATTACAGTACAGCTAACAGCAAATAGATGAGGTCATGTGCTGGCTTTTTCTGCTGATCGAATGAGTCACATGGCCCTAAGCAAGAAACACAAAGCAGCAAAGTTCAGTGGAATTGAAGAACAAAGTTAATTGTATCAAGATGTACAGTAACCATCGAATAACTAATCAACTGGTAGCAATTAGGCACAGGAAAAAAACTGGAGAAAAAATACCCCAGCTCTGTTTTAGGATATATGGTGGAATTTTTCTTTCCACTGAGAACGAGATGTGTCAAGAGTTGAAAGTGTAATTGGAGTACCCTAACAGTACACACCTGAAGTACCAGAAGCAGGAATTGTGGACCAGCGGCCATTGTAGTTGTCATGTCATAATCATTTTAATATCTAGTAAATGCTCATCAGAGCAAATCAGAGACTTGATGCAGGCCATACAGCTTGCTGGCATTATGCTTCCATTTCAAATGAGACAGGGCATGGATTCGAGCACTTTTCCCTACAGGGATTTTATATGATAATAATTATATCCATGATCTTGCCTCTAGAGATCCAAAGGCCTGTCGTTCTCTCACAGTAAACCTGCTTGTCTTTGCTCTTGATTTCAGCAAATGCATTGCTAGACATTCTTAAGACTGTTGCAAAGCAAGGTACCTTAAAGTAATACGCAGAGTTGCAGCAAGTCCCTGCGGAGAACTAAAGGTGGTTTGGCACCATTAAAAAATTTCAACCGACTGTAGATGTCCAGAAAATGATCTCCAAGGAGCTGTAGTATTGGTTTCTGACAAAACATAACTGTGCTGCATGGCTTCAAGCCTCTATTTCTCATTGTTCTTGTTCTAGTTCCTGTTCTTTTAGTAGTTGTCATTGTTGTTGTTGTTGTTGTTGTTATTGTTGTTCTTGTTATTCATCACCATCTTCTTATTTTTCTTCTTAACTTTTGTGGATATGTAGCAAGCATTCTGTGACACAATTGTCCTCCATCTCTTCTTCCTTCCAACAGATGTGGAACATATCATTTAAAGTGTTAAAGCTGATGGTAATAGACTAAAAGGTATCTCTTTCTATCAGACATTTAGTCTACTCTACCAGCAGTATTCTTATTCATTTATATACATGCTCTTTTCAGCTGGAAATGAACTAATGAACTTCTGATTATTCCTTCATTAAGACTTTAATGCCTGCAGCTCACATTTGACACACAATCACTCTGCTTTTCTTGGTACTCAGCTCTTTTAATTAGATGTTGAAGTGGAAAGAAGCCTTGAGGTTGTAAGTGCAAAAACATGACATCACAACATCCCAGCCACCCGTTTTCACTTTCAATCAACTCTCAATGTTCCCAAAATGAGTTGTGAGACAAAATGGACCTACTGGCGGAGTCAGACGAGACACATTCTTTGTTACTTCTGGTCATATACTTGTGAATAAAATGAAATAAACATTTTTTGAAAGCATGTGTGTATTTGATGAAATTCACTGGAAATGTACACCATATGAAATCTTCCCTGGTTATCTGTCTGGATGTTCCGTCTGTGTCCTGTCTGTTTGCACAGCTTGAAGCAGGAGCTTGTTCTCCATGTTCTTCAGACAGCTACATTTTACCAAAGCGGTACTCTCATTCCCCTCACCCCCGCAGCTCAAATTTTCAATACATTTATTATTATGAAATCCCTGACTTGCATAACCATATATATATATATATATATATATATATATATACACACACACACACATCTACACATGCACACATACACACACACACTGCAGTATTGCCTTGGCACATACTGTGATGAGGCCTCCAATCTCACCTCTTGGATAACAACCTAGAGGTGATGCATCAGTTACCATCCAGAGTGGAAGTGAGGGAAACACATTTTTGCAATCTGTAAGAAGCACTCCCTTTGTAAAAAAAAAAGAACTAATTTTCAAGTAGGAGCAGTCAGCAACATTTCACTTCAAATGCAATTGCTCAAAAACTATAACAACCAACATGAATACACTGGTTATTATTGTAAAGTGTCACCAGGAGCAAAGTGAATGGCATCATATCTGGTACTGACTAATTGTAATTATTTCTATTTATGCAGGGAAGGCTTATTGGGTCAAAAAGCTTATTCAGTGTTTTCCATTGGACTCATATTGCGCATCGGTGTCTAATACTCTGGAATGTGAAAATATGACATTGGCATGCCACTGGCAGCAATAAAGCACAGACCTCTAAATTACGCTGTCATTAATTAAAAACCAAAGGGGCGGAAAAGAACATTGGCCGCTTCCTTACATATCTGAGTAATTACTAACAAAACCAGATGCAACCAAAGCCTGGATCCATTTCAGCACTGCCTTTCGACAACTGCCATGTTGGGCTGGTGGTTGGAATGCTTTCACTATATCTCTGCTTGGACTATAAATTCACATGTCTTTAATAGGAACTGCCAGAGACTTGCACAACAGGATGAAAGTCTGTAGGAGGAAAGACAAGTAAACATGTCTTTGGATGAAGTTGCGTTGACATTCTCAGTTTCCTGGCTGAACTCTCAAATGTCTTCTGTTTCACTGTGTCAAAAGACTTTGTTGTATTTACTGTAAGTGGCTGTCATGACCCCATAACCAATCTGAAAGGCTTTGATGGTAACAGACTTGTTGATATTTTAAGTAAATATGATATATGTGTTATGAGATGATAAATATGAATAGGAAATGAACTTTTTAAAATCAATTTTGTATCCTTTTTGTATTTTCTCAAAAGTTAGGATGGATCTGTCTCATCACTGCAAAATCTTACAACAATCCAGGAGAGCACAGACTGTTGTCATCCTCTTCTTTCTTCCCCTCTGCAGTCCATCAGGTGAGTTGCACACTTACTGAAGAAGCTGGAGGTGTAGACCTCAGGTGCAGCTGGCATAGGTACACTAAAGTTACTTGATCGATCAGAGGGCCAAAGACTGTGGAGCATGCCATTGGAAACAAGTTCATTATCACAAAGAACCACTCACGGCAGTCTGAAATGTATACACTTTTCATTTAAAAAAATTATGGAAAAATTTGTAATTAGCAGGAGGCCTCAGCATTTCAATATATTGTCTGACATCTGCACTGCAGCTTGGCTATATTCTCAATTTCACACAGTGTAGATATCATCCTTGGATCGCTGCCATAGGGCAGTGACAGATTCCTGAGAAGCAATCATGTGATGTACAACCTTTTTTTGACAGGGAGTTAGGAAAGTTATTCTTTTGCGGTTTTCTCTTTGACGATAACATATACACAGAGAGGTGAAAATGTCTCCCACACATACCTGTCTGGTTTTCTGAGTAGTTCTGCTTTTTGTGCTATCAGGAAGCTCAAACATGTTATGAATGTGCTCAGAATGTGGGTATTAAAGTTTATTTTCTACCTCCCCCCCTACCCCTCAGTCCTCTCTGCCATGATCTGAAGTGCTACCATATGGAAGACATCGGGTTCAATGCTCTTCTGGAAACTGCATTGAAAATTTTATGTGGAGAATGATTTGCCAAAACCATTTCAGATATGAATATTTTGTATGGCAGCTCAACCCATTGGTGTAGACCAGACTGTTTGGAGAGCGGTCCTGACCTTTAATGATTTCTCTTACTCTGCTGTACTTATTCACAGCAAAGTATGGGCTCAGTAGCTTTATTTTATGTTGGCACAGTTATACATGCCAACGATTATTAATCACATAATGCACAATGTACTACTGTACATTAAAGTACAGTATTCTATTTATGCTCATATACAGTATGTGCGTCTGTTCACCATGATCTGAAATGCTCTGTCAGAACCTAGAAGCCATGTAGAGATGAACTATAATAACCCTGCACTAGTCTGAACTGTTACCTTTGTGCACATTTGCATGGCTGCCTTCTTGCTTGAAAAATGATGTCCTAATTTTTGTAAGTGTCCTTGTCTTAAAATTCTTCCCTGCACATTTCCTCTGCATAAATGAAATTTGGCTCTTACAAATTAAAGCAGGATGAAAAATGGATTTGGATATCTCCCCTGCTAAGTTGCATGTGGTGGTGAAGTCCAGGCTGTCTGTTTTTGACAGTGGGAAGACTGCCCCATGAGGAACATTAAACATGTGTGCATGTCAAAGATCATCTCTTCCACAGAAGTTTCATGTGGGTCTTTCTCCTTTACTGACCGAGCAGAGGAGCACAGAACTGCTTGGAAATAATTTGGTGATGTTCTTTTCAGTTAGAAAAACATTTGGGATCACAAAAAGGGCAATTGCTTAAACACTGTAACCTTTGTATGAGGAAGTTCACAGTGTTCACAAGGCATGGCGACCTCTGTGTTCCCACTAAAAGGAATCCATCGTGTATTCAGTGAGCACAGGAACAGTAGTACCCAAGGAGAACAGCTGCTTCATTAACCATGATTCAATGCGTTTCAACATGGCCTGCACTGTGTACTGCTATTTCCCAGCTAATTTTCTCTTACGCTGCCCTCAGCACATTCATATTTGAGTAATTTCCTTAGCTTTAGGGGAAACACATCCTCTTGTACACATTGTGTATAAATACGATCAACCAAAGAGGAAGAGCAGGAAGTACTGTATATATACTGATTTTCAAATGCCAGGAACATGAACACTGACACTGGTCATCTCTGTTGCCAGTTATGCTCCACAGTACTGTGTTCAGCTTGAACTCCACTTCCTAAAATACCTGGCCTGATTCACTATTTATAATAATGACTTTAATTTTGAATATAACAAGAGGTGAAAGAGCTGGGGGGGCACTGAAAATAACCACACTCAACCTGTAATAGTACATTCATAAAGCAGACTGACTACTTTATAACAATCTCTCAGATGAGAGACCAGACAAATCTAAACTAGAGATTAGCAGTGAGGTCATAAATGACAGCCTACATACTCTTTTTGAGGACTAATGCGGAAAGAAGCCTGTTTGCCACCAGAAAGCCAGAGGCAAGACTTTGGCTTCAAAATCTGGCATTTTTTACTGACACTGGGTGAGAGTCGCAATCTAAATGAGGATAAGGTGGGGACCCAGTGGCCTGGAACACAGATTGGATCTGCGCTGTGAGAGAGGCTTGGCCTTGGGGGTGCACTACTTCATGCTTTTGATTTGGTGTGGGACATTGGGGAAGAGTTGGACCTGGATCAGTAATCCCCAGAGACAGACAGAGCCTGTATATCTGATTGAGATTGTGTGTCTGGCAGACAGCAGGTCAGCACCACCACAGTATACAGTACCTGGTACTGACTGGGAGCCCCAGTATATTTTCACCATTTATGTTTATGAGATGACAAATTAATAATTTGAAGAATGTGGAATGTGGAAACGTGCTAATGCAGTGAGTAGAAATTCAGAATTGTACCAACCACTTGATAAAAAATGAAAGTTTATTTTTGATACTTTAATACAAAAATTCTGATTATTATGTTATGTGTTCTACTGCACTGAAAGCAATAAAAATGCACTTCATCTGCTCATACAGAAGGTCTAAAAGTGTAATAGCTTTGAAGTGCAAAATACTTTCCAAATTTGAATGACCCATCATGCATTGTAACAGTGCACATGCTGCCGTTAAATGGGAAGCTAAAAGAATAAAACAGCCAAAAATACATCACAGTGATCAGAAGCACTAGCAATTTGTTCTGAACAGAAACAGAAATAGATACAACTGTAACACGATTTATCTAATGAATAATGGTTGTGTTTTTTAATGGGTGCTCAGCACTCTGTTTTCAAACATAAAAATGTATTTTTCATGTACCATATGCATGTAAGTCAACCTCCCGCCTCAAAAAAAGTTTATATATATATATATCCCATAATATATATATTAAAAATACCTACGTAGAAATGATTTAACCCAAAAGCCTCTTTTTTGGACTTTGACATTTGAATTGTAGTGACTGTATTATGCATCAGTTCCAGTGTAAAATGTTTCCTCAGGACAGCACTTTCTTGAACAACAGCGAGTGCCTGAAAGTTGCCGTAACACTATACACAGCAGCCAAGAAGTTGCAGGTTTCAGCCTTGGCTGTGTCAGAGGAAGCTATCCCAGGGGCAAAATGTGTTGAAGAAGATGTGGCTAGCAGAGAGACATCACCTCATCGTGCTCTGAGAAATCCCTGTCAGCAAGCTCACATTTCGTCTTGGCGAGGAATTTGTGTAATGTTGCCACAGTGAAGTGATTTACTGGCCTCCACTTGAGTCTCAACACCTAAGTTCACTGAGCTAGAGGAGAGACCGGCATTGGACACCATGCAGCCATTTATGCTTGTGATACATACAAGGAAATCAGTGATGGATGACTGCAACATCTCCATCATGCATTTCTTTAATGAGAGGAAAGTTAAGTTACCAGTGTGTCAGAATAAGCTAGAGGCCTTGCTTGACACAACAATTAGAAATCACATTTTATTCTAAGCCCATAACTTCATAAAAAGCTCCTGTTACTTTCTCTATATTAACTGTGGAAGAGAGTAATGTGGATTTACAGCAATTTAAAGCACACTTCTAGAAGACATAAAATATGTATGTAACGTATGAAGTTATAGAAGTGGTTACACTGAGTGACATAATTGCAAATGCACTGGGACAGTTGAGGAAGGGGACTTTATATAGGGGGGCCATATATGCTTTCTGTGTGCAAATACCTTTTTTGCAGTGCAAATTGTATCAATAATAAGGTAGAAGACAAAATGTCAATGGTACTATGGACAGACAAGTCCAGGAATCATCTCTTGGCACGTAAAACAAACCTAGCTGATTTATAACTGTTTGCTGCAGATATGTGGAGCCTGTCTGCATGTTATTGCTCTACCTTTCCCAAGCTTAGCGGTGGGTCCAGCACTGTCCCTGGATTAGGCCATTCCTGTAACAGGCTCAGTTCTTCAGCGTCTTGGCAAAGGTGTTCCTGAGAGGCTTCTTCTGGTCCTGGGTGGTTTCCTGCTGTGGGTGGGGGGCCTGGTCTGGCTGTGGGAGAGCAGGATCTTGGATGTTCTTGAGGTTCACGGTGTGCTCTTTGGTCTCACGCTTGGCCTGCCTCAGGAGTCGCTTCATGTTCTTCACCTTGTCCCGCAGGTGGTTGTTAGCCTTCTCCAGGAAGCGCACCTTCTGAGAGAGGGTCTTGACCCTCTCCTCCTCTTCAAACAGGGCCTTTTGCACTGCTGAGCACAGTAGCTACATACAGAAACAGGAAGGGGGTGGTGAATGGATACACCATTATACAAAATCAACTGTCAACAAGTGAGTTTATATGTACAAATAACACGTATGCAAAATGTAAAACGTCTGTCAATAGGCATTTATTGAGAAAAATAAAACTTTTATCAGAGTATAATTACTTATCCTTTGATAGGCAATTACACACTGATATTCTTTGGACAAGTTGTCCCATAATGAATGGCTCTCTTTTCAGGATATACTTACTTGGAATCTTAAAAACCTTTGTGAATGAGCTTGTTTATTGATTGTCCCGTTAGTAATGACAGATTGACTGTTTTTTCTTGGTGTATATTTTTAGCAGACTGTTTACAACTTTATAACCAAAGTAAGGACTTTTCTCTGACTGAGGGTCAGAGAAATACAGGCTAAATACAGGTTCTGTGTGTATAAAATATAATAAACAGAGAAAATGACAGGAAACATGTCTCACTGCCTTTTCTGAAATATTTCTAAATGTGCAGACATAGATGGCATAGCAGGGTGTCAGTGGGGTGTGGGAAAATGATTGCATTCTTTAGAAAGGTAATGGGAGAGCACTTTGTGTGGAGGATCTGGCTTATGTTTTTAATTCTGTTTTAATGTTTCTTTGTGGCCATGTGTGTAAACAGCTTTTATTTCCTGAGCAATTTATCATTCCCGCTGGTTTTGATAAGCAGCAAAAACCACAAGCACAGGGGCTTAGACTAATGCACTGAAATTATGGAACCTTCCTGGGCCTGTCCAGCAACAGCACCACCTCATATTTCTTCTTAGCATGGCTGTATTTTTTTACGCAATTGCAGTTAAGTGTTTTCCTCCTAATATGCGTGCCTGTGGCCGGGGGTTACACGGGCTGTATGATTAGCGCATGAAAATCCAAAGTCAATGAGGAAATAACGAGTCAACAGCAAAAGGGTGCCTGGTAACCATGGTGATCGTTCACAGCAGCGTGCTTTGAGAACATCCAGAGAAATTTTGTGGGCTGCCACCGCGACGCTATGATGCAAAGCCATAATCTTTTCCAGTAAAGGCCAGATCTTAATACTGCCCACAGATGACGTGGCGCACTGTAAATGCCTATTTGACCAAGCACACATTTCCATGACAGACCTCTGTGTTTCCACATAACACAGTGTGCCATGTAGAGTTCACTGTACAAAATATTTAAATATTATACAAAATATAAAAATAAAATAATGAATTCTGTAACCATGTGCTAAGTCACTGGAAATTAAAATGCTTCTTTCATGCACTCCGTAGTGTCATGTCCTTTGTAGACAGTACAGGCATTTCACTATAACTGATTGGTATAGGCAGGTAACTGATGAACATAATAAAACAATATTGACAGAAATAAAAGGGGACAGAATTAATATGAAAAGCAATGATAAGCAATCAACTTGTACAAGTTGTCACACAGAATCCCAGTGAACATTTTTGTGGTGAAATGCTGTCTAGACGTTCAGGTGAAAACCCCAGTTATATTTAGTTGAAAAGTGAAAGTTTTCTAGCTGACTAGGATGTATCCAGGGTATATCCAGGTAAAACATGAGCTATATTGGGGTTAACCTTGTCCGTTTATGTCAAAATGTCTCTCAACCTAGATTTCCATCCCTCTAGACATCTAGATTCGACTGCTCGCTGGTATGTGCGACAGTTAACTGAAGGTTCTGCGGAAAGTGTCTGCTGTAAGTGGAGCAGACAACTGATGGGGCCTTTAGAATGTGTGAGGGACCTTCACCTAACAGATGTGGCAGCATCTCATCTTATTGGTTCTGTCTCATCTCGTTGTTCCTGTCTCTGTGCTTTTATATAACAGAACAAGCACCCTTATTAACTACATTCTCAGTTAATTAGCTCTGAACATTCTGTGGCTCTCTGTGCTAACCATGAACATATCTATCCCAAGGATACTGGAGCTGCATTTCTAATACGAGGGACATGCATGCAGTGCTAGAGAGTTGCAAATCCCATACAACAGGAAAAAGATGAGCAGAGTACATATTCTATATACTGGAGATACATGTCTCTATACTGGAGATACATGTCTCACGTTAGATTTCAGATGCTTGCAAGGCAACCCCCCATTTATGGAAAAAACCAATACAAATGAGGTTTGACAGACATATGAGGGTTTCCCTTGAAGTGTAGCAGATCACTTACATATCCAGGCTAGCCCGGTAAAAAACTTTAAGGTTGACTTTAAGGTACACACATCACCATTTTCGTATGTAAATGCAATTATGTTGCACATGTAAAACTGATGTCATCACATGATAAATGCATTTATAACGTTTCCCATTCTGTTGCAGTAATTATGAGCATGTTCTCCAGCTGTCCAGGGGTTGAACTTGAGTACGCCATTGAGCTCTAGGTAAGGGTTCTGCTGCCATGGAGCTGTATTACCTCTGATTAAATCTTTGAAAAT
Organism: Anguilla rostrata; assembly: GCF_018555375.3. NCBI lineage: Eukaryota > Metazoa > Chordata > Actinopteri > Anguilliformes > Anguillidae > Anguilla > Anguilla rostrata. The sequence continues at coordinate 25,904,463 of NC_057945.1, forward strand.
AAATGCAGTCATTTATGTAAATGCAAACCTTTCTGGTCCTATTACCATGAGAGTTCTTTCATGTGCAGTCAACCTTTGATTGGAAGCAGAAGCTGACGTTACTGAGCGTTACTGAGTGAGCAAAGCAAAAATAGGCAGCTGATTTTGTTTATTTCAACACAAATACATACGTCCAAGGCATGGACTCCAGTGTTGACAATGCAATAGGACACTGGGCCTTTAAAGTGAACCATGATAAATGCAGCTACATACTGACCTCACAGAACTGTACTGAAGCGTACCAAGGGGTCAGAAGCATATTCACAAGTGATCCAAAATCAAGGTATGTCATTTACATTATGCTCATGTATACTGTGAGCATGGTATGAATTATACAAAAATGCTTTAGCTAATTAGTGCTTTGGAGATGCAAACTGTTCTTGATTTCCTACTCTGTATGTTCTAGAGAAACAAGACTCCAACCACTAACCCGAAAAGGAAACACTTAAAATGAACAACACTGAACTAGGCCAATGACAACCACCCAGTACCCTAAACCAGAAAAAATTATCAACACCCACAACCTAACACTATGGCAATTAACAGCACAGGACACTAAACACTATCCACATGGACAAATACCAGCATATATAACCCTGCAACACAGAAGTGACAAGTACATGAAACTACATCAGTACTTCTGTAAAATTATTACCATCTGGGATACTATAGTAAAATAATAACCTCCATCGTTACCTTATAATGTACAGCAACAAAGCCTACCCAGAGCCTAAAGTACAGAAGTGACCCCAAGGCATACCTATGCAGTATCTGAAAATATTAATATAAACTCTGCAGTAGATAAACAACAACCCACAATGTGTATCTGTTTCATGTTGAAAGGTGAGTTTGGAAGGCATGGGGAATCACCAGTACTTCAGAACACCCCTTAAGCACTGCCTCTCCACTGACTAGCATCCATATCCTGGTCTAAAAACCAACCAAAAAAAAGCACTGGTCAATGGAGTTCTCTCCCTGCCAAATAGTTTCAGACCTTTTAGCCACCCAAATTCCTAATGTCCGAAGCCAATAAGAACACATTACAGTACGTGTGTGTGAAGTTTCTAAACAGCCTTTTGAAGACTGTGGTTTTCTTAAATGAAAGCCACCTTCGGTGGAATGTTCTTTTATGGTGGGCCCTGATAGCTAGAACACAGCTGGAGTTTCAATCGTGATCCATCTCATGATAACAGACCAGATTGAGAATAATAGATTGCCTGATTGAGAATAATAGAGGTCTCACCAGGTGTGCATAGCAACATGCCTCACCACCCCTCCTAAACCTCCCCAAACCCCCTACCCTGGCCACACACAGGTAGCTGAAAATAAACCCTAAATGAAAGTCCTCTCGCAGGTCCTTATGTCTATAGAGGGAGGTCTAGATCAAGGTGTGATATGTCAGTTTGAGGGAAACCATGCAGAACTAAACAAAGCTGTGAATATAAATAGCCTATTTGTTATACTGCACTCCATTCCCTGTCTGTGTGCTCTTGCTTCCACATCACCCATGGGAAGGCCAGAGAACTGGCCGCATTTATTTATTTATTTATTTATTTATATTTGCTACAGAATTAACTATTCAGCTACAGACACTCACAGACCTCTGGTTGTAAATGTCTGTAGGGGTGGTTCTGTTTGGGTGGGCGGGTCTTACCCGGCTGTCCTCCTGGGCCTCCCACTCTGGGCTGTATGTGTGCACCTGGGTTCCTGGTGTGCAGTTGGAAAACTGGAAGAGGCTGGAAAACATGCGGTGGTTCTCTGGCGTATCGGGAAAGATGGGGTCCTGGAAATTCACACCATGAGGGATGATGTTGTAGTTCTCGTCCATCCTGGAGAATGAGCAGGAATCATTGTGTTACCAAATAGCTGAGTCTTCAGTGTGTTTATAATACCTTTTCATTTAAATATTTTTTCAATTTATTTTGATTAAACCATAGAGGGTCAAGCCAAAAGGCAGCAACATGCATTTTGTATGAGACAACAATGTTTCTTAATCTCCTGCTGACATTAAGATGCAATTAAAATTTTAGTTAAAATGAGATTAAGATACCTTTATGTACACAATGATTAGAGAACATCCTACCGCCATCTGCAGATGCAATAAATGTAATGATATGAGTTCATGAAAAAACCATAAAGAGGTAATACACAAAAAATGTGCAGGAAATAAAACAGCAAATTCCAGCAAACTTGCACTTACAACTTTTCTAAACAATTTCTTTACCAAATAGGTAAGGGGAAAACAAAATCAGAATGGACCTGCCTATTTCAGGGCCCATGGCCAGTGCCAATGTTTCCGAAATTATTTGGAAATGGCACCTTTCTGTTAATTTAAACCGTGGCTCCACTTTCTCCTCTCTCTACAGAGTCCAGGGGCATTCTGTTCCTGTCACTCACATCCTTGCTCCCTGATTCCCACAGTCCCCTCAAATGCTTCCCATGAACAGGGTAATGAATGGAGGTTTATCAAGGTTTCAGGGTGGCAGGAGAAATATTAATACTAACACCATGGTTACGCTGGAACAATAGGAGAAAGGGGGAAGCTCATTTCATCTATCTCTCATTAAGAGCCACCCTCTTTCATTCCCTCCGTGCTTTGGCTGACTGCCCAAGCCCGGCCCTTGGAAGTCAGGTTTTTTATTTATTTCTCAGCTCCATGATAGTTGACAAGTCTGACATGAATGCTGAATGCTAGACTTGAATGAATTCCCTTAAACTTGACAAGCAGGAATTCCTTTTGGGTTGTTCCACCCTGAAAATACGTCTGACAAATTAACAGAAGGCTAATTCCCAGCTCATTCTCTCTACTTTTATCCCTCCTGTCCATCGGCAAGACATTTCTGATTGCCACTCTATTGCCTCCCTTTGTTGGCTTTTTATTGTAAATTATTGTTGTTGCAGTTTTATAATAGACTAATATGCATTTTAATGTCTTTTTAAATGCTATATAAAGATATAAAGCACTTTGAGTTATATGACAAGGTGCTATTTAAATCAAAAGTATTATTATTATTATTATTATTATTGGCCACTGGCCTCCTCTGCATGTGTAATCAATGTTACAGAAATGAAATGACACTAATTCAGGCAGATAATCCACAAGATTTATATGCACCAGATAGTATTAGCTAAGATAATATCAGTTTATCATCTCTACTGAAAACCATCTGAAGCCAAGTTCTCAATGCTTTCCAGCTGATACATATGGCAGTGAATTTATAGAGTATTTATAGACCTTAGTAAATTGCTGAGCTTCTCTTGGTGTCCCTGCATCAAAGTACTTATATATAGGTAAGCAATTTGAAAATGACTTGCTGACTTATTTCTTTTTTTTTTTTCTTTTTTTTCTGGGCAATTAGTGTTGTATGTATCAATGTGTGGAAAAAAAAATTTAAATAAAAAAGAAAAAGAAAATTACTTGCTGTGTGTGAGTGTGTGTGTGTGTACATGCATGTGTGTGTGTTGGGCGAGCTGGGGGTGCCCCTTCTTTACAATTTCCCATCACACCTGGAACCAATTAGTAGTGTGAGTGTTGACTTTGGAACCTGACAGTACAGAGCCAATCCACCTGACTACCATAATTTTTCCCTTGAAAGACATCAAATTAATGTATTTTTCCTGTTCTGTTGTGCCCTGAGGTCCATTGCTGGCCCTTCTTAAAATAACAAGTATATTTTCTCCAACCCACACATATTAGCATTAACAAGCTGTATACCATGTAAGAAAGTCAGTGTGCTGGCCAATATAAATTGTGTAGAATGTGGTGTAGGAGCATTGACACAGGGGGTGGGCTATGTGTGTGTATGAAGAATGTATATGTGTAGGTGAGTATGTTAGTGAGCAAGGTGTGTTTGTTTCAGTAGTGCGCATGCGTGTGTGTGTGTGTGTGTGTCTCTAATAGGCTACACAGCCACACTGCCAAAAGTTGACCAGGAAAGTAAGCAGGGGTGCAGAGAGGGTAGTGTTGAGTGCAAAGTGTAAACCCTGAAAGTGGGTGAGTGGATTTGCACAACAATAATGAATGGCTGTTTTTTCCGGCTTCTGCTAACTGGCAGATGCATTATTATTTATTTAGCAGACACCCCTTCCCAGGGAGATTCTGCTAGGCTTTTCATTTTCCAGTTAAGTGCCTTGTTGACAGGTACAGCTACAACAGTGCCCCACCTGGGAAATAAAACCCTCTTTTGGCCCAGATACTTAACTGCTGCACTATGCTGCCACTTGACAAGATCCAGCTAAAGAGGAGAAGGTGATCTGGCAGTCGGGTGCAAAAAGTGGGACACTCCAATGCCTTTGCAGCTTTTTCAAGCCGGTCCCTGAAACCATGTCCACCCCGAGCACACAACACACAATCAGCCAGAGATTTTAATTGAATCCAGGCCCCCTTAGAGGAAAACAGATCATTTCTCCTGACATGTATTGTTGTTGCATTATTACATGCAGCAAATTCAAGGCCTTAAGAGATTCCTGCATGCAACCTGGGGTGCCTGACATTTCACTGTGCCTCACACAGCAGGGATGTAAAACTCATTAGCCAATCACATTGGCTCCAAAGTGTATTTTTGACCACAAGTAATAATATGTACATTTTTAGTAGGTGATACTTTCACTGTCCATCCTACATGTCCCATTACACAAAATACGATTAGGATTTTGTCGTTGCCAGTGGACTTCCACATTTTCCAGACTTCTTTTTTATTTCTTTTCTTTTTTTTTTTTGCTACCGTTTACTTTATTCTTTTCAGTTTATGGTGAAAACATAACTTTGATCAAGAGAGCTAGCATATATACGCAGTGAAATTGAGATTGAAATTTGATGCATCTGGAGTTAAATCTCAATATATATAATTTCTTCAATTTGCATCAGGGGTTAAATACATAAATAAATACATAATGGAACTGTGGAATTTTGTAAATACCAAAATAGGTTGAACCCTAACAAATTATCTGTGAATTGTGAAGCGGTTTGGACAAATCACAATGAAGCATTCAGTCGGTTCATAGTAGGTTCTCAATATAGCTCCATCCATTTTGGAGTTAAAGAAGCCTCACTTTCCCATGCTGTGAAGAGGTTTTGTGTGTTCTGGGGAAATGATGGTCTCCAAAATTTCACAATGGAATACCTGTCCATGTCCCCTAAGACTTTCTAGCTTCATGAGTCGAACAAACTGTAAGGCACTCAGCCCCACTTGAAAACTCAAAGGCTTTTCTGAAAATCTCTTGATGCCTGTATGGATACTGTTTAGACAAAGACATATTGCTTTACTTAAAGTTTCCACAGCAGTTTTTTTTAAGTTCTTTATTGGATGATTTGACTATGTCCACCCAAACTGGAACCAGATGGCTGCTTGGGTCACGGTTCATGGTTCTTGTACAGCCAAAATAGAGGGAGGGGAAAAACCTGCAACCACCAGAAAGTGCAAATTCCTCCATTTCACCCATGCTCATGGAGAAAGACCTCCCTCCTCATGGTGTAGTGGGAAAGCTCTAGAACATGTCGGAACATGTCAACCTGACAATACATGGACTGCAGCTGGCACAAAAACACAATGCTGACTATACACTAAACTACTGTGTCTATCTGTAAGTCCTACTCTGTCCTCCAATCTGTGAGGCCCACTGAAAGAGAGTGGTTTCATGATGTGGCATAGTGATTGCGTCGCAAGGCAAATTATAACCAGAAAGTTGTATGTTCAATTTCTACAGTGAAGCGTTGCCATCGCACTATTGAGCAAGATTCTTACACAGAATGGCTTCAATATTATATCTAACTAAGGGATCTCTTAGCATATGAATAATATACTAAGTGACTTGTGTGAACAGCTAATTAAAATGGTCCTTCCCCAATGCTGACTGAATGAGCATGCCTGTGCCCAAGTGTTCTTGTTTGACGAAGAGCCTAAAACTTTCCACAAGAAGTGTGAAAACTAAGTTCTTGTCAAAGGGACATTATAGTACAGTCAGGACTTTTAAGCAATTAATGGTCCAGTATGAAGCGACGAATAATGGTGCCAAGGTTTGCCAGACTAAAACTTTTTCCACTTACTGGAATAATCTATTCAGTCACAATTTATGATTAACAAATGTGAGTAGGTTTTTTCCCAGCTGCGCATTTTTGGAACATGATCTAGACTGGCGTTCCTTCCTTTGCTGTGGGATTTTCACAGGAAATGGGAACCATAAGAGACCCCCATAGAAACCGTTTGGCACTAACTCTGCTGATTCAGCACAACAGAGACAGGCAACCCCACAAGACATGAGGGAGCAAAGACTGCTGGAAGGCAAGGCTTCTTGTGATCTGTTTATGAGACAAGGATTTGAGAAACTCAGCGATTGTGGGACAGGGCCTGACTTAAACCTCACTCATTAGCAACATCTCTTCCAGCTGCTTGTAATATTTAGTCATTCTACAAGAAGAAAGAAAGTTCTTTTGTTCATGAAATTTTTTGTTTAATCTTATTCTGTGATGCATTATGCTTGTCGCAGATTATATTAACATCAGGGAGGTTACATGGATTATACCAGCGACTGCAGTCTGCCAGCTACGAAATTAGTCTCAGGTTTTGGTTGTTTACTTCCCACACAAAGCTAACAATAATTCGCCAGCACGATAACTGAGGGGGGGGGGGGGGGGGGGTAGGGGAAGCAATGATGCAAACTCTTTGTAGTGCTTGCACCTTGTGCTGTTTAAAGCATATCCAAAAGTAACTAGCTGAAAGCAAACAAAAATGTTTGAATTAGTTAGCAATAGGAATGCTCTCGCCCAGCAGGTGAATCCAGCTCTACGTTTCAGACAATGCTTTCCAGGGACGTCTCTGTGGAAGCCCCTTACATCATCACCTATTCCTCCCTTGTCATTCAAGCAGCATTTGTTTCAACATCGAGACGCAGGGTGCTGATGCTGACAGCATGGGTCCTGTTGAACAAGAGTCTTCAAAAACAAAGCGCAGACATCCAGCTATGCAGCCCTTCGCCAACATAGACTTCCCCGACTATCTGTACATGCTGAGGTTATTTTTTTTGGCACGGATATCACCATGTGTGGCTATGGAGTAAATGTAAATATTCTTTTCACTGGAATGCCAGTGAAGGATTTGCGGTGGCTGGTGTGGTGTATTTGTTTGAGAATTTAAAAAAGGTATATAGATATCAGAGATCACATATAGATATAAGCTGAACCGTATTAAATATTTGTGGGAATATATCCTCTAGTTGTTTTCTGGCAGTTGTAAAGGATACAAACATTACCCTGCGCCCTCACTGCGTGCTGATCAGAGATTGAACCCCTGGTTCAATGGTTGCCTTTGGGCACTTGGGCAGGAATTTTAGTCAACAGGAAAGTAGCATATGATTTTCATTGTTAGTTCCCTGACACTCGCAGTGGGAGATGCATATAAACCTGTCCTGTAAAGGAATCAAGCCATTCTTGCAAGGAGGTGAAGGAAGCACTGTGCTGCATCTGGAGGCTTCAGGCTTTCTAGACTTGCTCCGTATGAATCTGTCACAGCTGTCTAGTCAGTTCAGCTCTGAATGGGCCTAGACTACTCTGTAAGGTTGTCCAAAGGGTAACTCCAAAACATGGTGAAACTGATGCTCTGGCTTCTCTTGCTTCCACGACGGCGGCTCCCAGATCCAGACCTGCCTTAGTGACCTGGGCTGTGCCCTTTCCACACACAGCTAACTGTCCAGACTGAAAGAAGAATATATTTGTGCAGGACTGTGTTTCACTGGTTGAAGCCATTTCCATTGTCCAATGAATCTCTGGGCTCAAATGCAGATCTCCTTTTATGCAAGATGTAGAGTGTGTGTGGCCCTTGTATACTGTCCTGGATAATGGAGACCTCTACTTAAATAAATTATATAATAACACACATGAGTAACCAAGGCCACCTGTAAGAGAATCTCGTGCACCGACACCTTTTCTGTATCCCTCATGTACTGGCAAATTCTGCACATGCAGACACACGCAGACAGGCATGCACACACACACACACACACACACACAGACAGAGGATATTTTGGTTACTCCCACCCCTTGACCACAATTTTGGTCTGCAGCTTTCTGTTTTCCCCTGAAAATGTCCATAGGGATCAGACCTCTCAAGTCACTCTTTAATAATACTAAAAAAATATGCTTTTTCTAGATTTATATTTAAGCCTCAGGAGCAGGACTTAAAAAGGAAAAAAGCGGAGGCTAGGGCTTGCGATAAAATAGAAATAGCAATATTAAAGCTGAACATAAAAAAAGGCTTGCTTCATCGGTTTAATACTGAGAACAACATCACATAAAGTAAATAAAAACAAAATGCCGAGCAATGCCTGGTGGGCAAAAAAGATGTCATGCAGACCTCCTCAAAGGGAAGATACAACTTTAAATAGAATTATATCCGATCTGCATACAAAACTATGACGTGGAATGTGGTCAGAAAGTTACCTTCCCACACTAACATTGGCTGTTTCCGAAAATGTTCTGATCGGCACTGCAACTAAAGTTCGCATCACTCCGACACTGTTGCCTGAGTGACAGCTTTCTCATATGCAATTTTGCAAACAATCTATACTCACAGCAATACATGACATAATAGGACTTCTGCATTTACAGCAGACAGCGCTGCCCACTGCTACACATTAATTAAAGGAATCAGTCACCATGCACACGGTGCTCTGTCTTACCGCAAGAAGAAATAGTAAGCATTGTTCTCAATGACGCTGTACGAGTAGCAGGGAAAGTACCCCAGTCCGGTAACATTAAACCTGGAACCAGCGGGCACCTCCAGCATGCTTCCCCATGCCTGGTCGCACAGCAGCTCGATCTCTGCTGAGAAGAAAAGGTCCGTTTCGTACTGCCAGGGCAGGTAGTTGTACGCGCTGTATGAGTCCTTGTGGAGCGCCAGAACCTTAGCGAAAACGATGATCTCCGCGAGTTCTGCTCTGCACGCTTCAGTCTGGGGTCTCCAGTCGTGGGGAAGCTGGCATCCCCAAATTCCACTCAAACAGGTCGCCAGAATCAGTGCATAAACAGCGCCCATGTTGAACAGTGTAGTATATTATAGTGAATAAAGGTATGGACAATGTAAGAACTTTCGGGGGTGAACATATGTTGACTCAAATGCGCAAACTTAGCTGAACATAAACGAAAAAAGAAAAATAACATCCAATCAGCAGTGGCGAAATGTCGATGTTCTACTGCTGTTTGAAATAAAACACTCAAAATGATTCGTCATGCATCTTAAACAATGTCCCACAAATCCTGACTTAGTTGTATCTGGGTACTTTTGCGGTCCACCTTCATTCTCCCACAGTGTCCCTACGCGGCTCCACTATATCGCTCAGTCTGAATATGAAGCGCACTGGCATCTGCCCGAATAGGAGCGGGGAGCAGGATTGTTGACTGTTCAGGCACAACTTGAAACCCAACACGGGTAGTATTTTGTTCTGTTTGCCTTGTATTTTATGTTCGTGCTTGCTAGCCTCTCGAACGGTCTATCGAAGACCGTTTTAAAAACTACACCCCGCAGCCCCGTTAACTGGTGTCCCAACCTGTACAGTGCCTTAATATCGCGCTTTTTATTTATCCTTCAATTGCCCATACGAGCTACCAACAAGCTTTAGAGACACGATAGAAAATAACAGCTTTGTACTAGGAACACCTTTATGTTGCATGCATTTCTAAGCTTGGAAAAAAATATTTGTTTTCCAGTTGTCAAAGTGACAAACCCTCACATGTTCAGAGCAAGTTAGAGGTGGGTCGTAAAGTACGACCGCTTGGGTAACCACATCAAAGCGATATAACTTTTTTCAAACAAATCATGTTTTTGTTGTAAGGGGGAAACACATCTATTATTGTACCGAATATTGTCGTGTGTGTGTGTGTGTGCACCAAATATCTTCCCGGCACCATATAATAATAATAATAATAATAATATATATATTTTTTGTTTTACATATAAATGAACAAAATGAATGACACTGCTGCAGATGCAGTGATCTTGTTATCCTATGCTTTTGTGAACACGGTTATAATTATAATTTATTCATATATTGATTGTGCTGAGCTAGTGCTGAACTAGCTATAGTTGCTCCAAAGTTTTATTTATTTATTTATTTCTTTATTTTATTTTATTTTTTATTTATTTATTTTTTTCATATGTGATATTTCTACATTCTAAGGAGCTGTTAAAATATTGTCTTACTCCCTTGGGACAAAATCTGTCTTTTCTCCATGTACTAGCACATGATGTTAGATACATTCTTTCGGTGAAGTAGAATCTACATTTTTCCACCTTCCACCTTTTTTAAAGATCTATGAAAGCAATCGCTGCTGAACATATAGGGATATGTACATGGTCTTTCAAAACTGTGCTGTTGGTGAGACATGCTACAGCTGTCTGAAAAAGATACCAAGTTGCTCACACATGCATGAGTCATCGGGGACACCTCTAGTTCCTCATGCACCTGTCTCATGTCCCCTCAATGTCATATATGGACATAGATCCCTGGGTCGAGAGAGGGCATCAAATAGTATCATTGTGTATTTCGTGGCACTGTTGGTGTCCCCTTCAAAAAATCCTAAAGAAAATTTCCTTTGTTGTTCCCACAAACTAGAAATGTGATCTATGTCCTTACTGTCATATGTATTTTCTGTGAAGGATAGAATTAGTGATCTGTGAAAAAGCCCATTTTGAAAGCCCTTGGTCTTGATTTTCCAGACATCTTTGACATGTGACCTGCTACAGATCGATACACCCACCCCATATTATTCTAAAATGGTCTAATGTGAGGGTTTGCATTGGTGGAAACACTGCCATTGACCCATGGCAAGTGTCCTGCATTGTGTGTGAGGCAAACTCATTTGGATCCAGATCTCATGTATTTGAAGGTGGATTGTTTTGATTTGTAATTCAGGCTCATGTTCATGTCAAAGTACAACTGGAGTGATGTAAGGCTGAAGTCTGAGCCAAATTCCCCTTCCCCCAAGGGCTACCCTCCATATCACCTCCCCCACCCACTACCACACTGGCCCCAGATATGCATGCAGATCCCACAAGTTCTCTTTACTCTGAAATTCACCAGTTGGAATGCACAACTAACCCAACTGGGGCAGGGTGATTATACTGTAGGTGGCCCATGGGACACCCTGCCGCAGGCAAAACTGGCATGGTGCAGATTCAGAGAGTCTAGAGAGCAAATGCTTTGGCTGGATTTGTCACATAGGAGGGCCTTGTAGTGTAATTACAGTGAGATGAATGGGTACCTCTCCTAGCATGCCCCTGGTTCACTCTGAGGCAACATGGGCCTCCTATCAGCTGTTACCCCGACCTCCCCAGTTGATCATTTCCAGCACTGCAGCCTGGTAAGAAAATACAGGCCCCAGGTTAGATCCCAGTGAGCAAAAGCCGGAATCTAAACATCTAGAGAGGTGGAAATCTAGTTTGAGAGACCTTTTGACATAAACGGACATGGTTAACCCCGATATAAATCATGTTTTACCCGGAATACGGCCAGTCTAGAAAAACCTCAGTGAGCAAATTACCGAATCTAACAACGATCTGTAACCGGATAAAAACATGTTCCGAGTATGCCTTGTACATCACAAGGATTCATGCAGATACACCCATACCTCACATCACTGTTACACGACTAATACCTGGCTACATCAAAGTCGGAGAAATACTTACAACCAATCTTCAGCTGATGTTTGAGCCTGATTACTGCCTAGACAATTTTGCACTTTATCAAAAACTGATATACTAAACAAAAACTGTAGTAACTGAGACCTGTTATAACAACAGTGATGCTAAACCAATAGTAGCATCATGTGCAAGCATAACAACAAGTTTTTCAGGAGATTATGAAAATACATTTTTGCCTGATATTCTCAAACATGGCCGTGTCACTGGGTAATTACAAATAAGACTGCAGATACTGAAAGTCAGAATGTCACCTACACCAAAGGTCTTCTTTAAGTACTGCGATGAAGCACTTTTATAATAACAAAGCCTAGAATTTGACCTGTCCTCAACAAACAAGTGGTTCTCTGAACAAATTATACTGGAACAATTCTGGAAATCTGAAACGAGTGAATGCATAACCACAGTAGGCTCAGACATGAGAACACAGCTTTCTTCAGGGCATGTAACCTAACATTTTCTCAAGAACTACAAGGTTCAGTGAACATTATACTGACAGACATGGAAATGAAACCTTGAAAGCTGAACCCTCCAAAGGTACTTTAAAGAATCATCCGTGGCACTTAATAGAAATCTGTGAATGGTCAGGATAGGATCAATTGGGAGCCATGCGACGCTCAGCAGACCCCTCAAGGTTCATTAACACTGAGCCTTCACTGCAGGTAAATGACGGGGGGAGAATGCCCCCGCGCCCCCCATCCCCCCTTTAGGGGTATTTCACTGCTTGTGCTTTAACTGCAGGCCCAACTGGGGTTGACCATGAGGAAAGTTCACACACTCTACTCACTCTAGAGAATTTGTGACTATTTCAGCATGTCTGGTCAAATTATAGCAGGCAATATATACAATTCTGCTGGCTAATACGATTCATAAAAGGGCCACTGAACTGAGTGACATTCTACAAGCTTTCCATTGGCTCGATTATTGGGTAGGTCAATACTGAATAGCAACTCTCTTTCTATAGAACAAGAGTGATATACACATTGTTGTATACTGCAGATGTTAAGCGCATATGCTATGCTAATGGCCTGAGGGCAGCATTAAAGCATTAAATGCTCTGTTATTATGCAGGATCTGTATTTTCAAAGTGCATGACTTCGATTAATTCTCTGGCTTTTTATTGTTGACTTTGTAAAATGGGCAGCAGTCCTTCTTCTCTCACGGTCAAGCTCTGTGCTTGCTGGATTATTTTTTGTCGCTGGATGTTAAATAAGCAAATAGATTCCTGTCGCTCACATTGTGTGCGTACCCCGGTGTTTGATGTCCCTAAACACAATGGTGGCTGATGCACCAGCAGCGTCCCAATGGCTTTGATCATCCAGGCAATTCATTCTGTTTAATCACCAGCTAGAGGTCCTGGAGAACTGCATGATTGAAGTCCAGTATTTCTGTTACAGGAAAAATAAATTCACTCGTTTTTAGAACTGCAGCGGTTGATGTTCCCTGTAGTTGAATATCCCTTTGGCTTACAGTGAAATATATTTCCCTTTATGGATATAATTAGAGGTCGGAAATAATGCCTTAAAGCAGAATTCCATTCCACTCCAGTCAAGTGTGACGACATTACAGGGGATTCAAATGAGATTCAAAGCTACAGTTATGATGAAATCAGTCTCACCTTTCTTGTTGGATAAACATACATTTTCTATGTGCTGGTTGCATTTTTTGTGAAATTTAAGACTAGGTGACCAAAAATACCAGGTTAGTCATTGTGCTGGATTTATTGAAGAGCTTTTCTGCCCTCTTGAGGTAATAATGTTGAACAACCAGTAAAAATCCTTCAGTTGGGTTTAATACGTCCTCTATATTTGTGGGCAAGTATGCAATTGACACAGAAAACAATTATAGCCTGTATGAATATGAAATTTATTTCAAGTCACGGTCATTGCCTTATTTTTAAGGGATTCAAGGAAAGTGTGAAGATTCAAATTTGAAGACGAGTTCATAATATATTAATTATATTATTTGCTCAATACCTTGAAGGACAATGTTGTAGGTGAACATGAGATTAGAACAGCAATTAATATAATTTTATATATGAGTAAGTGTGTATAAGTGTATATTACATAGAAGTCAGTGGGAAAAGTCGCAGTCTGTACAATGAAAGAGGAGACAGCTGCTTTAGCAATATACTTAATCTGCATTGGTTAGTAGTTATACAGAACAATAAAAGTGAAATTCATAACAATCTAAGCTAAGTAAGGTAGGTATTAATTGAAGAAAATATTTTCATTGTGTAGAATTTTAGTTTTCTCATATATCATCTGCTTCTTGCACCGTAAAAAATGTCTTATTTAATTTGGACAGCAGGTGCTGCTGTGGGACAGCAGGATTGGAACAGCACACCCTGGTAGAAATCTTGTATAGCATTTTGTTTGTTTAGTAGCTTTTAGATATTGTGAAAAAACAAACAAAAATGAGTGGCGCGCATGGAATGCACAAAGCAAGTTCTGTCAAGAAACTCAAAATTGCAGCCGACCAATCGGTCGGCCCCATTAACCAGATACTCATGCATTTCCACAATCATCCAATTACATACATGCAACACTTTTCTCTTACCCATCCAATCACAGGCACACAGGACCAATGGAGCGCACTTTTAAACCAAAAGTCAGACCTCTCAGTGCTGCTGCTTGCCTGCGCTGCTTTCACATGCTTCACTGCTACTGCTCAGAATTTAGTAGGGGAGATGTATAGTACTCCCTGTTAGATAGGGTAGTGCATTCTGGTGCATGCACTAATACCTGAAGCAGATCCATTCATCACCAAACCAAAAAAAAAAAAAAAAATTCTTTTTACATATATTCATGTAAATATTTTAATACATGAGTTGTCCTGACTAGGATCCAGTGGGCCCTCGGTAAGATCTTGTCAAGACCCTTGTCAATAGCATTTTTGGGTCTTACAAAGATCTTTATGTGGGTTCTTACATAGATCTGTCCAATAAGGATCTTTTCTCAAGGATTCGTGCCATGTATGGAATACTGTACAATTCACACAGCCACAATTCATCTCAGCGGTGATTCTGATCCAATGACATCATCAGGATTCTGCAGAACCCCTTATAAAGTATGTGTTCCTAAAAAGTGAGGCATGTCTTATGCAACATAATGTGGAAAACCAATAACTTGGTATTTTGAGTGGAAACAGAAAGGACATAAGAGCAGTGGAAAATGTAGCCTACAATATGAATATCATTTTGAGTCAAGCTGAACAAGACCTTTATTTCTCATGTTCTCATGAAGAATGTCACATTCCCTCTGCCTTTTTTTGTTCTTCTATTTTGATGTAAATTAAATAATTTCAGTTACACAGTGAAGGGAGCTGCTGTGTTTTTTGAGTTGAAAGAAATCAGAACCAGTTTCTGAGGCCTGTGCAGAGAAACAGAACTCTCTCTGTATGATTCCCACGTGACTGAGCTGACCTCAGTTCATCATTTAAACTCCAATAAGGGTGTTGGTTCTGTTAGATTAGATGGCAAATATTGAAGGACGACAGCCAGCCAGCTTGACTGACCAATGACCTTTGTACAGTGCTTACAGATATTCACCTGTGGGGACCTTGATATGCATTGATTGCTTTAGTAGTACACAGTGACCTCCTGCTGGTGACAACTCAGAACCAGCATTATGTGCTGAGCCTAACAGGATTTATAGGCTGATCCATATTATTTTTGTCACTTACAGTTGATTAAATATCCAAGCCGCTTTTTCTTAGATATGTCCCTGTCAGCTCACCCATTAAAGAGCAAGGCAAGCACAAGGTGAAGAGTGGTAAATTCTTTCTTGTGTTGAAATGGGAGATTAATTATTCACCTGTGCCATAGGTCATATTGACGTGGATTAGGAGCCATATACTTTGGCTGCCTTCGACCAGAGATGTGTCAGTGGCAGCGCACTGCAAACACAGACTGCTCAGGATTTTAATAATGCTGGCTGTGCAATGCCTGAGTAGTTGTGTCGGTGAGGACATTTAGATCATGCCGTCTGGTTTTTAATGTGAGCCACAGGCCTGTTATCCTCTGCTACACCCCCCCGTTGTGGGTATGAGTGAAGCCTTTCACTCTTCCTTACGCACTCTTTATTTTACTTAATTTCTACATTTCAATCATCACACATCTCTCAAATTGACAAATATTTACCACTGATATTGTGATTGCCAAAATTTTGTTGGGCATAAAAATGTTTTTAATTCAATGTATAGTAAAAATGTACAGTTCCTTGTTCTCTGACTTGTTTTTTATGATTGTTGTCCTTGGAGCATTGCCCCTCTACCTCCGCCCCTGTCCTGGCCCCCCATTTCCCTCTGCAGACCTTGGTCTGTGTCCCAGATTGCTGAGCCATTCACTCTCCCACGGTATAGCTAACATCCCTCCATACTTCCCAGCCTAGCATTGCCCGAGATAGCAGGGAAGGAGGTATCCTGTGTCTTTACTGTGGTTCTCTGCGGTCACCTTGTGTGAACGAACATCCAGTGAACATGTTTTCATTGAGTGAAAGGGCACAATAGACTGGATTTGTTCTTTTATTTTGCACTCCGGGTCAGAGAAGGATTTAAGACTGCTGCTACTCTCCCCTGCATATCCCCATGCATATCTCTGATGGACCTTCCTTTTTGCAGCTTTGGTAGAATATGCCTGTTTCAAAATGTTATTATGTTTACCTCACAAATCACTGTTTGTCCAGTGGGTGGCAGCAAGCATACTCATCATTGTCATTCACCTAATCCACACAGATGTTACAATGCACAATACTGCTTCCAGCCACAGAATTACCCCTGGCTCCTTGATGAATAAGATCATCGTTGATAATCCTATCATTTTAACGAAGCTATAACATTACCTTTTTGTGCACCTACTGAATTTTAAGCAGGCTTCACGTTCCCATTGAGACACCCAGCATATGCCATTATCCACCCCCCTTGGGAACAGGGTTTGCTACTCCAGGAAGAAATATGCTGTAAAATGATACAGCCACTACACCACTAATGGCAGCATGTCCATGTCTGAGATACAATGGGACACTGAGCAGAAATCAAAACAACAACAGCACTGTGGGTTTCCATACCCCCTCCTGAGATTTTTACTTGCTTCTTGTCAGCCTACTTGACGAAGTACCCATAGCCAAACTTACTGTATGATTATTATGGGGAAATCTGTTGATCTCGTAAAACATAACATGCACACACACACACACCCACACACACACACACACACACACACACACACACACACACACACATTTCTAAATACATTTCATTCTGTTTTCAGATAACAGAGAAATGCTGAATAACAAGTGTCTGGTGTAAAAATAGCACTTTTTGCAAGCAGGTTTTATTCAACAGTTATACAGAGATTACACAATTCCCATTGTCACAGTCAGAGTTAAGTGTACATCCTACAGACTTATGTGTGCTTAATCATGTTCTCCTAAACCAAATGGCTGATGTAAAATGTGACTACTCCTGTCTTTCAGCACCATGACAGCTAAGGTGAGGACATGTGCAATGGAAAGAACTATTCAGCACCATTTCATTAAAGCACCAAAACTCACTTAACACTCACAGAACTAAGAAAACTAATTGTGTAAGCAAGGATACAATTTGACTGAAAAATCTTGTTTGAGCATTTGCCACAAATTGCTTATCGACACATTTTAAGGTGTGCTTTCAAATCCTGAATCCAAAAGCATTTATAATGCAGATAAAATGTGTTTTAAACCATTAATTTATGGCAGGCAATGTTAGGTATCTGTTGTGATTGTCCATTAATATATGAAATATAGTAATACAATAGGAATAACAGTGACCCCATACTCTCACTGGAACAGACAGACATCTCAAGTCATTTGTAACCATCAGCTCCAATTTCAGCAAAGCTAAGTGCCCAGGGGCTACATGCCTGAACCTTCCTCCTTCACAGCCTCACTATCTGGACTCTGAAACAAGGCACAGAAAACCACACACATCTTACAAAAGCAGGAAAAGCAAAATAAAAAGGCCAGAACAATAGGAAATGTAATCTGATGATGTTAGCACAATGGAAAACATAAAGGTTCTCAAATCCTTTATTCACACATAGAAGCCTAATTAAATTGTGATGGCATTACATCACGGATGTCTAGACAACATGGAGCTATTTAGTACAATATAAATATTTAATTATCACTGTAATCATAATCTTACGAAGGATATGTAAACTAAACAGGGTTCATATTATCTGAAAGTCTAAATTACGTCATTTATGAAACAGAGAAATAAAAACATAGAAAGCTAAAGTATTTCCTTTTTCATTTTGCTAAGTCTCACAGACCCACAGAACACAGAACCCAGTTTGGGAACCCATGAATTAGTATGCATGATTGCTTAGTAACTGACCATCCACATGCATGAATATGAGTTCTAGAATCTTACCAAGTTTGTTCCTGGTTGTGACCCTCCAGTCAATTGCATGGTAAAACTTGCAGCCTGTGAAATGAAAAAGAGTGTTTCAAATCAGGAATTTCATCATTCACAAAGTCTGTTTTCCAGAAATATTTCTCAGACGTTTCTACACATCGAACAACAGGAATATCACCATCGCACCGCTCCCCAGCAGTAGGAACATACTACAACTGTTCCTACCTGGGATAGATCCATTCAGTGTTTTTTTACCTCTCCTCCTGAGTTGTGTGTGGTTCTCTGCCCCTCTAGTGCATTATCCTGAATCAGAGGTGAGGAGGCCACCATGCGCTCTGTCCCCTGAGTGACGTGCTGTACTCACGTAGTCCGGAGGAGCCACCATCAGCTCCTCCGCCTCGCTGTCGCTGTCCCCGTCGCTGTCGCCATCGCTGTCCTCCGTGCTGACCTCCGAGGAGCGCTTCACTCGCTGTCCGTGATTCAGGAAGTCCGCCGCCGAAGATTTCCTCTGCAGAGCTGAAAAGCAGCCCGGGTTCCACATGAGTGTTCCGGGACCAGTCCACCAGTTTTAAGCTACACCTATTAATTAAAGCTACGCTTGTTAACAAATAGGTTCTGGGTTCTGTTTAGAATAAACAGAGGCATCGCCGATGGCACTCAATGATAGTTAGCGAGAGAGGTAGGAAGAGAGGAGGCGAGTGAGAGGACAGGTCTCTTACCGGCCTGTGTGCAGATGCAGGTGGTCAGCACCATTAGGAGCAGAGTCCTGGCCATGTCCAGATGCAACCCCATCTCCTCTGGCGTGTCTCAAAGCTGTTCCCCTTAAGCCCTAATACTTTGTACGTTACCTGTCACAAAGCCACGCCCCTGTACTCCACTCGCCCTGCAGGAGGATGGAAGGAGGCCAAATGAAGCATTCTTTTACAGCTACCCACTCTATTTACCTGTGCAGGGGCAAACAGGACTTTCTCTGTGGGGCAGGTTCAAGGTTTAGTTTGATTACCCCCAAACATGCTTTACACTCAAGATATTTATTTTTCTTGCTCTGCCGTGTGCTGTTAATTTCAGTATCACTAATCTGGCTGTTTTTACTCAATGTTTTAATGTTTTCACATTGGAATGAAAAAGCTGCAGTGTATTTATTTATGAGACATTTCACCAAGATAGAATAATGTTTCAGATAATCAGAGAAATAGAAAAATTGTGTGCTATAAAACAATTTATTCTAGAAGCAAAGGTACTTTGACACATCTCTAGCTACATCTTCAGATCCATTGTGATTGACAGTCACTCATTCAGCTAAAAGGATGATTGATAAACAAACTTCTTCTCATTTTAGTGCTTGCATTTGCAGTCCTTTTCCAAGTCTACCTAAAACATACAGGAAGACAGCAAAACACATTAAAAATTATTTTCTTCTTTTCTTATCCCATTGTCTTATTCCATGTGATTCACAGATATTAAAGAAAATCTGGTTAAATATCTTTCTTGAGCACATGCGTGTGTAACCTGCTATGTATAAGCCTACTTTTTTTCACTACAGCAAATAATTCAGAGATAATAGCTTATTGTAGCTATACACTGAATGTGGGTGACATTTTAGTTCTTGTGGTGGTTCTCAGGTAAAACATATGTCTCCAGGTAGTTGTGTTTGCTGACCACTATGCTGTCTAAATTCAGAGACGAGTTAAAATGGCATTAATGTTGATAGCATAACCTTAAGTGTCCCTGAATGTGTTAAAGTAATTTTACACAGTGTTGGTTGTATTTCTTCTGTGTATAATTCCATAATCTTGGTTTTATCCTGAATAAACCAATGTCCCAATGTCCAGTATTCCAGAACACTCAACATTTTTAAACCCATCATTCAGTTCAGGTTCACTAAGGATCCACTAAAACAATTTAGTTCTTGTTAACCAGAGCACAACAAATCGGATAGTGAGGAGTCTTTTGGATTATAAAGATTAGAAAATGGTAGTGTTTCCCAAACAAAGGACCTTGTGATGTAGGGGATACTGTTTCCACTGGAAATGTGTGCTGCAATTAAGAGGCCAAAGAGTAACTGGGACCTCTGGTCAAGGCAAGAGAAATAGTTCAGTATTATTGGAAATTCTATACCAAAAGCACAGTGACACAAAATTAGAAAAAAATACATTATTGCACATGAAATTTATGTTTTGGGGAGAGAGAGAGAGAGAGAGAGAGAGAGAGAGAGAGAGAGAGAGAGAGAAAGATGGGGGAGACAGATGGAAGCCCAGAGAAGAGGGCTTCAATCTGAATCCTCTGAGCTATCACAATAAGAGTGAAATGTCTTATGTGGAATTATGACAGCATTTGCACTCCTGCAAGTTTGAAGCCGAGTTGCTACATCCAGAAATGTATGTACTTACTGTAAGTCGTTCTGGATAAAAGCATCTACTGAAAGACTAAATTAGTTTTTTTTTTGCTTGTTTCTTTTTGTCCTTTTTATTTTATCTGCTCAGGTATATTCAAAGTCCTAATGTAACCTGTAGTTCTCAGTGTTTCACTATATGGTTTGTAACATTCCACAGGAAATGGCCCTGAGTCAATCTGTGTTGGGATACTAGGCTATAGAGGCAGGACATTGGCACTTGCTAAATGGATGCAATAGAAGAGCTAAACTTGATCCCTTGTTGTAAGCTTAGTGGTGCATTTGGACGGAACGTAATTTTGTGGGTGCACTGATCACAGGGAAAGTGTCTGTCTATCTGGAAAGCAAATGGGTGAATATCCTTTCTTGGATTTCAACTCTGAAAATATATATATAAATATGGACAATTTTTGCAAGCAAAATACCACTGATATTTTCCACATATTTGTTGTTAGTATTTTATTTCTGAGAAAATACATGATACAGTCTTAAACCCAAACACCATTTTAAGCACAATCATGTACAGTACAGTCTACTGCACATTATTTATCACCATTTCATGTCAAGGTAAAAGTTAAAAAGGAAAAAAGTCAGGAATATACATGTTATGTTTTCATTAAGAATGATGTTAAAATAAACTGAAAAACATAAAAAAATTAAATAATGTCATTATATCCAAATATTTGGGTACGTGTTAGTTACCTGTTCATTGATACATTTGGTAACATTAAATTAAGTGGCTTTAGGAGTTAGCAAAGGCAAAACACATAATTTAACCTAATTAGGAAACAATCATCAGCTATATGTGTACAGCTTTGACAAACAACAAATGATGGTGTCTTGCCAGAAGAAAGGATGTTAATAAAGAAAAAGAAAAATAACATTTTATATGACACACCTTCATTCTAGTAATTCAAAGTAATTTCAGAAAAATTGTTATAGTTTCTAAAGTGCTGTGATAAGTTTGCAGTCAATATGATTCAGTGTTTATTTATGCAATTCATTTCGAGAAAAAAAAATGCATTGGGGTTTATTTCATTGGTATTTAAATATATCTACAGTTATAAAATAGATTTAAAAGGTAACATGACAGTTACTCTTTGAAATGTGCTTGCTTATTGTATGGGAATTTGTGAATCTCACTCTCACTCTCTTTTACACACACACACGCACACACACACCCTTTTATCTTTATTTTCATTTTAAAAAGGTTATTTTTTTAAAACATATACTTCATAAACATCACAATCGTTTTGAGATTGCATATCAAAATTTGGATTCTGATGATTGTACACAATGCCTATATAATCACAGTCATTATGCATCATGAGTGTGGGCAGAGGACAAGGCATCTTGGGCAACATTTTGCACTAAATCTGTGATTTAAGCATATGAAGTGATTTAAAAGTGATTTAAAGTGAATAAAATTAGATCATGGATGGAATTGTTTGAAGGACACTTTTTTGGATTTATTCTTATAATCACTATCAGCTAATTCAATGACTGGTGAGATATCTATAATCTGAGATTATGGATAAAATGACTACAAGAACATAAGCAGGATCTTTTCGTCCTCTGATAAAAAAAAGTATCCCAGATTTCCATCACATACTAGAATGTTATATAGTGGAAAGTGATGTGCAAAACTTAGCCTAAAAATTATTGAGAAAACAATATGGGATTGATAAATTGGTCTCATTATTCCTTTCATTGCATCATAAATTAAAAATTTTGCTGGTATGGAATCCACAAAAAAAAAAAAAACCCAAAAAAACCTGAATCTGTCATTGTGTAGGTCGTGTCTACATATTGATTACAATATTTGTACTTCTGGCTCAATTTCACAATGGTCCCAGTGGACCAAATAGATGAGATTCCACAGCAGATAGAAGATAAGTTATGTCTACTGCATAGAGGTATATCAGTGGTAGTACATTATTGTTCTACAGGGAAACCTGCCAACAGTAGTTGATCACATGACCGTTAAGTGTTTAGCATTACAATAAAGACTTCATCCTTCACAGACAGATGACAAGAACATTCTCCTTCACAGTCACTTCTTCAAATTGTACATGTCTTTAGGCCTCACTGGGAGAATTACTCTCACTCTCAAAGCCAGGGGTTCCAGTTCCTGCTCACGTAGGTGGAAATATCTTCACTCTCGGTTGCTTCGGTGTATCGAATCAAAACCTTGCACTGCGGTTTCTTTCTTGAGGCTCAGGTTGCCTTGATTGTCGTTCCTTCACAATCTCCTCACTCATGTGGATGTGTATTTATTTCCCAAACTTGGGGAACACAGATGGAGGGCTTCTGGATTGCATGTAAGCTTTAGCCTAGTGAACTGTAGACCTGGTGTCTCTGCCCACTCATGATGAGATGAAAAAGGCATGTTCCTGTATCACACAGAGCAGGAGGAAGCTCAGTCCTCTGAATAGCTCTGGCGATATTTCTCCTGTGTCCTTCCATTTGCACACAAACACAGATACACTTGTGTGACCGCCCTGGTGTTCATAGTACTTGCAAGGCAGACAAGATGATTTTACACCTCCTTCTCTCCTGCATTCAGGACTGATGTCCTCTTTAGGTTTTCCTTCACTCTTATGAACTCCGGGGCACCCCCTGTCTCCTCCTCCTGCCTCTCCTGCTCCCTTTCCAGCTGGAAGAAAAGAACAGTCATTTTCCTGTCATTTAACTGTATTAAAGTCCACAGACAGGATAGGTTCTAACCCTAACCCCCTACTCCCACTTTATTTAGAGAGGGGAAAAGCAGAGAGGGTTACAGAGGGAAGGGGTCGCAACACAGAAAGTGTCAGAACTCCTGGCCATGCAGGGGGTTCATATATAATTTTGAGAATTTGCAGCCCTACAGAGTGGACTTCACAATCTGGCTGCTTATTGCCATCTATAACACCTTGTATGTCATATACGTCTTGCCCATATAGAGAATGGATGTCAGCACCCCACCATCTCATTCATGAAACTAACTGAAGTGGCCTGCTGTAGGACTTCTAGTAGGTCTTGCTTCAGGATGCAGAAGGGCAGTAGAGATGTCCATCTGTGGTTTTGCCCTTACCACCACAACAACACCCACCACCACTGCCCAGCTGCCACAATACACACCTCCTCCAGTTTCTTGTGCCTCTTGAGGAGTTCCTGCTCCAGGGGGGAGATCTTCCTCCTTGCCTCCTCCTCCTCTTTTCTCTGCTTAATCAGCTGCTCTCGTTTCCTTTGCTCCAGCACCCGCTGGAGCTCAGGTTTGTTCTCAACCCCAGCACCCCTGTCACCATCAAGAAAAAAGAAACAGAAGACAAGAAAATTAAGGTCAGGTCAGTGCCATGCATGTATCTGGGTGTCAGTATTGACACAGAGAGAAGCAGTGACATGATCAGGTATGTGAGGTTATTACAGTAATACACACATTCAGTTCAGTTACTCAGAGAGGTTTATAAAAACGCCAAAAGGTGAAAAGACCTTTTCCATTATGAAAACCTGCCTTTTGTAATCCGAAGCAATGTTGTTGCTGTAATACGTTTTCACCATCAGAGGGCACTCTCGTCATTTTTATGCGAGGGCTCGGTTATTAAAAACATAATAAAGGTGATGTCCACAAATCGACAATTGTTCAGTAACTACTATTATCAGAAATTTTGTATGTGCGGTTTTTAGTGATGTGTAGCATACTGTGCATGACTAAGCATGTAGAACAAAACAAGACGTGAATAATCTGGATAAAAACGATAAACAGTCTAGATTAAAACACCTGGTAGGCCTATTTCACAAATAACCTGGAGGATAACTGCCATACACCCTTTTGATAGATAATTTTATCAGTGACAGGTGTCGTTACCTTCACCGAGAATGGCAAGAGTTTTCTGTCAGAACTTCACCCATTATGAAACTATAATTTTATCTCGTTGGATGTCGATAAAAGACACGTCATTTGAAAATGTAGGGAACAATTTGTTTGCATGTTTTAGCATTGCAACAATAGGGTACTAATCTGTTGTGATGAATTGAGCCTGTTTGCTAATAAAACAGAAAACACCAAGTCGTAAGTGTGCTATGGTGCCATTATAACTGTTATTTACACTATGGTTCTTTTAAACAACATGAAAAATACCAAATAGGCAATTATTCATACGCCCACAACTATGAGTTGGGTATTACGTTTCTAATCACGATCCTTTGGCTTAGATTTGGAGCTTGCCAATTTGATTCAATGGGTTTCCTGCTTTTTTTTTCTTTTTTTTTTTTTTTTAAATCTTAGATTTTGTCGCATTCACAGTCTCTTCAGCGGGACATGATCTGACGCTGAAGCGCTAACAGGAGCGGAGCGTAAATGTCAATGGGAGGGGGGAATGCAAAAGAAGGGAATGTTGCCAGTGACGCCAAACGTCTCTCCGGTGGTTAATTAAATTAACACGGCGGCTGTTTTTCCTGGAGGTGGTGAAGTCACAGGTTTTACAAGGTGCGAAACAAAGGGAGTACTGGGGGGACGCTGCTTAGGAAAGCATGACAGTGTTTGTATTAATTTAGCCTTCGTTGAGTAAAGATGAGAATAACAAACAAGGAGGAAATGAAACCAACGAACTAATCTCGAGACAGAAGGAGCCAGCTCCCGTGCACACAGTGTTTGCCATAAACACAAGAAAATGTCGGCTAGCCTACATCAGCACTATGTATTTATAGTCCCTCAAACTCCTGGTAAGTATTGATCCAACCACCCACCCCCCAAAACAATGAAATTCATACGCAGGTTTTTATTTCCAAAATAGTACAGAAACAACATTGCACAGGGGTGACATTAGAACCCAAAGCATTTTTTCTTCTTTTGTTCTATACCCGGCCATTGCTTCTCAGACATGAATGCCACTTGAGCACTGCTGTCTTTTACAACCGACTCTTATCTAAAAAGGAGCAACAACAAGAAAGGGGCTACCTGCAGGTTATGACCCAATTCCTTTAGCCATCCTTTGCTTCCTGTGCCTGTTATCTCCGTTCCCAAAGTGCCTCCCACAGTTTCCCCTCTAGACCGAGTCCCACAGTACCGCCAGTGCAGCACCATTCTCAGGGCCTAATGCCCCTCTTGATACCCGCCTAATTGCAAGGATGGCGCTATGCCAGCCCTTTACTGAGACACCCCCCCCCCCCCTCCACCAAGGAGCTGGAAGTCTCCAGGCAATACCACCATTTAATTGGCATTAACAAGAGAGACTGGGTTGTTGTTTTGTTTGCTCAAGATGAACGTTCAGTCTAATAGATGAATGAGTGATGTGTAATGATTGCAGTTCTGTTGACTCAGTTAGAGAACAGGAAAGGGGGAGATGGGGTAATTGATTTTTCCATAGTTACGCAGGAAATTCCATGTCAAAATCACAGATGGATAGCATTAATATTTTAATTTTCTTATTAGGAATTTGCACGTTTGGACACAGTTCTTGGTTTTCGCCTTTCACATTTGCAAACGTTGAAGTTTGTCTCCTGCTTTCGCGGTCGGCATTTTCAGCTGAGAGGACAATGGACTGGCTTGATCCACAACTATCCCCAGTAGGCTAGTTATAATGAAGGTTTGTGTGGATTAATAATGTAAATGAAAATATCAGAATCAGTGTAGTTTTTTAAGACTGCTTTATGTATTGTTTGCATGCTTTTGTCCTTGCGGTGTACTTGTGAATGTCCTTTGTCAAAGAGGGCTTGAGACTCGGGGTTTCCGTGCTGTCTGTGAGGTCCAGTGCTCTCTATGCTGGGCCTTTCTCCCACAGGGTAGTGACTGGCAGGGGACTGCAGTGGCTGAGTGGGGAGCATAAAAGGCTTTGTAGGTCCCCGTCTCAAGTGTTTGAGTTCCTGCTGTGCTTTACAGATGGGTTGAGTTCCCCTTGCATTTGGGATCAATCCCTCAAGCATGCTGTCCATTGTGGGGTGGGGCGTTGTAATGTGACGTTGCCGGGCAATGGCATGTTACCAATCAGCCAACCATTGGACAGACACCGAACAGAGTGGAGCAAAGTCGCAGCTCAGCACAATTAGGGGGACATTTTGATTTGGTTTCTGATTTTATTTTATGTTGTTGAGATATTATTGGATTTTGTGGACATTTCTTCACATTTGGATTGAACAAAAATAAGTGTGCCTCATTTCTGTTAATGTTTTTTTTTTTCAGAGCAAAGATTTATATAAAAATTGCCCACTTCATTGTCTCTATTATTGTCAATATTATAATTTTGCATAATGATTTATTTGTTGATCATTCATGGGTTTCTAGTTCAGAGTTGCCATTTTCTTATTGTTGCATTGAAAATGACCAGTTGGCAAATTAGCATTGTTGAATCATGCCTTGATATAGTCGACTTCAGCAGTCATTACATTACATTACATTCATTTGGCAGACGCTTTTATCCAAAGTGACGTACAAAAGTGCATTTTCATGATCGTCATTCAGTTATTTTTAATATAGTATAGTACCATGCACTATCTTTGAAAAACATGTCCTAGACTGAGCAAAGCAGCAACTGAGAAATCTTGGTTTTAAAGTGCTGACCGTGCTAAGGTTAGCAGCTCATTTTCAAGCAGCTCCAAGGGGAGCCATTCAATTTTCCCTGCACAAATGTGCAGTGTGGTGTGATATACAGTATTTTCCCGTTTCCTGGTTTCAGCTGAGAAGTTCTAGTTTAAAATTGGAGCATTTGAGGAAAATAATTTCTCTGACTGTTTACCTTTGGACTTGTATTACTTCAGGATTGTATTACTTTTGAAAATGACAGCCATGTTGAAACCATTGAGTGTAATGGCAGAGGGGTGCCAAGGATGTGAGGAGAATGCTGAGTGGGACACAATAGTAGGTTGAGTTCTTACTTCTTAAAGAGGCTTTTGGGAAGATTGAGAGGTGTGAATGCATGCATATATTACAGACCCACGTAGTTAAACAATTATCCCTAAAATGTTCTACCTCTTGCACAGACATGCAGTGCTGTGTTTGAGTGACCGGTGAAATACAGAAACCAGCTGCAAGAGTGTACGGTACAATATTCCAATTTTCTATTCTTCATTTCACAAAGCAAGGTAGAAAGGCAGACATATTTTATGGATGCCACGGTCCCCTGTTGTCCCTGGCGCTGGTAACGGGGAAGTGCAGGCTGGGAGAGGGTGGGAATGCTTACCTTCTCTGGTTCATAAGCAGCTCTCTGTGAAGGTCCTGATGGCTTTTAGAGGCTTTCACTGGATTAAGGAGCTTTTTGGGCTTGATCAGATCATCGTCCCCTTCCATGTAATCTGGCTGAGCTGCATAGCTGGCTACCGGGGGCAGATCCCTGTGTGGGTCCTGCTGCAGGGCACCATAGGCAGAGGCTGGGAGGGGGGGCATTTGAGAGTGTTAGAGTCTGAGAGACAGACCCTAAGGACATGTATACAAAAACATACTGATACTGTATCTTCCTCTCTTCTTTGGTTTGTATATCATGCCAGTAAATCATTAGAGAGGGAGAAGAGAGAGAAAGAGAGAGAGAGAAATGGGACACACACACACACACACACACACACACACAGAGGTTCTAATTACTCAGGTGCTGTGCTGACTTCCCATTTAAATCTTGCGTTCTTACACATTTAAAAAAAAAAAAACAGAGAAATGTTGTATAAGGGCTGTGGAGAAAGGACAGGTGAGAGCCAGCTATTCAGTCTGTTTATGTTTTGCATTTGAGGAAATTCCTCACCATTTCCTTTACTCCTGTACCACAACTCTTATCCTCTCTTTTTGCCACAGCTGGTGTACATGTGCTTATATACTCCATGTAAACAGCATCCCCGCTTCGGAAAGTCACGTTCTCTGTGTATTCTACATACCTACGGTACAAAAGCACTGAAAAATACCATGTGTTTCCTTAACATCAAAGACTACTAAGAAATCAGTTTGAAGTTTAGCAGGCAAAGTTTGTAGTGGGACTTACAGCACCAAGCATGCTTCAGTTAACTGAGGAGGGTTATATGACTTATTATTATTCATTAAAGCTGCACTTCCAAGCAAATACCTTTCTGGGGCTTCATTCTCTCATAGCCGCACTTCATCCTTATGGAAATCTGCTCTATATTGCCATATATCATAACTATGTGTAAAAAAAAAAAAAAAAAAAAAAATATATATATATATATAAATATAGTTTACAACATTGTATTTTAAAAAGTGTATTGCACCATCTGAAAGTGGCAATAATTTGTGTACTGGTATTTATCATATATTGAGAAATGTAGCAGAATAGAACTATTTTCAGTATACTTCATTTTGGTAAGGGCTGAAGCTTTAAAAGGACGGGCGTGGTACTTTGACTCCTACTGATTGGTAAGAGTGTCGGTGCATCTGTCTGCTCTCCAGCCTGGCTCCTCGGCCCGTGCCCAGGCGATTTGAGCGGGTTTCGGGTTTCATACACGACCAGGTAGAGCCTGAACAATGCGCCGTTTCTCAAGTGGAACCAAACCCATCTTTGCTATTTAATATTTCAGAAATCGGCATTCTCCATGTCAACGCCTCCTTATCAGACAGGGTAGACAGGAAGACGTTAATGAACTGGGGAGGAAGAGGAAAGCGAGTCCTTTGACCATTCCTCTGAGCAGTGAGAGCACCATGGAGCCTCTCTGCAGTAGGTTAGCTGTTTTCACAGCCTGGGAGCCTGTTTACAGTATGCAGAAGTGGCTTGTCTGACAGATGGCAGCACCCAGGCCGAAGGTTAACAGTGACTCACCGCACGGATGCGGCCGTTTGTTACACAGGTGCTGTACCTGCCGCATGGTCCTAGCTGTAGCAGTGCCAGATGAAAAGGCCCTTTAATTTTGGAGAGGATTATAGGGGCGTAATGAATCATTGTGGAGAGCATCTCTTGTGCTGTGGAAAGACAGACTGGGAGAGTTTCATCCGTGCTCTCCGTGTGGAGTGCAGCCCCAGGGGCCTTTATGAGGGCCAGGCCAGAAATGGCGGCAAATGTAATTACAGAGCTGGGCTAAAGTGAACTCAGCGAGGAATTGAGGTACTAGTGTCTCAAATCTGCTTCACTGCAGCACTTCAATGTCCCTGAACAGTCCTCCCCGCTGTTAATGGAATGTGGTTGCTGTGAGCAGCACTATTAATCCCATATGTTTGTATTAGCACAGACGCTTACGAGGCATGTTTGCGTGTTTTCAGTGTATGTGTACGTGTTCATTTTTGCGCGTGCACATGTGTGTGGGGTGTGTGTGTGCATTAAATCTGATGTGTGCATGTGTGTGTATCTGTGTAAGCTAGTGTATGTAAGAATGTTTGTTCATGTCATTAGAAAAAAAAGCTTATATCTTTCTATATATAAAGAGGTTATATCACTGGGCATACAGTTATGCAAGACGAGTGGACACATTTCTGTTTGCTCTGGTTAAAAAAGGTAAATACAAGATTTGCAAAGTGGTTAATGATAAACATGCACCAAGCACTGCACTGGAGAAATTATATTTGAGAGGTTCCTTTTTGTTCTAACTCCTCCTGCTTTGTTTGCTTAGGAACACGCTATCTTTGTGTGCACCGATTTTGTATCTGGTTACCGGGTTTCAGACATTGACAGAACATATTGGAATTTCACAAGTCTGCCCCTGAAAGCTTCTTGTGGACTATTGGAGATGGTTGTTTCTTGGAGTGGAATAGAAGATTGCAAAGTAAAATAGTTTCTTCATGTAACATTACGCTGCACTCACATCTGGAAAGAGGAAATGTTGTCAGTGTCTGAGCCGGAATGAGCGCAATGCCTTTCATCTAGCAGCCCTCTCCTAAGGCAGGCTTCCATTTCCGATGCGCTTCCTTGTGGAAGGTGAATTTAGACCCCTCTCATTCCCGCCAAGCTTCCTGTCAAAAATGACTTTTCAATTGTTTTTGTCTTTTACAATGAGACTTTGCTATTGTTTTCTCTTTTCTATTATCTCCGCTAATCCACAAATGAGTTTTTTGATCATCATGTCAACATTCTGTACTACCTCTTTCAGAAATGAAAGGCACAAACAAAAGTACTCCCTACAGAACTCCCAAATGTTTTTTATGGCCACATTTCTGTACATGACTGCGCAAGGGCGTGTGAGTGGAAACACACGGTAACCGTGTGCATTCTCAAAAGCAAAGTGTCAGTGTGGAAATGGTGAGTGCCTGGGAGAGGCCTGCTTTAGGCCCGGTTGTTGTAGTGCCAGCAGCTGTCTCATACTGTCCACTGGTGCTGACCACATACGGTGATGTGCTTTTCCCCAGGTCCCCCGCTCCACAACACCTTGCAGTTTGATTCTGTGCCCCTTTGATCAGGGCCATGAGTGACATCATTTCTGGGAGGCTAATGATTTCACTGCTGTCGCGTCTCATGACCCTGCGCTTTAAAGTTCTTGAGTGAAAGAGCTTGTTCTCTGCCCGGCTTGGGTACAAACAGAACACTGGCTGTCGCCATGGCAATGTCAGCTGCCACAGAGGATGCCCAGATCTCTGCCTCCCATGAGGCAGGGTGGGAGAATTCTTTTCCCACAATACATTGTGAATACCACCCTTCATCCCTAGCATGAAATTGTTCCTGAAGCTTCAGCAGGGCATTATCATCAAAAAGCGACCAGAAAAAAGCACAACTACAAAACTACAACTTGCAAATAAGAGGCTATTGTAAGGACAGTAACAAAGTTGAGCAAGCAAATAAATAAATAAATAATTCACATTTAAAAAAAGTTTTTTTAAAGAAAAAAAAGTTCTATGTTAAAAGTTAAATGTGTGTGGGAAATGTCCAGTTCATAATTTACTTTCAATTTCACACAAAAAAGTAGTTTAAAGCGATCTGGATTGCATGTAAAACTCACGTGGCAGTACTTCTACTAAATGTTTTGTACAGGCTTCAAGAATAAACTTCAAGAGCTGAAAGCATGTTTGCTTAAGCAGAGTCCAGCTCAGGCATTTGTGTTGCTGACATCACATCCTCTGATAGCTGTTTAAACAAACTGAACACGCAGTTTGTTGGTTTTATTGCAACAATTCACCATATCATAGACAGTGGAATTCAGTTCCTTTTTCTTCTGAAAACCAGAAATACATTGGAGATATTTCTATAAACAAATTGTATAAAACTAATTTAATTAAATTAATTTTATCGGTTATGAAAAGAGACATTCTGAACAGTAGCCACAGTAGAGAAATTTAATTCTGTTGATACACTAGAATTGCTTAAAAAGTAGTCTTTACTTCAGTTTACATTTATGGTTACTTATGGGTACTTTTTCAAAAAGACGCAGTTGCTTTCTCCTTACATGCACGCCTTCAGCTGAGATTTATGCCGTGTTTGAAGGTCAATGGCACCATTTGCTTTCTAAAAGAATGTATGAGAAAGATATAACTCCATAGACAGGTGCCATGCATCAGCTAAGAGATTTGATGCGGAAATAACATGATATGTAATTGTATGAGTAATGGAAAAGTATGATAATCCTCGTGGGGTTGAGCACACTTAAGGGTTTCTGTCGTGTGACTCAACTGAGCTCTGATGTCTCAGATGCTCAAATTTTGGCTCACGGAAACCCCTTAATGTTATATCTTTTGGATATGCCAGCTTGATGTCTGTTGGGTGATGCGAGACACACCCATGTGTCACTCTGACCCACCAGTCAATTGACCTCCTGGGCCCTGTGACTACTCACCAAACCACCTCTCATCCCCACCCCCTTTCCTGCACTGTAAAATAACAGACAGGCTTATAATGGCCACTGCATTATCCTTTGACATAGGATAGTAAGTTTAGATGCAGCATATGCAACCCAAAATGCAGATGATCATGCGTACACATACCACTATTCACAATAACACAACTTAGAACATTATCTCAGCAGAGGAACCCAGCAAACCTCAAGCTTTCTGTAAAATTTCACGGCTATCAGACAGCAATAAACAATAAAAAACAATGAACGGTGCCGTGTGTATACTGTGCAATTCCACAGTGCAGTTTATGACGCTGACCAAAATCTCTCAAAACTTGTGAATGCCACAGCTTTTATGAACCCCTCGCCTCCCCAGCTGTCCCACCTGCTCCCCCCCAGTGAAACAGGAGCCTCTTACCTGACTTGACCAGCATGTCTCTGTGTGTCCCCAGCTCCCTGGCCGGGTTGAAGCTGTGAGTGACTCTCTGTGACATGGCTCTGAGAATCCACAGGCCCCTGTGTCAGCTGTCTCCCTGGCACTTGGAGCCCTACATGACTTTTGGGACAGTGAGCTGCCTGGGTGCTCCACTCCTTTAAACATGCTTGCCTGCCCAAGCTAGAGTAAACAGTCACATGACCAGGGCAGTCCAGAGACCCGCCTCCCTGCCTCCCTCCCTCCCTCCACTCTGGGCAGGCTCTCTGATCCACTGGGGTCCGCTGGCTGGATTAACAGCAAGCTTAAGCTCCCTCGGCTAATGCTCATATTAACCATAAGTCATCTGAACATTTTCATTGTTAGCAATATGCTGCGTACAGAACGCATCCGAGAAGAGACTGAGCTTTTAGTGTTCTTGTGGAACCATGGGAAATCTCCTCTGGTATTCCTTGTGTTTGTGCTTTTAGATGTACATCAGATCTTGCTACTGTCTGTGTTTTAGATGCCACCTTTTCAGTAAAGGATTTTCTTCTTTAAATGGGCACCGATAACGATCGATAACACAATCTCTGAACATGTCCATCGTGCCTTCTATAGAGGAAAACATCATTGCTGCATAGATGTTTGGAGCGCAATCTGATTTATGCTTCTGTGCACTCCACATGATGTGCACAATGTTCACAAAATGTCCCACACTGATGGATACCATTGCACTTCTGGAAGCCACAGATGAAGCGTGGGCAAATTTTCTGTTTGTTATTGGGAGATATTATTGGGAGGTCATTGCTCATCATGCACAAGCCTGACATCCAGAAATTCATCTTCCAAATCTGACTACAGTACATTACGAATAGACTGCAGTGGCACTGTATTGCTTGTCTAAGTCATGCCAAGCCTTTGACTGAAGTAATGTTGACTCTTCTTTAGTGTGACACACAGTCGCCAAACCTGCCTGAACCTTTCAACTGAAATCATTGCCCAGTTCTATGAGGTATCAAAGTTTTTAAGTTCATGATTTTTTCTTGTGTACAAAGTGGTGTTAGTGTTTATGCTGGTATTTTTAGTGTTACAGATCTCTTCTGACGAAATGTTCATTCTATAGTGCTCTGGGTCAACTCAAATATAGTTTTAAAAAAGGTCAGGGCACTGCATCCTGACACCTTACAATATGTGAGGTTATTTTAACAAAAGTATCGCCTGTGGGGACATGGTGTGTGGGGACAGAAGGTCAGGTGTGCCTGTGAGCAGCACTGGAAAGAATGATAATGCTGTACTGGACTCTGGAGAGGCTCTTGATTTCACTGGTCCTACTCTGCATTGTTCGTTGAGGCTGAAAGACGAGAGCAGACTTACCCGAGCCATTCAGGTGATTTCCTTTTTCCTCACTTGACTGCTCAAGGCTGTATGCTTTCTGCTGCAACACAAAGACAGAAGAAAGCATCACATATTGACAAAATGGTTCTTTTGCGCCAACGCGACCGACTGCTGATTGATTTTGAGCAGCCTGGAACTGACAGAGTTAAATGTTAACCGTACTGGCTATGGAAAAAGAATGCTGAACAGCCTGCACGGAAACGTAGTCACCCAACCATCCCCCTCCACCCCTCCATCTTTTCCTCCTCCTTCACAGATGCTGTGCTCCACTGCCTGTTTCCCCATACTGCATCCACACAGTGCAAGTGCTTACCAGGGGGAATTCAAAGAGGTCTTTTGGACGTCTTCATGAGTGTGTGAAAGGATATTGTGTTGCTGTCCTCGGTTGCTAGGAGAGGCCTGCTCAGGCTTGGTGCTGTGACAAGGCCCATACTGTCTGTGCTGCCCCCCCCTTTCCTATCCCCAACATTACTTTGCGGGGGCTCGGGGGAGGGGGGGGGGGCAGGAGGGGTATTGCTTTGAATCGATTGGAGGTCTGTGAGGAGAATGTGATGAAGTTCATAGACTGGTGAGTGTGGAGAGGGGCGGCATTCAGTGAATGAGTCTTTTTCTGTGGATTAGCTTAAGGTCACTTTGTCCACTGAGATGAGACATGCTGTTCCCAGCTCAAAAATAAAGATTCGTATGTACTGATGTGTGCTGCACATAAGTGACTATAAACCAGGTATAATGCATGACCTCAGCGGAGAAAGTACACTGAAAAATGGCTGACACGATGTCCTTTAAACTATTTTTTTGAATGGTATTCTTTGCCATGGTACCCTGAGGATAGAGCTTGTTTATTTGTTTTACTGAGCTGAGTAAAATAGTAATTACTGAAATGTGGTGTAAAGTGTCACCCTGAATTTAAATGAGATTTATTTTTCTCAGTATTATGCAGTATTATGATCAACAGAGGCTGGCTAAGAGGGTATAAGCACAAAAGCCTGCATTACTAACAATGAAGTCAAGATTTAAATGAGCTTAACTGGAATAAAAGGCCACCTTACATTTAGAGCTGCTTTAGACTCACACATCAATGCTTGTGCCTTGGAAATAAACTGAGAACAGTCAACCTTTGAACTGATTATCTGCATGAATGCATTAGAAATAGGCTAGATTTCCATTGTACTTATAGTCCTTAATTTCTGTTCTGTGTACACAGTTTTTATTATTATTTATTTATTTATTGAGTCCTCATGTTTCAATGCGCAGTACAATTTCAAGGTTCGTAGTGGAATACATACAGAATTTATTCTTTTTTTATGGAGTTGTTGCTCTGGAACATTTACAGTAAATTCATCCAGGAGGGCAATGCAGGCCACGTCCAAAAACAATCTACTAGCACTGGACCCGAGAGGCCAACTTTATGACCTACAGCAACACACAATATTGTTTTTCAAGGTGAAGCGCATGCCGTTGGCTCTCCCAAGTGTCTTGTTACTAGCAGTGGTCACCTGACCTCTTCAATCTGGACACCGCCGATCTCCCTCATGTTTTATTAACCCACTGGGAAAGTATTTCTGTGCATCCAACACTGTGCTGGCGATATTACACCCCTAATAAGTTGTGGACAAAAAGGTTTTTTATAGATTTTGACCTCAGCCAGGCACTCCAGTTTCAAATGCTTCTCAGGTTTCCCAGACGACACAGACAATTAGTAGAGGCTGCAGAAAGGGGGGAGAGCCTGTGCTAATTACCCACAAGCCCAAACAAAGTGATCACTGCTCAGCCGTTTGTGTTTATTCGTAGAGCTGATAAACACAGAGGATGACATACAGTGAGCATCATACTGTTAGGGACATATTTTTCTTGACTTGGCAGGCTCCTCTCATCTGTGAAACATGGTGGCGAGGGTGTTATCATTTGGCATTTTTGGCTTCCACAGGTACTGACTCACTTGTCTTCATTAATTAAATAACTGCTGGTAGCAGCAGAATGAATTCTGAAGTGTATAGAGGCATCTTATTTGCTCAAGTTCAAGCAAATGCCTCCAAACTCCAAATTGGATGGTGCTTTGTCCAACAGCAAGACAATGATCCCAAACATACTAACAAACATACAAACAATCTGAATCCAGTTGAACATGTGTTTCATACGCTGAAGTGATAATTTAAGGCAACTAGCCCCCGAAACAAGCAGGAGCTGAAGATTACAGGCTACATTACAGGCTTGACAGAGCATCACCAGAGAAGATATTCTGCACTTGGTGATGTCTGTTTGTCACAGACTTAAACCAGTCATTGCATGTAAAGGATATGTGACTAAACATAGTGCTGAACATGACTTTCATTTGCATAATATTGATATGTTTATGATTATGGTGCCCTGAAATGGGCTACGTATAAAAAGTGCCATCATTTCTATATGGTAAAAAAGTACCCTCAAATTGAAGTTGAGAATATGCACTTTAACTGCATGTGAATTGTTTGATTACAAATCTAAAATTGTGGATTACAGTGCTAAATCAGGGGAAAAAAATGTCCCAAACATTATGGAACTCACTGTAGGTACATGCTAACCATTTATATCTTCAGCAGTGTGGGATTTTGGAGATTGTTTAAAATCATCCTGCTGTAGTAATGCATTTGATGAGAGGCATGAATTCATTCATCACTTTGAGAAAGGTTATATCCTGGAACGTGCACAGATAGGCACCAACATATGCTGCAGCATATGCCTCCTGTCCTGAGACAGCAAAATTGCCCTTTTGGCTGCAGTGGTTTTTTTAAGCACTGGTGCCCTTTACACTTGCAGTTGTTTCCCTCCCATTAAAACACCTGGCATACGGAGCCTGCATGACTTCTGCTTGTAATCCTTCCATTTCGGAGGCTGAATATTGGGTGAAGTACAGTATATAAAACTCAGCTTTGACAGATTCCCTCCAGGAAGGTTAAAAATATCCAGAAACTCAGGATATGACATTTAACAGACATCTTTAAAAGTCGGCCATCACCCGCTAGGCGCTTGTAAAGTGTTCCCTTTCAGGCGATGGGATCTAAAAAGCAGAACCGTCACTTTTGTACAAGGATTCTCTGTTTCCTACTGTTGCATGGCAATAGGCCAAGGTACAGTACACTAGCTGCATACATCCCAGTATTGGTGTTGTACTTTGTCGGTTGTGAGTGAAGCAGCTTTTTTCATCTTTGCATTCTCATTAGTGCTTATTTATGAAATGAGAAATTCATGCTTTGAAAGGCTATGCCACAAGTACAATATAACCCAATATACAAATATATACTGTAACTCCTTTAAAGAAATGTACTTTTAAATGTAAAATTGAATAATAATAATAATAATAATAATAATATATATATATATATATATATATATATATATTCATTGTATCTTATCTGGTTAATTGGGACACTAAAGTCTATGTAACTGCAGAATAACTGAATAGCATGGTTATGAAAAGGAGGACAGGCATTTGGCAGTGCTTGCATTTGAATGAGTGTATGCTTATTGGCTCTCTCCCAAACAGCTGGAGGATATTGTAGTGTTTAATTGTGTTTTTAATTGGGTTTTGGCATCCCAAATTGGGAGAAAAGAATATTTGTATCAAAATATTTTTGTGATATTATTTTGCCTTTTAGCTTTCTAACAAGTAGTTAACCAGTCATGGAATTTATTTATTTATTTATTTGTAGTCAAACTCGCAAATATCTTTGTAAATAGTGGTTGCAATTTTTGGTAGGTAAGAGTGCAGGAGTGTCCACAGCAGTTTATTAGCACTTTATTTTTCCTCATAAAAATTTTAACTGCACATTTAGCCATAGCATTAATTTAACGAGTGTGTTCAAACGTGGTAATTATAACAAAGGATTAAGAAAATAAGGCCTCTTGATTAATTCCAAAGACATTACTGATGGATTTTACCTGTGAAAGACTGGGCCTTTTGGGTAACGCTGCCATCTAATGGACATGTTTGTGTTCTGTTAAAAATCACAGAATGCAGAATTTAATTAATTATGAACTGCAGTACTTGTTATTTTGCTTGAAACAACTATTCTAATTCAAATATATTAGATTTTTTTATTTTATTATTATTTTCTTTTTACATTTGCAGTCTTTTGTAACAAAGACAGTATACAATTGGAAATATTTTTCCCTTTATGATGCAGTTTCAGATTTACAACTGGCATACACTGTAACATGAATCAAACTTTTGAAGAAATAAATATTTTGGTAATCAGTCATATTTGGTTTTACTTTGACAAAATGGAAAATCAGACATGTGTTTATAATTCTGTATTTACCAGGCATTTTGTGATAAATTCTATGTTTAACCCATGGGAAACCAAAAGCATGTCTGGGACATATTTAGAATCAAATAAAGAAAAAGCTTACTAGTTTTAATGACCACTGCCACTCACTAGCCAGTAGTTGGAAAGGCTCAGTGGTTTCTAGCTTCCATCTCAGCTGCTCTTCGAGTGATTTAAAGTTCTCTGGGGTAGTCCTGGGAGAGGACATCTTTAATTTGCCCTGTTGTCTTGTGACATCATTGTAGTCCATAGATGATCTATGTCCTATTTTCACAGCATCCTCAGCATAGGGGTTAACTAAGCCTGATTGAGATTCATGCCAGTGCTGGACTCCCTTCAATAGTCTTGGCAACATGTCTTAACAAGCAGCATATGGTATAGCCAACTTCTCCATACACAGAAAATAGACAGGTCATACGCAGTTTATCTATAGGGTGATTTCACTGCTTGGAATTATTTTTATGACAACAAACTTTGCTTTGTTATTGGCTACAAGTTTAATTTAAAATGGCTGATGAAAATAAGTCTTAAATGTGGTGTGGTGTGACCATGCAGTCAGGCGTGTTTTCTTGTGCGTACTGAAGCATCTGTTCAGTGGGACCATATGGAGATAGGATTAAACACTGAGAGCTACAGTAAGCATTTCATCCAACAGCAAGACTGGGAAAAAATGGGGGGGGGGGGCGTTTTGAAGGGGATTACTTGTTAGTGTTATCCAACAGCAGTCAAGCCAAATATTTTTCATGCAAACTTTAAGAAAATAGCTCATTTTGTAAATAAATTACGCCTGGAACAGGTACGTGTGCGTTAATTAGAAACAGTAAGTGACAACTGACATGTTCTTGCTCCACGAGTGCGGAGGAATTTTAATGAGGACATATCTGAGCACGCAATCGGGCACCATCTGCTTCCACAAGCGTGCAGCTGGGCCCAGTCACGCTGCGAATGTAAGAGAAGGATGCCGGTCATGTGACAGTGTGCCGGCAGGTAGACTCCGGCTGGGTTTCAGGTGTTTTTTTTCCCTCTGACTCCAGCTCAGTTGTGCTTCTGCGTTGGCTGAGTGCTCCAACTGAACTAGTGCCTTCCCCAGGAGGGGTCAGACCTGGCCAGCCAGCCATGTGTTCATTTCATTCCGACAGCTCTGCGGGATTCTGCTCCTTTTCCGGAAAATCTTCCATCTAGGTTGAACACTTCATAAGCTGCATGCAAACACGTTAATTTGCCCAGTTGCTAGAACTAAGGTGTGCTGTTTAATGCACCCCAATCTGCCCTGTTATCATTGCATTTCTCTTTTTGGGAAGGTCTAAACATTATAATGACTGCTAATTCTCCAGCTAGGTTTCATTTCTTTGAATTCTTTCTTTTAATTTTTGTGGAAATATACTGTACCATTCATATTCCTCTTTTGTGAAGCTATACTGTACAATCAAAAATCGACGAAGACACACTGGAAATGGACTTTTAATTATCATTACACTGTTATTGCAAAATATGTTTAGCAGAAAAGATACGACTGCCTGATTTATTTAGAGATGTTTTTGCTACACGTGTTGGCTTATCTTGCTATTTTAGCCCAGCATACGGTGGTCAAACTGAAATTCCTGGAAATGTTACTTTCTACACTGGGATAAGGGATGTGCTGCTTATTCCAGATAACATTTATTCAGCATTGTCCTCTGCTTTATCATGCACTAAGGTTAATTCAAGGTAAAGGTACAATTTAAGGTAAAATTGCGGTGTATGGACTGCACATTCCTATCTTTATTAAAATTCATATAAATTGTTTCTGTGTGTTTGCAATGTCCCATAAGAGCAACACAATGGGGCTTGGTTTCAGGGTTGTTTTTTTTAAGTAACATTTCTCCTCTGGGCGGAGTGACTCATGAGTATGAAACTGCAGACTTCTGTCTGATCTGACACATAACTCTATTATTTTTTTCTCCCCTGATAAAATCATGCTGTTTACACCAAGTTTTCACCCTATCATTTGCATGTCACAACTGAAATTGAAATACCAGTCAATTTGTTCTCTTCAGTCGTACAGTTTTGGTGATCATGTGCCTGCTGTAGTCTCAGTTTTCTGTTCTTAGCTGAACCTGGGGATATGCTGTTGAGCACCAAAGATGTAGGATGGTTCTCCTTATCACTCCTGATAATGTGACCAAACTTTTGTCTTTATTTTGCAGTTTTATAAACATACATCCAGTGACAGGTTAAATTAAGCTCAAAACAGCTACGATATGGTGAACTTAATCTATTGAAAATGTCATCCTTGGACCAAAAGCAAAATCGGCTAGAGGAGGCCACTGCAAACCCTCAAAGTGTCTCGATCCACCTACACCGGGGAGGAGGCTAATTCGAATAACACACTCAATGCTGAGCTGTTACAGACTATGATGGATTCGCCAAAAACTGATATCTTCCGTAAAACTGACTCTCTTTCCACTGATCTCCGCTCTGAAATTTCATCTGTGAAGGAAATCGAGACCTTACAACACAATTCACCAAACACAAGGAAGATTGATATCGAACCTGGAATGAGCGACCACATAGACAAGCCAGAGGTTACAGTTAGCAGTTAGCATGCTAACAATCCTGGTTAAGCATTCTGCCAACAAATTTAAAGATTCTGAGAGCGCATTGCAGGAGGAACAACATATACCTAGCGAGGGTACTGGAGGGAGTGGAGGGCTCTCGTCCGACTGATTTCACAGCTCAGTTCCTCCAAGATTTACTCAGCCTGGATGAAAAACCACTGCTGAATGGAGCTCATGGCAGCCTGCACAGCAGACCCAAGGAAGGAAAGCCACCGTGACCTTTCCCCAGATAGATTAGGCCAGATCTGCGCCAATTCTGCAGTGCTGACTCTGGGACAAAATCGGTGCAGGTCCGGCCTGGAGTCGCAGACTATCTGGGTTTGTTATCGGAATACACTTCTTCCACATCTACAGCCAAATACTTTAAAGAAGGAGAAGCCTTCCTTCTCATTTACCAGGGCAGGAGTGTTTCCATCTTCCCTGATTACACTGCTATCATAGCCTGGATAATCGGTGCTACATTTTATTACCTGGGTTAGGCTACTATACTCATCCCCACACACTTCAGTCAGGACAAATAACATCCAATCAGAATACATCCCTCTACACTCATCCACATACCAAGGCAGCTTGTTGAGTCCCTTAATATTTCCTATATTTATTGCTTTAGTACCCCTCAGGACCGCACATCCCTCTAACTCCCTTATCAGAGATATAATCAGACATGGAAATAAACAAAAGCTTTCTCTATATGCTCTTGGCCTAATGTGGTATACTTAAGCCCTGCCTGTCTCTTTCCCAGATGCCCTCGCTACCCTTGATTCTTTTGGCCGCAGGCTTTGTCCCATCACTGAATGATGGAGCGTTTTTCATGTGGGCTACTCTTGGCATCAGAAGATTTAGCAATATATACATTGAATGCATTGATCATACCTTTTCAGCAATTATCAGCACAGTTTTCTCTTTCCAGACCCTGACATCACTTTTTTAAATTCTACAAATCCAGAGCTATATCCATAGCAGATATCCTCCATTTCCCACCCTCCATAATGATACTTTGTTAGATGTGTCTCACACCACGATAAAATTCAGCTAGCTTAACGTCCTTACACAACACAAAAGCACTGTGGTAGGCGGAGCTGGAAGTGGAAATTCCAGAAGAGTTATGTGAGTGCGCACTACAACGAGTAGGTACTTAATCTATGTATGCTAGACACATCTTTTTCAATGTAAAATTGTTCATTGTGTATACTGGACCAAACCAATGTAGTCTAAAATATACAGTCATAATCCCCAATTATGATAGATGTAGTCAATCTCCCCTTAAAGGGAAATTATGCTGCAAAACAATATCCTTATTTAAAAGATCAAGCTGTAACTGGTTAAGTCTCTCTTAGTGGCTGACCAAAGCAATTGCTACACAGAAAATAGCGTAGCGGGCCAGAGCGAGTTTAGTAGAGGTACACTGTATATACACCATACTGACGTGCACTTCTACCCATGCTCGCTTTTGAAGAACTACAATGGGTGAGTTATTTGAATTTGGAGATACCTCCCACACTACTCTCACCCTCATGTTGTTGTAGCTGGTAACATTAATTCCTCCCTTCACTTATGTTAAATTAAACATTTTCAATTTGCCACATGACAGTGAAGAGGAATTTCCTGCAGTAGATGTTAATTTAGATCTCAGTTAGCTACTTAAGGGCAGTAACTTCTCTTCCTGGATACGTCTACATAGATATATTGCAGTTATTCACAGAACCAAAAAATAAAAAAACGTTACTTTACTTTGTAAAAGACATTCAACAAACATGTAAATATAAACATAGCAAAGAAGAGTTCTTATTACTGATAGAAGTAAGCATACAAGTAGCCAGATCTAATACTTTAAATTGTTCAACAGACTATTTGAGGTAAAGTTCATTTTAATTGTTTTTATAGCCTCCTTTATAAATGTCTTGGTCCAATTCTACCTACAACTTGTGTGAAGTGGCTATTTAAGTAATTCATCTAATTAAATTCTTGAGACAAAAATTGATGTTTCAATAGATCCCTAAAATGAACCTTATTATTTTCCAGATACTTGTCATTGCTTGGAAAATTAAAATTCCCTGCATTGAATTTGTTCTGCATTTGGGAAGAAGGAAATGACTCTGACAAGTGCCTTGTAGAGTAATTATGTCTGTCTGAGCTGAAGGACAAAGTGTTATAGAATATTTCTGGGCTTTCTGTTACGGCAGTGTTTCTCAAAAAGCAAAGTAATGAATAATTTAATCTGTTTTTAACACTAAACTGAGACAGACTATTATGCATTTTACTATATTCGTCCTGAATCAGCAAGAAAGTGCAAATTGTGCCGTCTTATTTTGCGCTACCGGTAATGTATTACTCTTGCTTGTTGACCAAATAACAGAGAAGTTATCCACTTGTGATAATGCCAGAACATGTATTACCTGCCTTGTTAAATTTATTGACATGAATTTTGAACATCTTTTTATCACTGCAAGGCTTCTCCCTATTTTCCACTTCCCACTCAATTACACTGACTGTATAAGGGTCCCCCCTTTCCCCCACAATATAGTCTCTGGCTCCAGTTTGTAAAACATGGTGGCACGAAAACTGCAATTCCTCGGTCTCAAAACGCTTTTCACAAGCCCATGGAAACTCAGTGGGTAACATCACAGTCACTTTGTCAATATATTTTCCTACAGTCTATGGTAGTAGTCCCCATTTGTATTCAGTAGGAGTGGCAACCTGTGGCTGGTGTTGACTGAACACCCGCCCATAGACAGCAAGCACGTGCCCCGTTGTAGTACATACTAAAACGGGAAACTAGAGCATGCACAGTAATTTGGGGGCACCCACTACATGCAGAGAGATGGCTGAGAGCCTCGGGAGAACAACTAGAGGCACTCTTCTACAAATGAAAGAAAACCGAGGGTCCCATTTCCCTTTAATCTTTCTATTAACAGTTATTGGAGATACATCTTTAAAACACTTTCGGAGGAAAGTGGAACACATATTGAACCCAATGCTCTTATTGCAACATTTGGAGTCACCTCTCCCACGCTTGTCACATTAAAAATAGGTATCATCGCCTACTTGCCTGATTTTAATTAGATGAAATTCCTTTATGTCCTCCCCCCATGCTCTACAGATAAAAAAATATATTTTTAACTATATTAAGTTGGAAAAATAAGATGCAGAATTCAAATTCAAATATCTCCATTAAAATAAATAAATACATAAATAAATAAATAAATAAATAATAATAATTTTACAAACATACCTGAGTAAAACTTCCAGTTCAATTTTTTTTACCTATGTATACAGAGTAAAAAAATTCACTCATTTAAAAAGAGATTCCTTTATGACTGATGTATGCCTAATATATTGCTTTCAGACAAATGACTGACTGACCTTAATGACTTGTAATGTCCCGTCTCCCATGTTTCTGTTTTTTCTGTGTCATTTGTCTTGTCATTGACTTGACATTTTGGTGTTCTAATCAGATGCCCTTCCGCTCACTACTGTTGTAAAAAGCTGTTCTTTGAGCATTTGTGGCCTTTCTGTTAGCTTGAACGAGTCTGCCCATTCTCCTCGGACCTCTCTCATGAACAAGGTGTTTTTGCCCATAAAACTGTCGCTCACTGGATGTGCTTTTTTATTGCACCATTCTCTGCAAACTGTGAAGACTTTAGTGCATGAAAATCCCTGGAGGGTAGCTGTTCCTGAGATACTGGAACCACCACGTCTGGCACCAATAATAATACCACGGTCAAAGTTGCTTAGATCATATTTTGTTCACCCATTCTAATGTTTGGTCGAACAATAACAAAGCCTTTTCACCATGTCTGCATGCTTTATATAGTATATTGAGTTGCAGCCACATAGTCAGCTCCTCCAAACAGCAAACCATTTTTGCAAATGAGCAGGTATGCCTAACAAAGTGGACACTAAAACAGTTTTGTATCCGGTGTCCACGGTACCAGGGTTTAAGCAACATTTGCTTCAGCTATTAACTATGGATATATAAATCACGACAAGAGATATAAATCTCTATTTTTATTGCAAAACTGAAATCACATACCATACTAATGTGATTTGGCCATCTTTAGAATAATTAA
Organism: Anguilla rostrata; assembly: GCF_018555375.3. Taxonomy (NCBI): domain Eukaryota; kingdom Metazoa; phylum Chordata; class Actinopteri; order Anguilliformes; family Anguillidae; genus Anguilla; species Anguilla rostrata. Next base: position 25,949,425 of record NC_057945.1, read on the forward strand.
TCATGTAAGCTGCTGAGATATTCAGTCTGGTCAGAATATTCTAGAAGAGTCCAGTCCAGCCGGAATTCCTGCAGAAGGAATGACTGTGTGCACTACTCCTTGCAATTCAACAGTCCTTGTAATTGTAGTTGCCTTCAGTATCCGGCTGGGGCATCATTTGAATATAAAATTTTATGTTGGTATTTTAAGCATGTTTAGTAGAGTTAAGGGTATATGTCCAGTGAGGGTGTGTTGGGCAAGCTTTTTTTTTTTTGGCCAGAAGCAAATGTGACAAAACAGCGCTCTTATTAGACTGCGGATCTAAGCAAACAAGCCGAATATAGGGAAGTCTTTTCGGGGGGGCTTCCAGTCACTAATGGAGTGAAACCGTATCCTTCACCTACATGGCAACAATGAGCATCTCTTTGAGGAGAGACTGAATGGCGCTCTCATTCCCAGGCTCTTCGACGGCAGCTCTGATTACCGGGCCACCTGGGACTGCTGCCCCACAACGGGAGCTTGATCTGCCCGCACTTCCCAGAGACCTAGCTCCTCCGATTCTGATCGATACCTCAGATGTCCTATGTTGATTTTTCCCATATTCTTCCTGGAAATGGCTATAGATCTGTTCAGACAATTCCCACACATCTCCTGGTCTTTTGTCATTTGAACAACATGGTTCAACTCGAGCAACATCTCAGATGATACCTCAGTAGCTCTAATAAAATCACCGTATCCATTCTTTTCCCTTGTATGTCCCACCTAGAAAACAGAAAATTTCACTCTCTGAGTCAGACCAAAACTGACCTCAATTGTTAATTTTTTCTGTGGACTAACGTAATGCTTTCTCAGACTCTTCTCCCTGAGGGAGTGCGACATGTTTTATGGAGAGGAATACGTTATGATTGTGGTCATATTGATTGAGATGGATGTTGCTCTTATGGATCCAGTGTGCTGTAGAGCATATCAACACTATCCGGCATGCTATTTATTCCACATCTACTCTCCCTATGCACCTTAAGACTTGAAGGTGTTTGCTTTTGTTTGATGTCTCGGTTTTTTGTGTGCGTGTGTGTGTGTGTGTTTGTGTGTGTGTGTGCGTGCGTGAAAAGTCTTGAAAAGTCTTGGTAAATAAATGTTCTTTTTTTCTGCCTGGTAAGATTTGGCCCCTGTGTGTTGTATGCAGTCATGTGGGGAGGGACATGTCCTTACTCCAGTGATTTCAGCTACGAAAGAACAGGGAGGTGAGGTGTTGTGAGTCTGCTTGTCTGCAAGGGCAGTTTATTAGCCTTCTGAATGATCAGTGACTCAGTGATACATAAGCTTTGCTTATATTTTGCCTTACTGCCTCACTGGGTTAACATATTACAGGTAGTGTATGCAGCAGCACGTTCAGATGGTATGTTGTTTTAAGCCATGTAGCATTTTTACTAGCTTTTGCAATATAAGGGGGCTTTGTTTTACTGCTGTACATAACCATTTATTTTTCTTATTTTCCTGGAGGGATGTTGTTTGCTGCACTATGACCTAGCCTACCTTAGCGCTGTTCTGTTGGAAAAGATCAACATGGAGGAGAGCCAAGCTTTCCGAAGACACAACTCGGGGCACTTGGGGCATCCTCTGTCCCCAATGTCTGTTTACCGACCTGCTGATCACAAACAATAGTGCATAGCCACTGTTGTGCCCCAGGTGTCTGCATAACACAGCTGTTGAGTAAATTAGTACAAACGACTGCTTGCGTAATGTTTCACTTTCTTTTGAGCAGTGATGCACTGATCTGTGTCCATGACTTAACTATATCACAAATGTGTTAAAAAGAAAATGGGGCGTTTTAATTTCAGTCTTTGATATCGGATGGGCCTTTGTTGAAAATATTGACATTGTTATTGCCCTTCTGTCCTTGAATCCTTAAGTATTTTTCGTCTTGCAAAGGAATGCTTTTTTTGCTTTGAAAATCTGAAACCGCGTCAAACTCATGTGCTGGAGGGCTGAAGTGTCTGCTGGTTTTTGTGATTTATTTTCAATCAACAGCCAGGCAAGGTCTTGAGAACAAGCTTTGTGATGTTAAGCTAATAATACCTTAAAATATTCAAATTCCTGAACATTCTCCAAAATCAAAAAGCTGAATGAGATGTGGATCCATTACATTGCTCCACAAGGCACTCCACTGGCTATGGAGCCTGTGCAAATTTTCTCACACAACACAGTTATCATAAACTAATTAAATGTTTTAATATTAACAGTGATATATGCATATCAAAGAAATTTATATTTCAAGACATATGAAATATCCAACTATCAAATTTAATCTTGACTGTATCAGTAATGACAGAGTTGGGTGATGCATAATTGGTGTCGCCCAGTGAAGGACAACGTTAAGCAGCAGGGTAACCCCCACTTCAGTGCACAATAGCAACCCCATTCGCTCATTTGGGATGCCAATGAACTGCCTGCGCAAGGTCTAGTGTAGTTACATGCCTACCGTATATTGTCCAATACAGTATTCAAATACAAAGGGGAAGTGATGTCATATTATAGAGGTATTGACTTGCTCTGGCATGTGCGGTTAATTTTGCCACAAATCCATACCTTAACAGAGCTTTTAAATCTCTCAGTGACCCCGGTAAGTGACATAATTTTAAGGCAGGCCTTTGTCCAAAGTGGGCTAACATCTTGGCTCTCACCTCTCAGGCAGCTTTCTCACCTCTGTAGCAGCCTTCTTATCATTGTTCCAGTGTGACAAGGTGCACACTTACAGTCTAGCTGGCACCTTACTGACTCTATGAAGTTGGGTCTCATGCTGCCTCTGAGGTGTATTAAACACAACCATGAATCATAGGTTTTGTAGTGGCACAGCTGATTTGCCAGCCTGTACTATGATGTTGGAAAAGCCATCAACACGATCACTAACAACAGTTGGATCTGTTAATCATAAAGCTCAAAGCATAAAGCTGTTCAGTATAAATCACATTCGGCAAAAATGCCTTTCCTCCCTCACCTTACTGTGTCACTTCCTCCAGCTCCTCTAAGTGTCCTAGAAAGGATTCTTTTATTTCCTGCATAAGCAAGTGTTGACAGAACTTTTACCAAATGGACTTCAGTCAACACGGAGAACCGCATCTTACAATCACATTATTTCATATATTTCTTTGATATAAAGAAATACACCCCACAATATAGAGCCTCATCTTAAATCTCACAGAGATTTGGTTGAAGCAAGCATTTATTTAACATTTTAATAAGGGTCTAAAGAATACAAGGACATGAAAACTAATAATCTAAAAATGTAACATTTTTGAAAATTACTATCACCCATTTCATACACAAACGTGTATTTTACACATGAAAGGAATAAAGGTGGCTTTGCCCAGTGCTACATTGTGCAGTGGTAGGTCAACCTTTAGTCACTGTTTTGGGGAGTTAGTCTCTGGTGTGAACAGTGATCATAGGAGGAAAGCCAGCTCTTTATCGCCAGAAATTCAGCAGGTGGTCTGATGCTATTGGGTCTGAAAGAGGGGTCCAAAGTGTTTTCCAAACCCTTCAGAGTGAGGGCTCAGTGTTTAGCTGCCAGTGTGACGGGCCCTGAGGCAGGGACACAGGGCTTGCCACCAGGGTGATGTGAAGAGCCTAAGGCAGTGGCTCAAAATGTCTCCTCCTGTCATGCACAGAGCCAGGGCTGATTCAGTGAGGGATGTCTACATTCAGTGACAGCCCAGCACACACAGATGAAACAACCCGGTGGGAGAATCACATGGCAGGCCAGTTAGCAATAGACTGCAGGGTGATAAAGCATCCGGTGTTAACAAATGCCCCTCCCTCAAGAGGATTCCTTAGAAATGTGTTTTCCCCAGACACATCCATCAACACTTGTGGGTCCAGAGTTAAATTAATTTGCAGAAGTGATTATTTTTAACGGTTCATTGGATAATTTGTAGAGGATTTTCTCTGATTGCCTTAATCTCTCTCAATAGGTCTTTGGCACAGGAGACTTTAACTCATCTTGACACTCCATAAAGCAGTGGGGCAATCATGTCTAAACAGAAACACTTTGCCTCAAATAGAGTCCTTAACTTTCTTATAGAATAAGAAACCCAGTTGGAATATGTCCCTATTCCCTCTGTCCTCACTCTGACTGAGGCCAAATCAGAATGCCATGGTGTAATCTATCTGCCAGTGATCTTGTACAGTTTATCTATTGGCTCTAAGCTGAGCGCAATGGTTTAATGCCCTACAAATGCATGCTAACCCAGAAGAGTTGGGTGTGGGGGACATCTCTACCAGACAGATGAAATATCAGGTTAATCATATCTGTTATTTCTTCTGTGAACTGTGGGCTATTATGTAATCTGGAATTGATACAAAAAATGAGAGTAAGCATATTATTCAAAAAATAATTTATGATTTTTTTTTTCCAGAAGGGAGTGGAAGACCTCCTTTAGAATTCTTTTAACATAGATTTTTGTGAAGTTTTTTTAATCTTTATTTTATATTTGGCTTCAACAGAACAAAGAAGGCAGGAATTCCTGACATTTATCTAAGCAACCAATAAAAAAAAAATAGAAAGTTGAAAGCCAAATAGTTTTTTCTTCCCCATGGCTTCTCTTTCAGTGTGAAAGAGAGTGTTGTTTTGGGAGAATTGGTACCAGCACAGCAAGGTCCGGACGGACTATTCAGTCAATGCCAAATGGGCCCGGAAGCTGGCTGAGGAGTTGAAATTTCAGCCCTGATGTGTGGTGACATTTCCAACATGCTCCAGATCTCCAGTCCTCCTGTCCCTCCTTTCCAACTGTGTTCAATACTCTGGAAAACTGCACACATTCCTGTCTTTATTAAACCCTGACATAACATGTGACATTGAAATAACATAACTATGACATTACTGGGTCTGAAGGCTGGTTGGGCAGCTGTAAATGGAGTATTGTACAGATTGTCCACAGTATGTAGACTCTGAGTCGGGAATCAAGTCCAAGAACCTACTTCAAATACACTGACCTCCTGTTGTCTTGTTGAATTGCAGGTGATCAGGACACAAAAGCCATTCTTAATCCATATTAGCATGCTATATTAAGAATTTATGGCCATGATGTGTTTGGTGCTGGTTGCCACGGAGAAACACGAACCATGCATGCTCATATCATTTAGCTTGTAAAGTTTGACAGAATATGATCCCTCACATCGCTGTTATTCCCCATGGAGATGTGGAGAAAGCTCTTCCTCGTGCTCCTCTTAATCCCATGGAACTTTATCATACTCAGCTGTCAGCTGCACTCTTGTTGACCTATGACTCCTGGGGAACACCCCCCCAGCTCCACCCTCCACTGGCATGACCCATCCCATTGCTCAAATATTTGTGAACACACCCACTAACTGTTTCTGACAGGGTTTCCTAACTGAAACACTTACAGTTTGGTTTCTGGTTAATAAGAAACCTCTTAAGTATTGTATGATTCTTTTCTTTTGGCATACCTTCATGAAAACCATCTGTTATGAAAAAGATTGTTAAACATTGAAACTGCAGAACAACTGGGATTCTTATTCAGTTCAAACCAGCATGATAACTCTATACTACATAAAACTCTGAAAGCTTACGTGGCAGCTTAGTCAATGATTTCAGATATTACCACTTCCACAAAAACATGAATGTAAAATGAACTAATACAAAATAATGTTTTGATGTTTTCTTCAAACAACCAAGTGGATGGTGTTTCTGGTATTACTTTAACTGACTGCACTTTTACTGTAGCAAACATCAGAAAGTGGAACATTACTGTGTATTTCCTTAATAGATTCTCAGTTGAGTTTGTTCATCAGCAAGTTTGTCAGCTAGCAGTTTCAACAGAAACACTTGCAGGGTTGGTTCAGTAGAGTTTCTGTTTCTGCTAATGAAGTAAACCTGCATGCCATGACAGTGTGAAAAAAGAGTAAAATTCCATTTGAAATCTCTTACTTTCTTTCCCAAAGATGCTCCCATGTTTTCCAGCTTGTAGTACAGCCTCTCAGAAAGTTGTCAGCGTTGGCCGAGTCCACGGTTTGAGAGCTTCCGCTCTGTCCTGGTGTCTTTCCAGGGCACGCCGTGCAGGTGTGGCCGTCCACCCTGGCAGTTTTGAGGGTGGGTGGAGTGCTCAGCTCCTTATAGCCCCTGGCGCACTGATGGCAGGAGGCTACTCCAAGGGGCTAAGCCGGCCAGATCGCTTTAAGAAGCCGATCGGAAGAATCTTCCCGAACCGGACAATACTCCATAGTGTCAGGAGGGGAATCCTGGCCGCAGCGAGGTCCAGCAGCACAGTCAGAGAGATGGAGAGAAAGAAAGAGGGTGAGAGAAAGAGAGATCACCTACTTCAGTAACCCAGAACAGACCATTTTGCAGCCACCTGTTCATAGCTGGCTCCCCACTCTCAGAAGCTTAAAGACGGCAGGGAAGATTAAGTTAATTGCTGTTGACAGAGCAGGATGCCTGAGGGAGAACATGGTCAGCACGTCAGGCAGGCTGTGCCCGTCAGCCCTCAGTCTCCAGAAGGGATGGGCATTGCTATCGGCCAGCGGGCAGGGTGGGGCGTGGTCCCTCCATGATGTTGCCACCCAGGACTCCCTCTGCAGGGTGGACCGCATGGATGCATCACAGGCTCTCTGATACTTGGGCGTTCTGGTTGGGAGTCATTCCCGTCCCTGTCTGGGAATCTGGCTGCACGGAGCAGCTGCCTCAGCCTGGGCATGTGGCCCAGGCTGCTGACATCACAAACCGGCAGCATTGGATGTTCAGATAGCCCAGGCAGCTCACAAAGTGCTCTGAGATCTGGCTACTCTCATTCTCTTCTTTCCACCCTCTCCCTCTATTTGTTTGTCTCGCTCTCTCTTTCTCACCCACCCACACACATACACACACACACACACACACACACACACACAATGACATTATTCCCTCTTACACTCTCTTCAGACTGTCTTTATGAGGGAAGCATAAACCTATTATTATTTTTTTTTACATTTCTTTTTCATTAGTCAACAAAAGAAAAATAAGAAAACATACAAACATTCTTCAATGGCTCTAATTGAGTTTTTTTCTTTCTATTCATCCTATAAATAGCTTTAGTTTTCATACTCAATAGTTTTCATACTCACTTCTCTGACCCTCATCTATAATTTTGGCTTTTAGCTTATAAAGTAGACTCTACAAAGACTTCCAAAGGCTAATATTTTGTATGTGGTTTGACACAAAAGCTACTATATTAGTCTCTTATTGGCACAGGACTAAATGTGAGAAGACAAGCAAGTAGTGAGGCTAACTAGTGATCCAGGTAACTGCTCAATGGAAGGTGACTAGTTAGCTAGCGGGTGGCACGGTGGTGCAGTGGGTAGCACTGTTGCCTCTCAGCAAGAAGGTTGTTGGTTTGAATCTCGGCTTGGGGCCTTTCTGTGTGGAGTTAGCATGTTCTCCCCGTGTCCACGTGGGTTTCCTCCAGGTACATTTCCTCTCACAGTCCAAAGACATGCAGGTAGGCTAATTGGTGACTCTGATTGGTGACCATAGGTATGAGCGTGTGAGTGAATGGTGTGTGTGTGCCCTGCGATAGATTGGCGGCCTGTCCAGGGTGTATTCCTGCCTCTCGCCCAATGCATGCTGGGATAGGTTCCAGCACCCCCCCGCATCCTTGCTCAGGATAAGCGGTTGTAGATAATGGATGGATGGATATTTAGCTAGCTAAGTTAACCTAATCAACTTATTAGCATGGCATAACATAGAACTGTTTACTAAACAGTAGCATGTGTCCTTTGAGGCAATTTATCAATCTCTCTTTAAAATATTGCATTTGAGAAAATTCTACTGCTAGAAGTTGGCTGTTAAAATATAGCCTACCTAATTAAATTACCTAATGGTTCCTATCAGACCGCTCTCTTTGTATCATTCATTCTCTGTGCTCTAGTGTCCTTCACAATTTCTCCACACATAATCTTTCAAGACTGCCCTCTTCAATTCAAACTACAAATTTTATATCAGTTCAAGTCTGGAGACTGAGATGATCCTCGCAAGGAAATAATTCTGGAGTCAAATAATCATTTCTTTATTGATATTTGTCATATTAGTGTGCTTTGGATTGTTTTCTTGCTAAAATATCCTTTTGTGGCCAAGTCTGAGTGTCATAGCAGACAAAACCAGATTTCTGATGATAATGTCTTTGTAATTAATGAAAGTCATGATTTAGTTGACTTTAGCAAGAGCCCATAACAAGATAAATGTCTTCTGACAACAAGCTCATTTTGGTGATTTTGGTCTCTTCTGATCATAACTCTTGGTTCCAATCAAAGTTCTAATGCAATTTAGCAACCCACAGATGTTTATTTCTGTTGATTGCTCTCAATAGGGCCTTTTATGACAACCCTTCCAAAAAGTCTATTAGTATGATGGTGGTGTCTAATTTGTGTTCCCAAGATGCAAACAAGTTTTGTTGATTTCCAGCTGTGGTCTTTGGATTTTTCTTTGCCTCCCAAACCATCTGGCTCATTGTGCATGGAGGCAAGATGCACTTGCACCCATTACAGGGCAGGTGTACCACTGGGCCATTGGTGTTTAGCTTCTTAATTCCTGACCTCATGGAAAGTGCCATATTTAGTTGTTTATGTGTGTGTACCCATCTCCGGGCTTGTGAAGGTCGACTTTTGCATTTGTTTTTCCCAATGGTGATGGAGAACACAGTAATGTTCCCTAAAATAGAAAAGTAGCATTTTAATGAATACTTATTTTTGTTGGGTTTGATTTGAAAGAATTATAATTAGTGGTGTAAATAAAAATAATAATAATAATCATGACATATGTCTTCTGGTTAAAAATATGACTTGTTAAGCGAAGCAGTTGAACAAATCATCCTCTATAAATTACAGAGGTTATTCATAAAGCGTTGCTTATTATTTTAGCTCCCCTTGTGCACAGAAGCATCGCCTGCCTGCCACATATCTAGCTAATCTAATCTCTACTTAATATTTTATTAACTAACGAATAATGAAATTATCAGATTGAGCTGTCTGTCCTGTAATTCAATGTGAAGCATCTGTGCTATTGCAGCATATTACTCAATCACAGATCAACTCTGACGGTCAGTTCTGGTATTTCTGTACTTTGTAGACCTGCTCTGTTGAGGTTAAACAGTTTTGTGACCCGTGAGGCATGCTGATGTGTGCCAAATTGAATTCATAGCTTTCATATTTCTTATATTTCAGCATTAGAAAAAAAAAACATCCTCCTGTGATCATTAAAATGATTAACTTCAATGATAACTTCCATTTTTCATGTCAGAATCATATTACAGGAACAACCTGCTTGCTTAGCAAAACTCGGCTCACAACAACAACTGGGCTCACATTCTTGATCTGAGAACATTTCACAAACAATAAAATAATAAAAAAAAAATATTCAGGACATAAATCTTACTGTTAAATCTGAGTCCTATATTTATTGAGTCCTCATATAAATTTGTTCTTAACTCATTCATAAATGCTGCCGAACATGATGGCAGTAGGCATAACATTGAAGACAATGATAATACCAGCTACTGTGCAATAAATTACACAAAATTAAAAAAAAAAAAAAGTTCAGCCTTTACTCAGCTGGGTAAATTGATAAGTTATGTAAATAGTCTATGCATGCATGCAACAATTGCTTATTGTTTTTTTTTTAAAGCCAGATACCGTACGTTATAAACTTTAAGAACATCCTCATTGCTTGTCTTGTGAAATTGAACATGCCTGTAGAATTATGTAAATGTTCCTTCGTGTCAATCAGCACAATTCCCAGAGCACAAAATAACAAGGGAGGTCACAGTGCTCAGGGTTCAAGTGAGTCTCTACTGCCCTCTGCTGGGCTGTATGCTCAAGCCTTTACCATAAATTATAGACCTCCTGAATAATTTTCATCAACTGTCATCTTTCCTCCAATCCAATCAATATTTAAAATATCAGGGGAACAGACAGGTCATTTTGCGGTACAACGATGCCACGGAACACTATTGGGTAGATTTATTGGATCTGGTTTATATTTTACCACTATCGGCAGTCTTTGTGTGTGAAATTATTTACTTAATTATTTTCTATTAACAGCTGAAAAGCTGATATCTAAAGGTTTTGAACCTGTCATGTATATGGCCTAAATTATACAGGAACCATATTCACATAACTGTTCAATATATGTTTTGAAAATGAGCAGTTGTAATGACTGGAAGGGCAAGAATGCCCTCTTCCCTGGTAAAATGCTTTGAGGACCTACACTGCCTTTGCACAATGAGCTGAGGTGGTGGGATTTCTCACTCACATCTGGCCATAAGATCTAATTCTGGACTGCTCAAATCAAAATAACTTTGTCCACTCCACTTCTGGTGTGAATATCAAAAAATAAAAATAATAAATACATTTTAAAAAACCTGTGACAGCCTGCATTTGTATCGTATCATGGAGTAGTGGGAGTCACTGGACCTACCAAATATACTGTATATACCCCCGACCATCTCATTAAACAGTCAACTCAGCAGTGTGCGGCACATTTATTTGGCCAAAACAATTACATTAGTTGATTCCACTGAATCAGTAAAGTACAATATTTTCCACTTCTAAGAATTAAAATATAGGTCAGTCCTTCTTCTATTATTATTTTATACATGTATTTTATACATTTACTGGCCTGCACAGAGCCCTAACCTCAACCCCACCCAACACCTTTAGGATCAATTGGAAAGCCAACAGCGAGCCAAGCCTAATCACCAAATCAGTGCCCAACCTCACTAATGCATTTCTGGCTGAATAGAAGCAAATCCCTGCAGCAATGCTCCATTTTAAAGTCTTCCCAGAGGGGTGGAGGTTTTTATAGCAGTAAAGGGTAGACCAACTCCATATTAATGCCCATCATTTTGGATGAGATGTTGGATGTCTGGTCTTCACATACTTTTGGCCATATAGTGTACTTCACCTAGGCTGGAACCCTGAACCTGTTGTAGGGACAGATATTGGCTAAAGGTGTGGGTAAAACAAATTAAGTGAGGCAAAGAAATTGAATATGTCACTATATGAAACCCATACAGTCTCATTGATGTGTCTATGCTCAGTTCAGCTATTCAGCACTACCACTCCAGTATTTCTTTCAAGTGGGAGAATCTGTCTCTCTCTCATTCTCTCATTCTCATGCTCTTTCCCTCACTCTCTCACTTTCTCTCTCATACAGTACACTCTCTCATATACCCTCTCTCTCTCTCTCAGCTAATATGAAACATGATAAATGTGACGGGCTTGAGATATATCATTAGTGTGTCTTTGCTCCATTTGGAGTTTAATCTCAAAGTATTGACAGATTATTGGGGAACAAGCTCAAGTATGGCATGTTTCACTAGGAAACTAAACAAACAGGACAGAGGCCAAGTCCAGCTGAGAGGGACATCGAGTTAGCTAGCTTCCAAAAAGCCCGACACTGCATCAGTTATGCTGTAGCCTGAGGCAGCAGGTGCTGCTGTTTTCTACAGTAGCATCATAACTCACACACAGGCAACAGAGGCCATGTCACTACAGGGTGCTCAGATACAGGAGCCATTATGGAAGATGGAGGCTTTGTGATCGCAAAGGGAATATGCTTTGCCCTGAGGTAAGGCAGTTTCTCCTACACAGGACCAGCTAAATTCTCCAATAGTGCAAACCACAGGTAACAGTAGGTCTTTTCTACTGATACAGAAGCGAAACAGAGATGTCATTTATGACAACAACTATTTTATTCACTGTACAGCATTCAGAATGTAAACCTGTGGCCCTGTGACTTGTGCATGATCCATTGCTGAATTCTTTATACTCAGAAGGAAATTAATTTACAATGCAATTACTCTATGCTTATGTTATGCCTGTATATATTTGTATGTATGAGTGAGTGTGAGCATGTGCGTTTGTGTGTATGTATGTGTGTGTACTAATCATTATGTACAAAAGTACATACCCATGTATATACTTACACAGCTACAGTTAGCTCTATAATGTATATTATATATATTTTTAAATATATTTGATTTCTGGTAAGCTCAATAATTGCAAAGGGCCAGGTAAGCCAAGGAAGACACTTACCAAAATTAAGAAAAAAAAATCCAAAATACCTTTCTGACAGATCAGAAATAGTATTCAGCTGGCAGGTGTGAATATTTCAGTGAAAATTGTCTACAGAGGACTTCATGAACAGAACTACAGAGGCTACACGGCAAGACACACATTACTAGTTAACTACATAAGATAAGAATGACATCTCTTCCAGAGACAATCCTACAGTTCAGCTCCACAGGGAGCTGCACCTTGTACTGAAAAAATCTACCTCTCAAGGATAAAGGTACAACTGAATGGAGAAGATACAGGAATATCCTGAGGCCTACTGTGTACACACCGGGCACACATTCAGTACTGAGCCCTTACTGAGCAATGAGTACTCTCTGGGTACACATTCAGTTCAAAGCCCTCACAGAGTAATGAGTACACTCTAGGTACACATTCAGTTCTGATGATTCAATGAGTACACACTTGCGTAAACATTTAGATATGACTCCACACACCGAGAAACAAGTACACATTTGGTACTGACCACACACTTCGGTACTGATACAGAATGTTTTCTCAGGTTGTACAAAAAGTGTAGCAATCAAGAAATGAGTATAATATAATATAAGCATGTATGACCTCTGGAGGCTGAACCTATAGAACAAATAAATAAAATGATTTTCTTTTTAATGAGCATCAAAACCCACCCCGGACACACACATACAGATAGCAGACTGCTAATGCTACACACTGCCCTGGCTCTCTCTCTCACCGGGTGCATTTTTAGGCCTGCTGCCATTCATAATGAGCTCTGCTGCATCGCCATCCCTCCGATGACGATGTGAATGCAGCTTTGCGTGATGTGTGCAGATCGGCTTCCGAGTGCCTTTATGATTGTTCCATAGGAAAGAGCTCGAGTGCTGCCAGAGACCTACTTTTATACAGAACTAGGACTCCTCCCATTAACTTCATTTAAATAAATGAATGCAGAGTAATTATATTTTATTAGAATGACAAAAAAGGTAATGTGTGTTTGAAGTTTTAAAAGAACATGCTTTATTCATGTTAGGGATTTAGGTTGGAATTAGAATTTTAATTATACTTTAACTATAAATCTGTTCACACACTGTCTGCGTTAATTCTCAAAATCATATAGAGAGTAGATATTTGACTTGAATAGAATCAGTTGTATTCTAGGACCCAATTTGAGAAAATGTTTATGTTGTCATAGTTTCATTTTTAAATTTTTTGTTGTTTTACTAATTTTGAATACCCAATTGAATATCACTGTAACAACCTCTGTAAATTCAGGAGAGCACTGATAAGTACACTTCTCTGGCAAAGTTAGTTTTTGGAAATTATATTACTAATGACGGGGGCAGTTTTTAAATTTGAGCACACTATTCAGCCTTGGCACGAAAGTAACAGATAAAGCCTGGTTCACACTGCTGAGTGAGAAACTCACCCTCTTTTTTTGCACTGATTGCCTTGTATTGCTCTGGTAACACACTCTCAAAACAAAAGCATAATTAATTCAACATTACACCCTATTAAAATAATATTTATGATTGTATTCCATGCAGTGGCTTGCTGTTCAATAGAAAAATTGGTCTTCTTGGAGATTAAGAACCCTGTGGAGACATTTTGACTGTTTGGCCTTCTGAAAATTACCATAACAATGTATGACACTGCTATGACAATCAAGTCAGCTGAGACATCTAGGCATACATTCTGAACACACATTTCAAATCCCTTAATGAGGGAAAGAAACTCAAATTTTTAATGTCAAAAGAGATAGGGAAGACAGTGGAACATATTGGTTTGGCATTACACTGCTCTTGTATCCCTGTAGCAGAACACTTAACTTGAATTTCCTGTGTACATTTTCAGCAGTATAAATGGATAACACTTAAAACATAAGCAATACAAGTTGCCTTGGATTAGAGCTCCTTGCTAAGCACATAAATAATAATTATCCAGTTTAGTGCTCACACTGTGGCTGTGGTAGCTGGTATAATGGTGTGTACGGTGTATGTACAGTGTGTGTTTCTCATCGTTTATGGGGTGATTTCACACTTGAAGGATGAGTGCAGTGTGAACAGACATGCTTTTTCCATTTGCGGGGAGGAAATTGCACTGGCTGGAACAGATTCCAAGCTTTTGCTTTACAAATGAGGTGCTAAGGTGGAACGGATGTTTCAGAGATGTATGGAGGCATTAAAAGACTTAAGAAACTCCTGGAAAGTCCCTCGGCATTTGTCTCAGTTCGGTTCTCAGCAAAAACAGGTTCCGAAAAATATGAGCTGAGGACGTGCTCGCCAACGATGTGTTGAATTAAATAGTTCCTGGGGGGGCTTTGAGGGCTGGGGGTGTTGGGCACTGATGATACTAGGTCTCCTGTGGGTGTAAAACCCTTCACTGGACTGCTATTTTTACTCTGCTGGACAGCCTCCTGGATCCAGACCCTTTTACATCTCTTGCTGTGTTCTGTATATTGTTAAAAGGTTATGTTTTTTTCAGTTTGTGTAGGTTGTGTTTGGTGTCCATGTATATATGTGTGTCTGTGACTGTGTGTAAAACTGTGTATTAATCCCAGAATACAATTCCTTGGAAAAATAAATGTGTCTGACAGGTGACCAGCCAACTGTCCAATTATTTTTGCTCCCTTAAAAGTGACTGCAATTCCTACATGGATCACCTGATATGGATGTAAATACCTTCAACTTAAAGTGGACAGTTTGAACTTTAACCTCATATTCATTGTTTTATTTGTCAAATCCAATGTGCTGGAGTATAGATGCAAAGCAAAGTTTTTTACATTTAACTGTGTTTGTGTGTGTGTGTGTGTGTGTGTGTATGAATGTATGTGTAAAAAAATAAAATAAAGCAAGTCATTGAGTGAGAAAAACAATTACACGCTGACACCTTTCAAGCCTATTGAAAACGCGAAACTCCACCCCACCTCCTGCCTCTTTTGTGAGGAGCTTGTCTCAGGCATCTGAGTGTAACATTTTAATGGCAAACGGTAGCAGTTAGTCTGCTGGTTTCTCTCTGATTGAAAACCATTTTTACGAGCCTCTTAAGACACCATATCACCTTTATAGCAGTTTTACATCGAAGACCTCAGATCAGAGTGCTTGTAAAGCCTCATCTCTTTACATGTATTTGCATAAACAGGGGGGCCAGCCCTGAATCATGGTGTCTGAAAAAAAAAAATCCACTTTCTTGTGTAAAAGGGACGGAATGATTAAACCCATTCATTTGTTTATCATTTTGGATGCCCTGTCCAATAACACAATACCACAAACCTGGCTTGCATTAGAGCTGTTGGATGCACAACACCCATTGTACATTGCAAGCCACCCACATAGCCCCTCCACTTGTCACCATTAGGGCTGTGGTAGAATCGAATGATCTGTGGCTGGGGTGAGTGCACGCATGCTATTATGCCTGGAGCTTATCCATGGTTTGTTTGAGGGTGCTTACAGTAGTACTGAAGGCTCTGGCGTCACTGTCGAGGGTAAAATTATCCTCTGCCGTTCAAGTGCCTTTGATGTTCAGCAATGGATGCTTTTTGGTGATGGAGTAATGGGAGAGAGTAGCTAGGCATGGAAAGACTGCTCCTCACTCAAGCTCTGAAGAGCTCGCATTTCTTCTCTGAAGCATGGGAGAGTGGCTTTACCATGCCTCGTGCTCATTTTTTATGTCTGCTTCCTTCTCAGATTGATGACAGTCTGACTACACATCACTCCAACTGATAAATGGCAGTCAACACTTCTGCAGTGTTTTCTGAACATTAGTTATGGCAGTTGACGGATCTGAGATATTTGCAGGAAACACATTTTTCGTTTCAAGCTTCAAAATGGTTTGCCTTTTTAGCCAAGATAATTGTATGGCTTTTTGTGTTTGGGAAGCAAATAACTATATAAAGAGCATTTTTCTTTTAGAAAATTGTCCCCATAAAGACAGGATACGTACAGTGTGAAGTTGGTTTGGGCTACATTGATTCAGAGGTGATTCAACAGTGAGGACAGTGGTAATGAGGTCATTCTGAGAAGACTGACCCTGAGGGTAACTTTAACCATTAGAATGAACAGGCTGCACTGAAAAACTGTGGATGTTCGTGGCTTCCTTGTTTATAGTGACCCCACCATAGTCCCAACAGACTTTATACACACATCTCACCACAGAGTATGATCCTGTTTGGATGGGGAAATAGCAAAAGAGCAAAACTGGGATTTTTTTTAGAGGAGTTTACAAAAAGGCTTTACAGAGTAAATGCAGGAAATGTGCGCTCAAGATTAACAAAATAATTTGCTTTGGTCCGGAAAACTGGATTCAAATTGTGGTTAAATTCCCCGGAAGTGACAATTGATTGTCTTCTCAATATTATTTCAAATTTTTAACCCAGTTATAACCATTAAATTGTAATGAACACTATTAGATTATTGTGATCTGTTCAGGACAGGGTGGGAATTTATCCTGCACTCATTAACATTCATGTCCCGGAAGACACGTCACATGTAAACCATTCCTCATCGCTAGCTAGGTTAGAGCCAATTAGAGCTGATTGTCCCAGGGAGTAACCGTACACTACCAGACAAAATGAAAGAAAGCTAGGCTTTACCATCATACAGTTAAACCTGAAGATCATTCGATGTGTAATAACATTGTAACACTGAGCTACGGTACAGTAACATTAAACTCTATAGCAACAGTAACATTAGACTCTATAACATTAGACTCTGAATTGTATTCAGCAAAACCCCTACCCATATGGTAGAGGTTTTACGGAATACATTTTGAACAATGACAACTCACTTTCTGGGAAGTCTGAAAGTAAATGGTTGCTTCTCCAAAATGAAAGGGCCATCACATTGACATGAATATGATGAAATAATGTTTTAACTTTTATGCATTGGCGAGTCTGTGCAGTTCCCCTGTGGGGGAAAGGGGTGGGGAGCCAGTTCTTCCCTCTCAGGGATTAAATGACAGACACATCACGTCATGAGAACACCAGGTGTTAAAATGATGGAGAGTGACATGTAAAATAGAGATGTTCAGAACTGCAGTGGAAACTGGAAGCTTTGAGGCATTGACATGCATTCATAGTTTAAAGAAAACTGTTATTATTATCATCATCAGCAGCAGCAGCAGCAGCAATTCTTTTGGAATTAGTACAATAAAAAACAACATTACATTATCTATTAGCGCACACAAATGACATTAATATATAAATAGCTAGAAATTACCAAGAAACTTTTTAAAAAATGGTAAAAGACATCTGTGATAATTAGCATTTAAATTTCTTATTTAAATGGAGCTTTAATGTTCAAATATAACCCTACCAAACACAGTCTAATGTGTTCAACTAGTCTAAAGTGGTTGTAAATGTGATTATATAAATATGTACATAGACATTCATGCTTCCATACACATACAGGTTCCAGACCTGTTTTGTCTGGCATCATGTAATATGCTAGTTATGATTTGAAATGTTTCCCTCCTTTTACCCATTTGATTGGAACTACCACATTAGCATCTCAAGCCACCCACACCGACACAGAGAATATTTGTTGCACTGATTTGATTGTGAGAAGCTGAGTTGAAGGTACATTACATTATTGGCAGTGTCTTGCAGTGTTTTCATGATCAGATCTTTAGGCTGATCTTGCCCTGTTGAACATGTTCCCCCATAGTGGATTATTATGCATACGTTTTTATAGTCAACCTGGGGTATGGGCGTAGACAGTGGACAGAAACAAGCTTGGTCATGGTAGCAATACGCTTTGTCAATAAAGGATATTGTTCTCCTGTTTAGCTCACTCTGTCATTATGTGGTCTATAATGCAACAGCTTATGGCAGCATAGCACACAAATCATCAGTGCATTCTAAATTGCAGTGGTGGGCTACTGACTTGAAAAACAGCTGCTTATATGTCTCTGACTGTCTGTATATACATCATCTTCTTCTGACAAAAATCAAATGTAGGTATGAATCATACACACAGATATGCATACATACACAATCATACTTACACTTGAGTTCTGTAGACTTTTCCTTTCCTCAGAAAATGACTCTTTAGGGGAAGAAAGGAAAAAGTATTTTTTTGAAAAGGAGGAAGGAAAGGAACAATTGTGCCCTTGTGTCCGTGAGAAGAAAATGTTCCTTCAAAAGCAGCAGGCTTCCATTGTAGCACATGAAAGTAACTGAGTGGTAGATGGATCAATACACACTGCCGTCACTGGGGGAGAAGGACAGGGAAATTTCTGATCTTAACGCTGTGTGACATTTTACACGAGTGGGCAGCTGCTTTTCAAGGACATTTTTTTTCCCCCAGCACTGTCCTATACATCTACGGTTAATATCTGAGGTGGGAAACGCTCTGTTGATCTCCCGCCAGCAAGTAGAATGGTATAGCTCTGAGCTTTCCCACTGCCAGGCTACAGCACAACTTCTTTTAGCATCACGCTAGCACAACTATGTTGCATTGTACGATATTTTCTAGAAATGCATTCATACTTTGTTGACTCATATGGGGTGCCAAACATAATGTAAAATGTTTTTTTTCCCTCTAAATTTACACTGAGACTAAATCTAGCATTTTCTACCAGAATTTCACAAAACAAATTGTTTTTCTTCAGAACATGCAAATTTAAACTTAATTTGTATTTTCACATGTAATTTCTGAGGTGTCAAATAAATGTAAAAATGTGAATTCAAAGGTGCTATTCACATTTTTACTTCCAGTAACTAGTGCCTTACAGTAAAAATAATGGTATTGTGCTGTATTGCATGTCCCTTTTTCTTCTTAAAATTTGTAATATGTCTCTCTATGTGTGTACATTCGAATGGAGCCATTAGACAGCCGGTCCTCCTGGGTCTTTGGCAGACACTTGGTAATTAATTTAATATGTGGCTGGTCTGTATGACACAGTACTCTGCATAAGGGAACAACTAGCCTTGTCTGATGTTGTTGTGATGCTCTCCCATCATGAAGGCCCTGATTCAAATAACAAGAAACAATCCATTTTAGATTTTCACTAAAATTTTATCCATGATATTACCTGTACAGCTATTCTTTGTATTAGTAAATTCACACACACTCTGTAATTCCACACTAGAAGGACACCTGTGGGAAATACAGCATGGAGATAACCTCAGGCATCATTCAGTTTACTTTTTAGACATGGTCTATCCATATAAGGCAAAATAAATCTTTCATATCCATTGGCCATTCTTTTTAAAGTGTAGCTTTTCGTATTTGTTTCATCCAGGGGGAAAAGGAACTGAAAGGCTATAATCAAAAGCAAGGCTTCGATAAATGTATTCACACCAGACTAAGGTCTCACAAAAGTTACTGCAAATGCTTTGCAGAGGGGACAAGTTATGTCCTACCGTTACAAGAGATGGCATACTGCTGTTTGTAAATTTGGGGAATGCATGTTGATGTCACCAGTTTAAATTCACACTTGGAGGACCTGTGTGTACTATACAAGCCAAACTCGTTATTGTTCTTCGTGCTACATGTCTATGTGTTTCAAAAAATATCATTTAATCAGCAAAAACAAATTCTTTTAAGCGACAGTCCATTTTTCACAGTGTGCTCCATTTTGACTTTGAGTAATCTTTTAATCTCCTCCTCACTGTGCAATTTGTCAAAATGTGACACATCCATCCCATGACTTACACATAAGATCTTCATTCACTGTAAGCTCAACACAGACCCCTCTTTAAATGTTATATTATCCACTTCAGAATTTGAAAGTGCTCTTAAAAGTTGCCATAGATTAGAAAATGTGTGTGCAGTTGAGACAAATGTTTGATTATCACACTTTGCAGGTCGTAGCGGGAGGGTGGGGATATGTTACACTTTAACCCTCATCCTACCAACTGGGGTCCCCGCAGACCCCAGAGGTATACTTTTTGTCATGTCTCACAGGTGCTTTATTCTATCATTCCAATTTTTCATGACTTTGTCAATCAATTTGTTCCTAATGACTTCATATCATTGTTTTCTGTTTCTGTTTTAATTAGTGCTTTTTAAAAATACCAATGTATTGGGGTCCTTGGGGACCCCAGTCGAAAGCACCCAATTCCACCTATGCAGTTTTAATAGATGGAACTATTTATTGAGTTCATGTTTGCCATGGGTCCTAATTTAGAGTAGCACACACCATCGGGGGGGGGGGGGGGGGGGGGGGGCACTCCGTCAGTCATTTTGAAGGGGACAGACACATGCCAGTGTGCCCTGAGCATAGCATGAGCCACATTGTGTGCTATAACTGCCTGTAGCGTGTGGTGTTCATAGTTCTATATAAACACCATTCATTTTACATTATGTACAAATTGAAAAAACTAAATTTGAATTACATTTATTCAACCTTTATTTTGACAGGGGGTCATACTGAGACCAAGGTCTCTATCTACTTTTGTTTTGAAAGACAGATAAAATTAAGAAGTGTTGAAGTTTGAATGACTGTGGGTTTATTTCATTTAATTTATATTGGGGTCAAAATGACCCCGGTTGGTTTCACAATATATAAATATAACACAAATAATGTTTACTTGAAATTACTGAAAACTAAATGATACCAGAATCAAAGGATGGTAAATAAGCTTTTAAGTGCTAATGTGGATTGTACTTGGGATAAAAGCTGCAATTTGTATTAAAAAGTATATATTTGTTTTACACAATATGCAAATTTTTTATTTTTTTTCAGATGACATTAATTACATAACTAATAATGTTTTGAGAAGAAACAAGTTAACATTTTGCTATGATGGTTGTTTCTTACAGTAGTTTATTCTTGGGGTCCCCAGGGACCCCAGTTGGTAGTCCATGTATGTTAAATATGTTGGTAGGATGAGGGTTAAAATGTTACCGAAGGCAATACTTGTATTGTATCAAAAGCACATCTTCTGTAATGTGTCCTGGTTACAGTTGAGCGCAGTGCACAGTAAGGGGAAGATAATAGATTAACAACTATGAGGTTGCAAATTTGCATTGTAGAGAAGCTCTTGTTGTACTCTTGAGCAAAGTATTAAACTTGAAGAGCATCAGCCTAATATCCAGCTGTGCACGTGGATAATGTGTCACATTAGTTGTACAGAAAGTGGATAAGGGCACCTGTCAATCAAAGGAATACTGCAACACGAAGTACTAGGCACCTGGGAAACTGATATATTTTGATTCTTCTAGTCAGAGGTACTAGTGAGCTACTCTTCTCTTAGTCACTTGTCAGACAGCAGACAAAACTCAAGTTTTGTTTCAGAGTTCTACACTACTTTACCATCGAGTCATTGATTGAAAAGAGCCCCAATAAGATGCAGAGAAGAGTTTTCACAATCTGCCAGTCCCTGAGACTAAAGATGAGTCACCCACACCTTGGCTGATGCAAGAAAAACACAAATCTAAAGGCTCTTAGAAGTAAATACCTTTCATGGCAATTGGCATAGACAGATAAATAAAATTTTGTCTTCATTTGTGACTTTTCAGACAACAGTCCTAGCTTCATTTACACACACTAACCTATGTGAAGTGTCCTTGCCAGCTACTGAATGAACAAAACAGGCTGGGTGTGAATCCTTGTACTGTAATTGCATTTTTCGATCTTGGTTTGTGTCTGACAGCAGAGGGTGATACGCTGGCCTTTTGTTTACAAATGTGAGTTTTTCCTGCAAGTCCATAGAGCTCATTGTCGTGTTGTTTGCATTCACTACACCCCCCCCCCCAAAAAAAAAAAAAAAAAAAACTATTGCTAAATAAAGGCTATCTATCATAAGCATAATCATAAGCATTTCGTGTTAAATCATTTAGTATTGTGAAAAAGTAGTGTACACACAGCTCAGAGGCAGGCTCAGGTACATGGAAGACAATGATGAGTATTTGTGTTAGAAATCTTGAGTGAATATCAAAGTGAAACATTCTGTCATGAAACGAGAAAAATATCCAGATGCAGATACTATGTGTTTGGAAATTTGTGTGTGCGCATGCATGTGTTTATGTGAGCATATCTGTGTGTCTATGTGCGTGTGTGGGTGGGTGGGTGTGCGTGCATGTGTGCATGACCTGCCATATCTGGCTTGCAGGCATATTGCACTGAAAACATCTGCAATTATATTAATACACACATAAACACCCAAAGATCAGAGAAACAAATTAAAACATTACTTAACTAAGATTCAACAGTATTTCAAAAATTGCATATTACAAACTACAACCACTACAAACAATGGTTTTGAATCAATAATTACAACACTGTTACATACCATATAATTAATGAGAGACAGCAGGATAGTGTTATTATATTGTTTATGTTTTTATACAGGCAGATGTGATTTGGAAACTTTGGAAATAAAGCAGAGAAAAAAGCGAAAGTACACCTCTTTGCCCAAAAGCACAGTAGAAGCATTGGGACCGAGATTGGAACCTGTGACTCTATGTTAACAAATCCAGCCCCTGTCTCTGCTCCATACTGTTACTGTCTAATCTATAAAAATGATGTCCTTTCTGGCTCACTCCCTTTTAATAAGATAAGAAATTATATGACATAACCATGGAGAATTTATTACATAAAAAATTTAATATTTCCACTGAAAACTATGATTAAAATGTGTTAGATAAAAATTAAAAAAAAAAACTGAAATGAAAAAAGAGCTGCACCTCCCAACCATTCGGTATCTATGGTGCTGCCATGGGAACTGTCTCTCCATCTCTTTTCTGTAAGGACAGACAGTAGGTGACTAATGGTGATTCTACAACAAATACTAATGTTAGGAATGAAATGAATATTTATGTAACAGATTTTGTTCTAATGAAACTGGAATTGCCTATTTCCTGATAATGCATTATTTCATAAAAAATATGGGATGAAACTGGGATGATCTATGTTTTGTAACAAGTAAATAAATAAATAAATAAATAAATTTCAATATTGCAACTGAAAATGAGTCTCTCGCAGGCCGAGAGGATGAATGTGAAAAGTGATGAAAACAAAAGGAAGTCACTGTTCTGCTCTTCCACTCTGCCTTCTGAATGTACCGCTCACTGGTATTTTCACGTAGACATATTTGTTTTGGCTGGTATAAAGAGATCCTTTTTACTCCTTGCTTTAACTGAGAAAAGGCGATTAATGGATCCACTGCTTTTTCAGAGTGTTGAGAGAACAGTGATACAATGAATGAATACTGCAAGTGCTACACATCTCAGAACTAATTAAAAATATAGTGTGGGATGAAAGGCACAAAGAATAAAAAAAAAATAACCCTGCAGAAATCACTGTTAAGTCTCTAGACCTCAACTTTAGACTGTTTATGCAGCAACAATAAAAAAATAAAACATGTCTGTTCCAGTCCAAAAGAAACAATTGCTTCTGTTCTATTATTAATGTCATAATATTACTTGATGCTGATAACAGAACACAGGAAAGGAAATGGAGCCACATGGTTGTAAGAAATTATACAGTATACATTTCTTTCATCAGATAGCTTTCATTCCAAGCCCCTCCCTGTTCACATTTACCAGAGAATAATGAGAAGAAATGTCCGTGAGGAAATAGGAAGGGCGAAGTTATTAAGATAGAAGAACTGATAACAGCGGAGCAATCCTTTAAATGGTGGTTACACATGCAGCTAGCAAGCAGAGCTGTAGAAAGGGCCAGGAAGCTCACACCAGGATGGCAGGCCAGCTGTGTAGGACTGGATATGTGATCAAGGGAACTGCATTGTTGGAGATCATGAAATAATAACCCAGACAAGTCAGGACACTTGTCTGGGTTGAATTTAGGTATTTCTTTTACAGTATTAAGCATTTTATAGGAGTACAATAAGTGCAGTGTTTGAAATTAAACTTCCGATGGCAGTGGAGTCACACTTAGCTGTGTGAACTGTTTTGTTGGAAGGGTGTAGAGGTGTGGATGGTGAGGAGGAAGGATATCAAAATCTGAAACCCCAAAGAGAACAAGCATGAAAGATGTAAATTGCTACACACTTTGCAGTAATTAAATCTTTCTTGGGAAAAATCCAACTAGTGGAATCAACATTAATGTGCATACTTCTTTTTTGCAATGCCATAGAAAAACAGCTTTGTGATCCAACATCACCCAGGTTCTAATGCATGAGAGTTGAAAACAGCTTCCAGAGTAATGAATGGCAGTGACAGCATCTCACCACCAGAGCACGGAAAGGGTGGTGGAGAACATGTCTAATGGACAGTTCAGGTATCGTTCTCGTTAGTCATGGGCATTTCAGTCACTTTCAGTGACTTTAGTCATTACAGTCGGTACACTGTTTGTTGAGTTTGTTAACTGATTTGTTCAACGATTCAGTCAGTTAGTCTTTAATTCACAAATGGTGAAAGGACCCGTGTGCAGCCTGCTGCTTTCAGTCAGCACAGATTGATTCCGTATGGCTGCAAAGCCTGAGCTGCAGGGTAACTGCTGAGCACTAATGTCAAAATAAAATTTAAACCCCACTCCGCTTTGTGAATGTAATTGTTATCTGTTTAAGCTATAGGTTAGAGGTTATATAATTAGCCATGGTTTCATTTCACTTAATTTGACAGCAAATTGTAGAGACAAATACTTAAATCTTTAGAAAACATTTTTTATTTTTTATTTTGCCAAGCTGATCCCGAGCTTTGAAAGTATCCCCAATCACTGATTATGAATAATTAATATTATATTATGCAATCAAGCAAAGCATTGCATCTTATATATTTACATGGTAACCCATGGTATATCATGATTATTGTATACATACAATAACACTCCATTCCACTAGATTGTTATTTATTTTGAATCAAAAGATCACAATAGGCTTCTTAAATTATTCTTATTTTATCCTTAAGACAATTTCCTAAAAAAACAACAAAAAAAAAAACCAATGTGGGATTAATTTAGCATGTGCAGACTTCTAATTATTTTGCATATGCCAGGTGTATCAGATGATGCATGGCAATAATTCATAAATTGGATGCACATGTCTGTCCATGTTGATTAGTTAGGGTTAGGTCCATAAAAGAAATACCAACTTTAGAATTGTGTGCAAACATCAACCATTCATCACTCTCTCCCCATGGTATGATTAGCCAAGTAATCAAAAAGCAGCATATACACCTTTGCTAAGTGTGGGGTTTGTCTGCATGGCTGTGAGTCTTAATATGTGTCCACTAATCATCATTATCAGT
The DNA here is from genome assembly GCF_018555375.3 of Anguilla rostrata. NCBI lineage: Eukaryota > Metazoa > Chordata > Actinopteri > Anguilliformes > Anguillidae > Anguilla > Anguilla rostrata. The sequence goes on from NC_057945.1 coordinate 25,974,639, forward strand.
CACTTTTATAAAAAATTGTTTCCGACAAGGTTATTATCACAAACTATAATTAAGATTAAAATTACATGTGAAAAAAACATTGTCACAAACTATAATAAAAATAAAAAATGAGAGTAAAAAAAATACAATTAAACTAAAACTAGCAAACCTATTCTTAAAAATAAACTGAAATGGACATCAAAATTGAATACTAAACAAAACTGAAAACTAGTATAAAATTTGACGTTATTCAGATTATTCAGGTTAGTTAACATAGTTAAATTAATTGCCTATTTAGGCCTATGTTGACTTTGCATAAATAAAGAATTCTCATCTTCTGTGTATAAGCTTTTTACTCATAGTTACAAGCACACATAAATGTTGGTTGTACCAAATAACAAATTCAGATAATAAACAAAGATTCCCAAAATGTTCATGGAAATGTCTTTGATCGCCCGTATGTTTAGTGACTGAGGGCCAATATTTTACAGTATGATATTGGGTAAGCTGAGGCAATAATAATTCACTTTTCTCTCAGTTCAGAAATGGATACTATGATACTGATACTACACTGATTGCATAGGCTCTCATAAGAAATATTTCAAAAGAACAGAGTCAAGAACATCAGTAAAACCAAATTAATAAATTATCACGTGGAGGATGCAGTTCACCTAAATGATTCATTCAACAAAATTTGAATGATCTACCACTAGGTTTGCTAGGTCATGAACAAACTATAAAAAAAAACATCTGCAAATTACTTTTCCTGAAACAATGACATTAGGCCAATGGCCCTCATGGTCCCTCAGAATAAGACTGAAATAAGAGCACCAATCACTCCTGAAATGGATGTCATGACCGCATTGATAGTTGCTGTACTGCCCTATAGTGCAATGCTGCTTCAGGAAATGAAAGCTAACAACACAATGCTCAAGTTTTCCAAGCGACACTCTGAGAGAGAATAGTTTCCCCCCTGTGACTGATATCATCTCTGGTTATTGCCACTGCTAAGTGAGCGGGGAGGCGGATGACAATGGCTTCATGAAAAATGGCAGCCCCCCGCTCTGTGCTGTGCAGTCGATGCTGAGATAATGACGGTAAGGAGACTCGTATTAGACCTCAGTGTTTTCAGGGTGGGCAACGGTCACAGGATATTAATCAAATGCGACAGTTCTGGCTAATTAACGAGGCTAAAAATCCGATGATGCTTGCAACTGAGCGGGGGATTGAGACCTGTGATGTAATCAGATGCATGAGCACGCTCATTCAATGAAATTTGTGGGGACTGTTCCCTTTCTTGATGCAAGGACATTTATAGGAGGTTGATGCTGCACTGACTGAGCCAAATGTGTTAAAATACCGATGGACATTGGAATACAAGGAGATGAATTTATTTCTGACAACACAATTAATAACATTATTTCTAGCAATCCTAAAGTTGCGACATACACATATTTTACATTGAAATTATATAAAAATTTAAATAAGCTTTATTTATGTGACCACACATTAGCATCGTGTTGCCAATATTGATTATTTAAAACAACAATAGTAGCAACAAATACCATGTGAACATTATTAATGGATGATAATGATATCCATAGGGTGCATAGACCCTCAGTAATAGTGGTGGGACTGGTGGGCTTTGTAAACAAATACAATAGTATATATTAGGGACTATTGTACCTGACCTGGGGGCAATGTGATGGTGGAGTTGCCTGTTCACTGTTTTTCAGGCCATGGCTCATTGCCACACACTGCGCAACCAGTCGTGCTGTGGGCCCCTCCCACAGTAAGACTGATGAAAAATATTTTTCTTTCAATTATCCATACTTTTCAGAATGCAGGAGAAACTGCCTCTGTTACCACCTATATATATATATATATATATATATATATATATATATATATATATGTGTGTGTGTATATAGGGATAATGACACAATTGTTGTTGTTTTGGCTCTCCAGCACTTTAGTACTCCAGCACAGTGGAATTGAAATGAAACAATGAATATGAGGTTAAAGTGCAGACTGTCCATATTCAGTGATCCATGTAGGAATTACAGTCCTTTTTATACATAGTCCCCTCACTTTAACCTTTCTTCCTTTACAGAGCAATATAGCAGAGTATATTGCAGATTGGATGAAATAGTTCAGGCCAGTTCCTGGTCCTTGTGAATGCCTACCTGGACACTTAGACTGCAACAGCTGGAGACATGGTGAAGGAATGGGGCCTGTTCTTCTGAAATAGAAAATAGAGGGAAATGCTTGTGCAGTTTGGTACTATATGTTAGAGAAGCATTTCTTTCCGACTATCTGTGCCTCACTCCTGGTTGTATTCTGAATTTCATCCCTACAAAATCACTTAAAATTTACTGAGGAAAAGAAATGTGTTTTATTGCTTGAACTTCTTCTTACTGAGGGGGAAAAATGAAATACAGCAACAAGGATAAGCATCATCCTTGTGAAAACAATCCTCTCACACAGCTATGATGCCATTACCGAAATACAAGTAGTCTTTTTCACAATAATATTTTCATAACAGCAAATAAAAGCTCATTTCTGTATGCTGGTTGGTAGTTTAAAAACAAAGCTCAGAGGCTTGCTGCGATGAAATTATAGATACTTAAAAAGTGAGGCTTTTATTGCCACTTCAATTTTGACAAATAGGCAGAAGCAGACTCCAGCTCTGATTACTACAAACAAACATCAAACAAAAGAACCTGGCAAAAAAAATCCCAGCCTGGCACAACAGCAAATGTTTCTACATTTCACTGTCAACAGGATTTTGAGGAGAAAAAAAGCATAAATACTGACTTTGGATTTTTAATTCATTCAATCAGATGTCTCGGGAAGTGACTGTATTACTTTTTTAGAAAAAACAAATTGTACAGACCAATCACACTTCCAGCCTGAACAAATAGGTGAAATGCCTGCTTTGGTGTCGATGTTTTAAAGGCTGATGCAAATGCTGAAAAAAGTTCAATATATCTTATCTTTAAAGAAATTGGAAATGGATTTCTCTGTAAATCCTTCCGGATGTTCATATCTGTTAAGCTGTGCTAATAAGTCACAATATGGAAGCTTCACAGACGATTGAAAGAAAAGCCATCCTGGAATTCCATAACGCTTCTCATGTTCTTGTAAATGCAACTGAAAAGGTGAATAGCAAGGAAAATGAATAGCATAACACAAGCAAATGGTAACATCAACAATTAGTTGGAATTCAAAGCATAGGCATATAGCATTTAAACTGGCCACCAACTGTCTCCATTCACAGAATCATTTAAAAAATGATGATAATAAATCATTGCTTTATTCCTGCCCACATCCCGCTGGTGACCTCTATCAGAAGATATCCTCTAATTTATAGCAGAGGTCACCCTCCTCCCCCTGCCTCTCTCCCCTCTGTTTTTTCTTTTCGTCCCTCTGTTACAGATGGCACCTTAGCCTCATCTTACACATTGAGCTGAAATGGAAACAATCGAACCCTGGCATATAAGTCACTCTGAAACAGTCGGGCTCCTTCTATTTTAAACCAAGGCTTTTTTTCACATTGTACAGAGAAACACGTTCGGGATAATATTACTGTAAATGTTGTTGTGCTATGCTTCTGATCACCATACATGATGGTGAATGTGAAAAACAGCCTAACTCTGGCCAAACATAAATCTGAACAATCTGGTTTCTCTCATTGGCTAGGGTTCTTAGTTTCGATGATGATTCATCATTAATTAATTAGCCAGATTAGTCTATTTTACTTGCAAAAATATAACACCTGCGTTTGCCGTTCTTACTTGTGACTGGGATTGTGAGGAATTGTGCTGCACACCACTTTCTTGCACCAATGTGGAGAAAAAGGGCGGAGGATGAACAAATGAGAATGAACATTCACCTGACATATGCCTTATGTGTGCTAGAAACTCTGATATCCTGATATAATATATTTCTTTAAGGAAATATATTTCTGACGCTGGTTTCATGTATCCTCATTTCAGTTATATTTTGAAAGAACATACTGGGTTAGATGACGAAGGACAGATTTCTGCCTATTGGTGGCACTGTTGCTGCATGTTAGGCTCTGGTGTTGAACAAGATTCACGTTTACATAGAGGCTGAAGCTGAAGCTCTTCTGATGACAGCCAGCAAACACAACACTACAACTAGATGGGTTTATCAGACAGAACAGGAGTCCGCACTAGAAAAACAAAAAGGCTTTGTTTAAATGGACCATGATTGCAGCGTAGTCTTCATTTATGCCACAATGTTTCAAAAGCGGTATCATTTTTTAAAATTACTATTATTTTTTTTTACCTTTCATTTCTGTATTGATGCATGGAAAATAAAATGAATTTTTTGTCTGCCTGATAACTTTTGTGTGCATGGATGCCTGTGAAATTTTGTCTTAACTGCTTTTGGTAAGCTAAAGAAAGCTTGTTAGACTGAAACAATTGAATACTTCTCTAAAAAGTGGTTCCATTAGGCCTGTGTAATTAATATGGAATTTATGTCTCCTTTCTATTGGCAATGTAGAATTGTAAAATCCAAAGCTAGAGATGATGGATTTTTTATCACACCCAAATGAGTAAGCCTAGTTTTGAAGAGGTAAAAACAAAGAGGTTTCAGGTTCAGGCAGTTGTTACCTTGTTTATGTCCACTGTGTAAATACCAAAGGTTTAAATAATCCTGCAATGTTTGTGTATGCATCCATCTGATAATTAAATAAAGTGTAGTTGACAGACTGCTATTCATAGTCAATTTGAGCCCATAATGGAGGTCACCATAGAATCTGAAATCATCAGTATATGGGCTTTATGTATTGAAAATTATATTCTGATAATTAAATTTGAAATAGGAATGGGCCTAGCGCCAGAAAAAAAAAATGTTTATCTTACAGGTAGCAAGTGGTTTACCAGTGCAGTGTACACAATTGGTTGTCAGTTGAGATAATGAGAGAGAGAGAGAGAGAGAGAGAGAGAGAGAGAAAGAGAGAGAGAGAGAGATTAGATGAAGTCAGCCTAAGATTGCTCCAATGACTCTCTTAGGTTCCCAGCCTTTGCCCCTTCCCTCCTCTTCTTCCCCATACGTGGTGTCTATGTCCCTGGGGAAAGGACATAAAAGCTATCTGCACATTCCATCAGTGCCATCCCCGTCTGGGCTGATGAGATTACTATGCTGAGAGGCTCATAACAGTGGTGGGCAGGTTTTGAGGCGTGGGAGGCTGGGAGGCAGCCGTGCTGATAACCTGCAGGCACGCCCTGCTCCTCATAGGCATATTGAGATGTCCAGTATGTTTGAAAAACACTTTACATTGTTGATGCGATGGATTTCAGGGCATAGCATGTCATTTTGTCACCAACCAGGGCTAAAGACAACAGAGAGTTTGGCAAGTTTTCACAAGAAAAGTCACATGGTGTAGGATTTACCTGTGAAGCATCTTCCTGGGATGTGTTGAGCTCCAATTGGAATACAGTCCTCATTTTGAGCCACAATACTGAGTTAGGAAACCTTTAAATATGAAATTGTGTCCTGTCAGTCCAAATCCATGTAAGATCATCATATCCTCCCAGTGGCAGACAGGTGATGCTAATTCCGCCCTGGCAGACAATGCCTGTTCTCTGATAGTAAAGCATTCAGGCAACATTTTAACTTTTTTGGGTAATCAATGACAGGGTGACAAATCACAGACTGTGAGGAGCAAAGAAATCCTGTTATAACTGCAGCTTTGCTCATCTGTGTCAAATAAAGTATCTGTGAATTTTATTTATTTATTTATTTATTTATTTATTTATTTATTTATTTATTTATTTTGGTAATGCAGCAGATTGCAGCTAAAGCTGACTAAACCTAAAATATTTCAAGGGTTTGTTTGTAAGGTAATTAGCATGCAGCAGATGTTCATCATGTCTGGCTGGTACGGCACAAGCAGGGGGATCCAGGCAGGCACTGGTGTTGTCACTCATGTTATAGCTGAAGATTTTATAGGAGCTGAGAACTGGAATAAGTACTGTTTCAACTTAATTAATCAGCATAAACACAAGTGCTGTGATTTAAACAACAGTACAGCTGTTGGCTAGGAATAAGGAACTGTAAAAGGTTGATCTGAATTTTGTCTCACCACAAACAAACAAATAAACTATATATATATATATAATATATATATATATATATATATATATTCCAAAAGAATTGAGAAGAAGTCACAGCTTTGTTTGTAGCAAAGTTTGTGGTATTAAAAAGTTGCAGGCAGAAAGAATTTTGAAACTGAGAGCACAATTAAAGCAGCCATACTGGTTCCTCTGCTCTACAGTATATACTTCGCTTTGAATACAGATTCAAATCAGGAGCACTCCCCGGTGATGTGCTGCAGTGATGCCACCCACAGTCTGGAATCGAATCTTGACTTTAAGTACAATTACACTGAGCATCCAACACAGAGGGAGGACAGCAGCCAGCATTGTATTTCCTGCCTCATGGGGTAATATGGAGATAATCACCCTCCTAGAGTCTATCTATAGACTGACAAATATTTGTAAATTACCACTGAGTTTTCTATCTGCATAAAAAAGCAAGTTAGCTGCAGTGATCTCGAGTGACCTTTTCAAAGCTTTCCTGAAATTCCCATAAAATGCACAAGCATAGATTGTGGAACTGTAGAGGGAAAGGACGTCTGATTCAGATTCAGGCCTAGGAGTAGAAATCAATGACGTAAAGCTGAAAATGCAATCATTTATCTCTCAGCTCAACCTACGGCTGCACACTCTATTGTTTATATAGTTGGTTGGGTTGTGGGGGGTTTGCTGTTTCCATGATTCATATTGACCAAAAAATGCACGAATAACCCACACAAACCAAAATGAACATTATTACAACTGCACCCTGTCTCTGGCCTGCAACACTGTGACTTTAGCTCCCATTGAAGGTTCATGATAGTTTTATAATTTCAGCAAAATCCTTTAGCATGAATGCAGCTCAAGTAAGATACATATAGTACAGGATTCTGCTTATTTTAAGTCCTGTTTGATCTATTTAATTGTTCAGTTCATCGAAGCCTATGGTTCGAGGGAGAAAACAAGACCAGGTCAAAACCTAGTATATGGCTGGACCTAACACGTGATCTGGCCGACCAATGGCATAACTTCATAACTCGGCCAACCAATGGTGTAACTTCATCACTCACTCAGTCACTCAGTCACGGACATTCGCATCTGTAGGGCTGGCCCCGCTGTTGCGGTCCAGCCAAAAATAGACATTACATCATCTGAAATGAGCATTGCTAATTATTTAAAAGCTTCCTTTCCCTCTTGCTCTTCTCTCTGTTTTTGTTGACTAATTCAGGTGTTTTGGCACCATTTTGTGAATAAATTTGTAAATTATAGACCATGTCTGCTGATGAGAACTATGCTTAATTACTGCCACATTTGCTATTTGTCAAAGGGAGATTTCCATTCTGTTCTGTTTTATGAAAAGGTTTTTCATTTGTGTCTCCTACATTCCAGGTACATCCCATGCAGATTCTGTTTTGTCAACATCATTTCTGCCTGTCGATGTGGCAGCAAGCAAGTGAGAATTTTGAAGAGCTTTTAGAGCATGGGTGGGGAACCTCCTGCCCGTGTGGCGTATAAGGTCCTCTGGTCAATAGCACGTGGCCCACTGGATGTTTCCTAGCGTTGATAGAGCCAGTATATTTTTCCTGTTTTGAAAAAGAAAAAGAAAAAAAAAATCGTTGGCTATAATATAACAGACATTTTCAAAACAAAATTAAATTTTGCCTTCTAAGATGAAGAAATAGCTACGAAAGAAAGTACAACAGCAACAGTTTAATCGACCAATTAAAATCTAGCAACGTCACTCGTGCAAGCCGTCAAATAGCTTAGTCAAATCTAAAGTGTAGCCTACGGTTTAATTGGGGAAATGGCGAAGCAATTTAAAAGTTAATGCTGAAGGTCGCGTTTAAAGAGAAATTCACTTTTGTGGAAGTGAAAGGCAAGCCCGTTTGCTTAATTTGTGTAGAAGCTCTTTCCGTTCTCAAAAAGAAGGAATGGTGCGAGCGGAGAAAATCAAGTAATAATTTCGCTGCACAACAAGCGTCTTTCCTGCGTCTTAAAAAAGGGCTGAACAGTGTCACTGAAGCAAGTTGCGCGGTGAGTGAACTGATCGCTAAAAGACGTGAGGGCGTATTCCGAAGGCGAATTTGTAAAGAAGTGCATGGTTGCTACAGCGCAAATACTTACTCCAGAAAAACTGAAATAGTTTCAGAACCTTAGTTTGTCTCGCCGGACCTGTCTCTGATTGTATCAGTGACACGAGATAGTTAGAAGTTTTTGCAAGATTCTGCTGCCAATTTTGAGTTTTATTCACGAGCTGTGGATGTGACATAACGCCAGGTAGCAATTTTTCTGCATGGGATTCCAGTGGATTTAAAGATTTGCTTTAATTGTCGGCTATGCACAACACTACCAGAGGTGCATGCAGGTAGAGATCCCTGAATATAAAATTATTGACTGGGCAAGAACTGAGTTCACCTGAACTGAATTTCCACAATGTTTAGGACAAAGACATTTTTTTTCTTGATTTGGCTCTGTCCTCCGCAATTCTATATTCATAATCAAACCATTCACTTATGGTTAAAGTGCACATTTTCTGCTTTTTATTAAAGTGTATTTTTATACCTTGTGGTTTCATATTGTAGAAGTTACAGCATTTAATATACATAGGGTGGCATCATGTTTCGAACATATTCATGTTATGAAAGTAATCATGCTTAGTACTTTGTTGCATATCATTTTCATGCAATGACTGCTTGAAGTGTGACTGATAGACATCCTGAGATCCTGCCTGTCTTCTGTGGTGATGCTCTGCTTGCACTGCAGCCACCTGTTTCGGGGGCTCGTTGCCTTAAGCTTTCTCTTCAGCATAAGAAGCACATGTTCAATTGGGTCCAGTTTGGGCGAATGACTGGACCAGTCAGAATTGTCCAGTTTTTGGGTTTGGAAAACTCCCTTGTTGCTTTAGTATGTTTGGTGTCATAGTCTTGCTGTCGGCTGAAGCGCCATCCAATGAATTTGAAGGCGTTTGGTTGAACTTGAGCAGCGTGGATGATTCTGTACACCTCAGAATTCATTTTGCTGTTGCTATCAGCAATTACACCATCAGTGAAGACAAATTTTACAGTACCTGTTGCAGTCATTTCCAAACCATAACACCCCAACCACCATGTTTCACAAATGAGGGGCTTCTTTGGATCTTGGGCAGTTCCTTTTGGTCTCCACACTTTGCTCTTGCCATCAGACTGACGCAAGTCTCATCTGTCCACAAGGCCTTTTCCAGACCTCTGGAGTCTTTTTTAAAAACATAAGTTAACATATGCTACAACACAAGTACAATATAAAAAATAAGAACAATTAGGCTACATTGTAGTTGTGGGCTTTGCTGTTATCATTTTTTTTGGCTGACAAATAAATTTGGAAGAGATAAAGATAAGGAGAAGATGAGAAGAGACTCTCAAATGTGTTTCCTTTTGGTTTTTATTTTAATTTTATATATTTAAAAAAAAATGTTACTACTCTGCCTAAATTTTATATAACAGAAACACACACACACACACACACACATGCACAATTGTGTGATTATTATGATATTTTGTGGCCTGCTTTGAGCAGAGTGTCAACCACAATGACCCCAGGCAGAATCAGCCAGAGAGGCCACGCTGCCCTTGACACTGGAACAATTTCCAATTCAGGGTGCAATCTTTTCCAGGAATAGATCCAATCTGGGCCGCTCCTACAAAGGTTACGGAATTGAAATGTGGTTAAAATGTGAAGCTTCCGCCAAACTATTCTGATGGCTAAGATGAGAGAGCTTTTTCCTGCCTCCTTCTGCCCGTATGATCCCAGAATGAGCCTCAGGGGTCAGAACTTTGGCATTTCAACTATACAGCATCAGGTGCTGCTACTTTCAGTCATCCCCCTTCCCAGTATACGTCCATTTCCCTACGCCTGTTTTGTTTGTTCCTGTAATAGTGGTTGCGATTACATCAGTGATTACTATCTGAGGTGGGATTTCATTAATGTTGCTGAATTAACACTAACTTGTTGCACTGTGAAACTTTGTAGAATGCACTATTTGAAAAAATATGTAGGTGTAGGCCTGCATACAGAGTAGCTAAACATGTGATGTCCATATGAAAGGTCTGACTGAAAAGACATTTATGTATTTGTACTGACTCATTATATAATGGGATTATTTATTGCGATGAGAGAAAATCACTGATGACAAATCACACCCCTTCTAAATAGCAGTAGTATATTTGTAAGTCATTCTTGATAGATAGTTCAGATTCCATTCCATTGTAGAGTTATTTAACTAAGTGATTCCTTTATATGAATCTTCCTCATTTATCTTGGGGAGGTGTATAAAATCTTCCTAATTTGTCTTGGTGAGTTGTAAAAAGTTTTCTAAAATACTTTATCAAGTGGTAGGTGCTCATTAGCCAGATGAGGGAAGTCACTTGGTATACTGTTCATTAAAATTAAATATAGATTATCAATTAAAAAAGAGAAACATTACAGAATCTAATTTACAAAGATCACAGGAACTCTGGGGGGACCACAGACTGCAAACTAACACAGACGCTCAGTGGAGCACATCAGTCAGAATGGTCTGATTAATCAAAGCAGTACATGTGTATCCTGAAAATGGAAGTCATTTCATATTAAAAGGACTGAATCAGGTTTCCTCACAAATAAGCAAAGTAATGTATTGCAAAACCTTTTTATTAATGTTGCACTTATGATATCACTATAAATGCAACACATAAACATGTAAGACTCTTAAATGTGGTTTCTAGCACATGGTACAACATGAAAATGCAAACAGATGGGCTACACGGATTTGAGAAGTCCTGAGGATTTATGGAGGATTTATAGCTTTTTCGGTATACATTCAATTTTAAATGTTCAGTGTATTGTTTCTTACAGCCACATCTGAATACCCCAAGGATTGTTCTTGCCAGTTTTTATGTTTATATGTATGACAGTTCATGACAAGAATATTTTTAATGGGTGGTGTGGGACTGAAATTTTGCAGTTAAATTTTACATTCCGCTTTTGGCATCCGCATGGATTGCATTCAAACCTGGAATATTGAGGGCCTGATCCTGGTATGGGATATGTGCACTTAACTGACATTTCCTTGTAAAAGTTATAGTAAAGTTGTAAAGGTGTGTTCCATTTAAATCCAAGTTATGTGCATCCTGGATTGAAGCTTATGCACTTTTATCTAGCCCACTTTAGGTGCACAAATGATGTAATAAATAGGGCAAACAAATTGGCCAACATATTAAAGTACAAGTCAATGGAGTTTCTTTTGACAACAATGGTTTCACCTGCATCTCTAGAAAAGTAGATTCAACCACTATCATCTTATGGCCATTTAGGCTTTTGTTTGAATGGGGAAAAAGTTTATGGCTTAATTCTGTGCTATCATCTTGAAGCTTTTTAGAAATACTCATTTTTGTCATACAGAAACTGAGTGAAATCAGTGTAATCATTACAGTGACAACACTTTTTGAATTTGCGTGCAATTTCCCATAAATTCTTCTTACTTTGTTTTGTTTCCGTATTCCAAATGGCCAAATGAAAACTTAGTCTGTAAGACATATTTAAGTGTGTTTGGCTGTTTTGTTTCTTAAGCCACATTTTCACATGGGGATGTGGCTACTCGGAAACAGGAATGAAAACCCTTTAAATGTGTATACTGCTGAATTTTATATAACTAACACCCATGCCTTGTAACAATTAATAATGGGGTTTTATTAAGGGGATGGGAACACTAGACAAATAACATTTTTCATATATGGGCATGGATTGGGACAAGCTAATTTATTTAGCCTACATTCAGTGCAACTGAAGTGAGTGGTTATCTCAGATGTGCACATAGATTCTTAAATGACAGAATGCTGAAGAATGTATATGCTTAGTGAGTTATCCATATAGAGTTTTAATCCCTGGTACAGGGTTTTGTATACCCTGTCAATGCAACCAGAAAACAAATTGAAAAATGAAGAAGGCAACAAAAAAAAAAAAAAAAAACACAGAACAGAACGGAGCATTTGGATACTGCCAATTTAGTTGATCCTCAAATTAGTGGCCTTTTGGCAGTAAAGTGGAAAAATTTGCATCTATAATAACTTAGGGGGAACAGTTCAATTCTTGACTTGTTTAAAGACAACATATTTTTTTTTTTAATTACACTGGTAAATTAGTCACCCATTGACCTACTCCACTTTTGTCTAAGGCAAAATTTCAGAATACAGAATTTATCATACGTTTTTACTCTCTAAATCCCATAAAATAGGATTCCCTTACAAATGCCAGGCAGTGTGTTGTTTTGTAAATCACTTTCACTATAAGCATCTGCTAAATGACTGAACTGTAAATTATAATGATAATGCTACTGTTATCCGGTGTTGGCTCCTCTCTCGTAAAACGGGACGGGTCCCACCCACGTGTCCTGGCTCCCTCCGCTGCCGAAGGCAGAGCCCTGAGGAGAAGCCTTCCGGTGAAGGGACACAGAGGTGAGCACTGCTCCCCCCCAGTACTCTAAGAGATCCAGTAGCAGATTAATTGAGCTGATTGAAACAGCTGGTGAAACCGTGGGACCATCGGGACACTGTGTGACGCGCATTCGCCTCAGCTTGCGCGTGAGCCTGCATTTTGCCAGCATGAGGTGACATTGTGTTGACATTGCGTGGGAACAGAGGCCATTGTGGTTCATGGCTTGAGAGCTTGCTGATACTTCCAATAGGGCACATGAATTTAATATGAGCAGAAGCATTTCATTTTACAGTACTTATACTTCTGACAACTGCATCACTTACAGTCAGAGACGTAGGCCAAACCTTAGGCTAGTCAAACTCAACTTTTTTGGAACATTATTTAAAAAAAGAGGGCACTGCTGAGCTCAGAAATCACAAATAAGGCTATATTGAAGGTGCATTTGCCTTTTTAACAAAAAAACTCTCAGGATGTATGCATGAAATGTGAGAGATCAAACGAAGGACACTCTCACAAGCTCTAATGATACAAAGGCTCAAAGAAAAGCTGTAGCTAAATGACCGTTAACTTTACTCGTTGACTCTGATTAGTGTCACTACAATGAAATACAACAAAAGATTATTCAGGAGTGATGGAAAGTATAGCACCATGTAAAGTAGTATACATTAGTGTCTAATGAAAGCTTCACATCTAAATAATTTATTCAGTAGTAAAAAATTTGTACCCATCAAGGCAATTTTGTTTCTGTAGTCTAGTTGAGTTGAAGTGAAGTACAAGCCTTGAAAGTATGTCGTATCAGCTTGATTCTGATATGATTTTATTTAGCCGCTGTTAATATATGTATAGTGAGCCTTAAAGAATATAATTCTCTTTTAAAATGCTCTGGCTGGTTACTAATAGTTGCAGTGAGAACATGAAAGTAAAAAAAAAAAATAAAAAAATTTTAGCAATAATATAATTTAGGAAAAGGACATTTCTATTTTTGGATGTAATTGAATTAATTGCTAAAATGTGAAAACTTCCTTTGTGTTCATCTGTTTGCACGTACAGAAAAAACACAGAAGTGTTAAAATAACATATGCAGTACTCTCCAAAATATTTCGCACCCTTCATGAAGACGAGCAAAGAAGGCCTTTTTATTTTTTCAAAAAGGATATGTGTCACAATTATTCACACCCCTGTTTCCATTTTGGAGGGCATTGTACATGACAGTGTACATGTGCAGGGAAACACTACTAGAGTCATTAAGGTTTCAGAATATTAATTATGCATTTGGATACAGTTGCCAAATGTCTACTTATAAAATATATTTATCTTAGTTCGCATGGCTGGAGAGTAAAGGCTTAAAATGGAGCTGAATATTGTTGGATATGCACAATGGAATATTTCACTATACATTATTTACAGTCATAACATGTATATATAATGTGTACTAGGGCAGAGATGTCACATAATCAGGACTGACAGCTATAAAACCACTGTTTGCGGGAAATGAAGGCAAAAAACCTGAAAAGTGAGTTGAGGAGCAATACGATCTTTGGCAACAAGCTTTTGATCTGCTTCTCTAATGTAAGCAGGGATCACTGTCTCAGCTGATTTCCCATGTTTCCCCAAAAAGCAGCTCCACTGTAAAGGAGAAAACAAAGTCTATACAACCAATCCACATGAATGAGCATGTGGCTGTCTCTGTTAAGTTCTGCATTTCACACAACTGTGATCTGAACCCTTCTAGAAAGGCTTCTCCATCACAAGTAAACTTTCCTGCCTGCGTCAGTGGCACCTTGTAAAGTGTGAAGTCTCTTTCGGTATCTTTTCCCTATGACAATCTTATGTGTTTGCCTTGATGGCTTTTAATTTCACAAACCACCTTGTTTTGCTATAGCCTACTGCATGCCAAGAATTCCTGCGTTGGAAAACTTCTCTGGTTGTGTCACATGATCAGGATCACTTAGGAGTTTATTATTATTGGAGGACAACTTTATGATAACTGGTTAGAACACATTTCAAGATCTGAAATGGCTTACCGTATGTAGCACTGTATCAGTATTCAAAGACCAGAGGAGGTAAGACAAAGCCCACCTGCCTCATAGAAACAGCTGAATCAGGAAGAGCACCACCTGGCAAGCTGGCATGAAAGCATTAAAAAACAGAAACTGTAACTGTGCTCCTCTCTGTCCGTGACAGCACCGGAGGACGAGAGGAACAAATACAAATATATCACAGATCGCAGACACTTGATCCTTTCAGCTCTGGTGGGGAAATGCCTTTTATTTGGCCCTCAGATGATATCCACAGACTAACAGACAGATACATGCGCAGATGCAAATTCAGTGTCCAAATTCATGGGACAATCTTAATATGACTAGTGTTGAGGGAAAAAAAGTGATTTAGCAGGTATCAATAGGTGTGAAATTATGTGCAGTACATTTGAATTTAATATAAATCTCTGCACAGCAAAAGTACAGGGAACCATGGGTGAGTCCCTCTTTCCTTTAAATCCAAATGATGACATTCTTCTCTGTGCCTCTCTTACCATGATGGCTGTGTCTGTCACCCTGGTTATACTTGCTATGCAGATTTTCTTTGCCAGCATTCTTTAATACACTCTAAGTAGTGTGGAATGTATTCACATCACTGTTGAATATATGGAGGGGGTGGAAGGGGTTTGGTTGGTTATAGGGTCACAGCAGGCACAAATTACTGATATCACAGGGTTAGTCCAAAAGAATCAGAACCACAACTATCTTCCAAGGCAAAGATAAAATCACCTGCATGAAGATAAATATATATTTTTTAAATCAGAAGAAAGGAAAAGAATTGACAGCTGCACAGATTACTGGCTCTTGTAGCATTCACATGCTCTTGATTAGAGTGATGAAACATTCATTAAAGACAACTGTCCTTTTATTTGCTGGCTCGAGATGAGAGGTTGCACAAGTTCACATCACTCAGGTCTGTAATCTATACTAGTATTTATTTAGCCAGGGGGTACAAACTTACAGAGTTTGTCTTAAGAGATCAGTTCAAGGGGGTCTTGTGAAGAAAATCTTTATTGAGGAATGGAAGTGAAGTGTGGATGAATCAAAGATGGCTAAATTTCACTTTGGAGCTGCACAATTATGAAGTAGTTGGAATGAGGGGAAAGGAGATATCCATCAAGTGGATCACAAGGATTTCCCATTGCTTCTGTATTTACCTTTAATTTGCACTTTAAAAACACTTTCAGTTCAACCAAAATCTTAAGATCCCAGAGGGCATGCAGTACACCCAGCTAATGTTGTTCCATCAGTAAGCAGAATGCTTTAAATAGGAATTTGGTGGTAGTTTTGACAAACTGCCCTGCCCCACAGGATGGCCTACGGAATCTACAAGCTGAGTGTGTGCTGTGCACTTCATAATTATATAAATATAATTATCAAAAATAGCTTTTAATAACAATGTCAATACTTGTCACAATGTTCTCCCTTACACATGGGGTAGCACAGCAAGATATAATTACAGATTTATTGGTTAATCTCTCAGTTAAATCACATGGGGTTCTTCAGGTAACCTCTCTGGATAAACTCGTTTTGAATGTGAAACGGTGGAACTTTATTTAATTTTGTTTGGGGTTAATTTTTGGCGGTGGGGGAACAAACCCCCTGCCAACCCTTGTGTGTCTGGCACAACAAAGGTACGTTTTCTTTTATCTAATAGGACAAAAAGAAAATGCACAGCCTTTTTTAGAAAGTTGATCTAAACCTAGATGAACGGAACAAAATAAATAAAAAAATCTCAAAATGATTCACTTCCCTCAGGGAAGTTAATTTTAGGAAACAAAGCTATCAGAAGCTCACAAAGCACATTAGTGGGGTGGAGAAAAGGGAAAAAAAGATATACTAATTGCAGAGAACATCTTATCACTTTACTTTTAAACAAGCTCTTGTGGATGCAATGAAAAACGATGGGTGTTTCATAGGGAAATATGCAAATTACCACGTAATCACAATATTGCAGGATAAGATAAATTCCTGAACAATCACTAAAGCACCTAATTAACTTCACTTCGCCGATAGATTTATGCTAGGTTTCTTAATTGCAGCCCAACATTTTAACGAGCATTTCAACAATGCATAAATAAAGCTGACAAAAGTGAAAACAATATTCATTTATTTCCTTTCTGTGAGCTCTCCCTTTTTTCTTGGGGGAGAGAAAAAAAAACAAACAAACTGAGAACTATGTCCTGGTGGAGGCCCACTGTAGCACACCTGCCGCTGCACAAACCACATCATTAGCTGATCCAGCACACTTCTAATGCAGAACTATAACTCAAATACAGCTTAATCCACCCACAGAGTCCTTTATGTCTTTGTATTAAAATATCCAGTGGTAGGGCGCTCCTGAAGATGCACTGCCTTTCTCAGCAGCCCAGGTGGTCCAGGCACCCGTGGCAGGTTAACCACAGATAACATCGGAACACATGCAATTAACCGTTGGCTGTTTCTCCCAAACATTTTCAGCAAACCGAACAATTTCTTTTATGGTCAGAATCCATTTGCCGTGATGTCCCAGAGTGTGCCGTCAGTCACTGGACGAGCTCATTGGCGGCGACGGCGTAACTGCTTTTCTTCTCGCTGAAAAGACCCATCTCCGGGCTGATGTGTTCAATTGAAGGCGACGGTGAGAAATTCCAAAGTCATGTTCGATATCCCAGAGCCAAAATGAATTCAGATACAGTATTTTATTTATTCAGTGCTTGAATTGGTAACCCTGACCCGGATCAACTACACAAGAGACCAATAATTATATTTTGGAGCCTTTCAAGTTGCCAGGGATTAAATTATGGAAATTTAGTAATTACACAAAAGCCATGGGGAGCTGACTCTTTATTGAAAAAAGGGGGGACAACACATGAAAAGTGCTGCTGTTCTCAAAATATCTGAAAGAAAACTGAAGATAAAAAAATTATATGGTTTGTGTGTGCACAGATGCAATTCATGTCAACACCCTCTTTCTCTGTGACACTCTGCATGGAAGACATTTTGAAAATTTCCACATATTACATAAAACAATGCACTGGATACGCTTTGTCACATTTCTTTAAAAGCTCATGAAAAGACATTCAGAAAATTGAAATAGACTCACGCAGCTGTCAAAAGGGCAGTGCCCCAGGTACTGGCAAATAGTGAGTGAATATTCAGCGCACGTTAAAAACAGCTTCACGGGGTAAGCGCCTACTTTAATTGCCCTCTCTGGAAGACCCCAGGCCGTGGAGATTTCCCCCTGACATTTGTTTAATGTCCCATTAGTGCTAATGAACCTTCCTCTCACAGTGAGACGGGGAGCACAATGAAATTTGCCCCTGGACTACAGCGGAACCCCACTAATGTGAGCTGATCAGTCTACAGAAAAACTGACCATTTGAGTCTGTGCTGTTATGGTGAATTAGCACTCCGACTAAGCACCAAAGCACCTGATTGAAATTTCAGCAGCAGACTAGAATGGGCGCGGGGGGTGGCTGTTGGAGTGGGAGGTCAGGAAGGCCACTTAATGTTTTCCCCCTGTTTCAGTATTACTTTTTAAGCTAAGAGGTTCCATTTCTCATTTACAAAGAAACACAGCTGAGTAGATTTTCTTCTTCTGCTGATTATAAATATGTGGTTTAATTTGGGACATCTGTACACTATAGTCTACCCTATACCGGAACTAGAAATATCTCCTTCTGGTATCATTCGTGATTAACCATTTTTGCACTGTAAAAAAGTGATTGCCACCATGTCCACATGATGTGGAATACCTACCTATTTCTATTCATCTGTCATTTGTTTTGAATTTTTGCATGTGTTGTAGGAATTTAGTTTGCCCAAGTATACATGCATGAATCAGGAATTCATGCTCATATCCAAGTACCGATACATGTAAAAATAGTATATTTTTAAAAATGTAGACAAAGGAAGCCACGCACGCACACGTGTGCGCACATACTGTACACACACACAGGCAGACACACACAGGCACAGACACAGAAAACTTGCACAAAACTGGTGGGATTTTAGATTAGGCCCCACATGAGCAACCATTAAAGGTAAAGAATTTCCAGAGGGAAAAAAAAATTGCACAAGTTGTATTCAGCAGGACCTCTGCAGGGAGAGTATAAAATGTGAATCGTCTCTTTAATGCAAGGAAGCATCAGGGGTTGAGGAGCTGCTCTGTGGCACACTGGCAGTTTGTTAGAGGAGTTTCTGACCTACTGTTTCATTCCTCACATCTTCTGATTCACTGGCGGGGTTCAGAGCAGCCCCAGTGGTTAGCCCCCTGGTGGGGATGAAGGTCTGATTTCCCACAGAGCCATGTGCCATTTCAGCAGCCCCAAGCAGCACCCAGCCAGAATGCTGAAAAATAGTGAAATCACCTTCACAAATTTAGACGGATTGCACTGCGAAACATTCAAAACTGTGGATGCACTTCAGCATGACATTCTGCTAATAAGAAATTGTTGTGACAAGTGGTTGCTATGACAATGTAGACATGCTTTATTGCTCTCGTTGCCTGGCTGTGCTGAGAGTTAGTTGTGTAGTGGCATTATACAGTATGCTTATGGCTGTGCTCTGAAAACCATGTGTGTTTCTCATAGAAAACACAGCAGAGAGCACTAGCCTGGAACAGGGGAATAAGGCCAAGATATGTCCAAAAATTTAACTTCAAATTCAATATAGCTACTACTTTTTTCTTTTAGAAATACTTTGGTGAATTTCTTGCAGTGGTAGCTAAACTCATTGAACTGTTAGAATTCTCAAAGTTAAGGAAAATTGTTGAATGGATCCTGGACTGTGCTTGAGAACGTCGGCTGAGGCTGCGCACTTCCTGTTGACCTCTATTCTTTCCTCTCCATGGGTGGGTTGCATGCCGCCCATCCTCCCTGCGCTCAACCAGTCATTTAAAATAAACACAGCAATGGCACAATAACACTTTGGCCTTTCAACCCCTTCTTACAATCCATACATATTGAGTTCCAGATAATAAGCTTTTACTAATGCTCTGCAATGCCAGTGATCAGCTTTCCAAGGTCAGCTTCTCCATCTGAATCTTCTTTCTCTCGCTCTCTTGTTCTATTTATTGCTTTATCTCTCCCTCTCCCTCCTCCTCCCTCTCTCTGTTTCTCTATTTACACAACTGTTTCATAAAGCCGTGGCATTCCACATCAAAGAGGATTGAAGAGGACAAAAGAGACGCAGTCTAGCCTGGTACATTAACAGCCATCCTTCCCACTCCGTAAAAACGGCACATTAAGATCACTAATAGCACCGAAAATAGGTTTGCGTACGGCAGCCTCTGCACCTCCAAAATACCCCGTGTCAGTGAGATATCACTGTGAAATAGGGGCGGATATACTCAGAGATACTGCCCATCCACAAGTGCGTCCATGTCGCCAAATTGAAACGGCATGACACTGCGGAGTCATAAAAAAGGAATCAATACTAATCTCCGTGGTGATCTCCCAGGAAAAGATCTGTTTCAGTTCACTCCCGACCCCGGGGGTGAAGAGACCTGGTCGTTTTGAGTTGTGTTTGTTTGACACTGGCTAGCATGTGACTGTGGTTTCATTTAATAATGAAGACATGTTCACAGTGTGGGCTCGATGTAAGCTATTTTGTGAGAATGTGAATGTTTCACTAGGGTGTATGTAAAATGCCACAGAGCAGCATGAGGAATCCGTAATAACGGCCAGCATTCAACCCAAAAGCAAGGAGTACCAGTCTACTGTGTGTTTACTGCTTCAGAAAAATCAGTGTTGAATTTACAGCACCATTATTCTGTGTGAATCTGGAGTTTATTGAATTCTGCAGACATCCATTCAAGACTTTCAGGCCATAGAACTGAATCCAGAGCGCATATTTTAATGGTGAGTTGTGTTGTATTATATTCACACAATCTCAGGATTTTCAATAGATTCTATTTTTCAATTAACCACGCAAATTGTCAGAACATTTTATTGCTGTATTTACCTTGACTACTCCTTCTACAGAGTACATTAACTGGACAACGTGTTGTTATGTATTGCAGACATACAGATAGCTGATTGGATATCAAGCTATTGTATGATGTCACCTGTTTGCGGCTGCCTTGAACCCATAGGCGCCGGACATTTCACAGACACTCTGCTTGTTCAATAACATTTCAACAGTTTACAGTCATTTAAGGGAAGTAGAGGTTTCCGGGGAGAAGGGTTTGTGTCAAAGATGTTATTTTTTGTGACAGAGCAGTACGCTGCAGTCCCTCAACTTTTCAGAAATTGACAAACGGCTGAAATGGCTGGAGAGAGTCAGTGTAAGATTTTTTTTGGCATGTAAGATCTGAGGACAAAATAAACGATCTTTCTGGTCACAAATAGAAAAAATGGTTCAATCTGTCCCAGTGGAACCATTGCAATTGCAATAAAATCGGACTCCATAATGGTCAATTAGCTCTAAAGAAAAGAAATGGATTTAAGTAATGGCTGTGCAATGGAATAGGGTCCCAATTAGCTGTCACAGGTATATGCAAAGCTGTTGCAACGACAGAAATTGTGGCCGGTAGGCTTGTACCCCAAGTTGTGGTTTTGGCATGTGTCATCACTGGAAACCTTAAGGGAAGAAACCATTAAAGCAGATCAAATATTTGATTAAAAATGAAAAGGCATAAAATATGTATGAATTCACATTAAACTAATACGAAGAAAGAAGCAAAGAAGATCAAAATAGAGTGAATAGCAGCCTCCAGCTGTAGGAAGTAAGTGGGAAGGGGTAACATGGGAGAGATGCTGTCCCCCTTGTCAAGTTCTATATACCTCTGTTTGCTCTTCATTTTTGGGTGAGAAGCCGCAAGCAGGAAACAGTTTGTAAACAGGCAAGACCTCTGTATCTGGAGACTTCCCTTCTCCACTGTTCACATTGCATCCAGGCTTCATAACTTTGGGGTGGATTTCTAAGACTCAGCCAACAGATACGCATGCTTACTAACTCAGATGGGGGAGGAAAAGAGCGGATAGACTTAAACATGCCATGACAGTGATTTATTGTGCTGAAAAAATGTGTATGGTGTGGGTTGCATTTTCCTGCCCAGGTGTAGGTGCACTCATAAGGCAAGCCCAGTAGTTATCATTACATAATGTTGCTGAGTGATCATCTTCACCTCATGTTAAAGCATTTATTTCCTGGAGAGAGCAAATGCCTTCCTGGATGACTATGCCCTTGTCCATAGAGCAGTCACTTGATGGACGACATTGCCATGGCTTCAATGAACAGATCTGAACCATTCTAGCTATACATGGTTTCCCAAAACCCATTTTTTTGTTCATTACCTACACTGATGATAAATCACTGATAACATCTGGTGACCTGTGGGTGCCAGGCCTGTTGTTGGAAGGATCAAATGCAGCTTCTAAGGAATCCTGGTCAACCTAAGCAATCGTACTGCTGGGATAATTCATCAAATTATCTCACTACTGTGGAATTAATGCCAGTTAGCTGATCAACTAGTATAGATTAGATTCAGAGATTTCCCATGAAGTCAGACTGTTGGTTGTCATCTCATGTACCACATGCATGAGAAGCAGATCTAGCCTCTGATTTATGAAAGGTTGGCAGTTGTCTACTTTTTCATAGGAGTGGAATGACAGAAATAACAGTTTCTATTTATGACACGGTCTCTGAAGACCTTACATCGAAAAGATGGAAGAGAGGGATAGACAGGCAAGCATGCTGACAGAGAGAGACAGAATGAGAGGAGTGATGCTCAGATGCCCGGTTTCGATACAGTGAGACTTATCCACTGTTAGCACATCCGCACACAGAGCTGTGCCATGTCCCTTTTGTGGTTAGAAGAAAGATGAAAATCACACATTATTTTTTTTCATGTATTCTGTGTGAATAAGGGCAACTGTAGACAACTTCCATTTAAAAAAAACTCACCTGAATATGACATGCAAGTACTCTGTTAAAGCAAAAAAAAAAAAATTCTGTGAACTCCCAGAGCACTCACACCCACTTACACATCCTCCACCTCACCACCCCCAACTTTCTCATAATCTGAAAATGCTCACTGACTTTAAATGGCTTATGAATAAAACCCATTCTAGAAATATAAATAAATAAATAAATAAAAATAATGGTCTTCACTCAC
Source organism: Anguilla rostrata (assembly GCF_018555375.3). Lineage (NCBI taxonomy): Eukaryota > Metazoa > Chordata > Actinopteri > Anguilliformes > Anguillidae > Anguilla > Anguilla rostrata. The sequence goes on from NC_057945.1 coordinate 25,997,315, forward strand.
TGTGTCATCAAAGGCTTTACTACAATTACTAGCAGTACTGAATTTCTGTATGAAAAGCACAGGAAAACCACAGTAAGTGGCGACTAACTGCAAAGAGCAAAGCAACAGCAAAGTAAACGGAATTACCCATGCTGCATTTAAGGGTGCTCCATTTATTCCTGATTTATGGATTAACTGAAAGCTCTCACCTCCGTGTGAGAATACCTTCCACCTTAAGAACAGCATCCTTTGCAGTTTTCAGATTGTTATCATGACGTAACTAATGGACTGGGAGGATGGGGCCCATCGGGGGATTCAGAAGTGGAGAGATTATTCATAAGGGAGCAGGAGGTATAGGGAAGAGAGATGCATCTTTGCCTGCAAGTGTATTTATCTTCCTTCTGCCATTTACTTAAAATTGCTTTTGCTTTGCACTTTCCTCAGAAAAAAGTAGCACTTTAAAACTAAAGCAGAAGGCTTGAATTCTTCACCTCTCGCATGCAACAGAATGTGTTTATCCATCACAGAGCTGAAATAAGCCACCTGTTTGAATAGTCCTTCATGGCAAATAGACAAGCTAATAAATACTGTAAAACATGAAATACAAAGTGTTATACCTTAATATGTGCCCTTGTGTATGTAAATGATATGTATGATATGTGACATCAATATCAATATTGCAATTATTGTTGGCCTCATATGCAGATATGGCTAATTCTTAAAATATACAGTGCATTCCATTTATTTGGACAGTGACACATTATCAGTTGTTTTAATTCAGCACATTGGATTTGGAATGAAACAATGAATATGAGGTTAAAATGCACACTGGACAGCTACACCCTCAATGAGTTTTATACACAGAAACAGTCATTACCACCGCCTCTCTCTCCCTCTCTCTCTCTCCCCCTCTGAAATACACACACACACACACTGGCACATGTTCTTTTGCTCCTCTCAGTGGTCAAGCCCTGGGCCTCGCCCCTATCACAGCAGAGCCCTCTGCTGTCATTCTGTGACTTCATGCTGCCGATGGTGATTTCCGGTGGCAACTCGGTACTTTATCTGCTTCTCTCACTTGGAAAAAAGCTCTCCTGACAGACCTCTGCCTCTGCCTGACACTGCAAAGTTTATTTTTCAAATGGGTAAGCCACAGGGACAAGGAGAGCTCCAGTGATCCAGCGCATAATCACCTAATTGGATCATTTGTTAGGCTTAGTTAACTCTAATGACCATGTGTTGAGGGCGTTGAGTGAGTGATGATTTTGTGAGATTGCAGCTCGCCAGGAAACAGGCCTGTCTACCCTCACTGCCTCAGGGTGAGCCGCTCCTGGCCTCTCCACCTGGTGATAGTGATTCACATTTTTCCTGCCTGTAGAATGAGGGGGAAATCTATTCCTTTGAGCTGGAAGCTAGGTGTGATGCATCCTGGCTATGGGTGCACCTTGTTCAAGTTGGCCAGGCAGTGCCTGTGATCATAATGGGAGACGTGAACCATTATTAACCCTGTTAAATTATTGCTGTAACCCGGAGCAGGGTCAGTGCACACAAAATCAGTGTCTGTTCAACATGAAACAATCATGAGTGATTCACTAGGCAGACCTGAACAGAGAGTAATACAATTTCTCAGTAATACATTTGTCATCTGATGTCCATGACTTCATTAAGAAGGGCATGATAATCATCCATTTAAATAGTATAAAATGTATATCTCAGGGCTAAATCTGCCCTTTAAGGAAGGAAATTAAAAGCATGATTTAAATGTATGTGTAATTAATTCTGTTGTCACTCCTGTAAGCTACTGCACGCCTAGCTTGTATCCTAGTGCCTTTATAATACACTCTCTGAAAGCAGTGTTTTCATGTTAATCAGAGCTTAATTTGATTATATTTCTAATGACCTTCCATTGAAATTAGATGGATTTGAGCTTTAACTGAAGAGAGATAAATAAAGTGATGGCAGTGTTGTCTGATACCATGTGCTAATTAGTTTACACAAACTTATGAATGCATAGGAATCCATATTCCTGTGTGATTTATTCTAAAATAGGGAGAGGAAATACAACAAAAGTTAAATACTTTTACTTTGGTTAAAAGAAAATTAAAGCCTCCGTATAATGAAATGCTGATTGTAAAATGGAGAAAAAGATCTCCCATATCCGTGCGTTTTGGCCAGGTTGCCCCCATATCAGATGGCTTGAATATGTGTTTGAATATGTATATTCTTTGTGTGTGTGTATGTGCGCACCTGTGTGGGTTCATGGGTTTGGGGGGTGTGTGTGTGGGGAGTGGGGGGGGGGGCGGGGGTTAGTCTTATGTTTGTCTTTTACTCTACAACCACTCATAGAGGTGACTGTTGGAAATTGAAAGCAATATGTAAATTCCAAATTGTGATGCTTTCATTTTAAAGAATTAGAAAATCTGATACCCGTGTGTTCGTGGGAATATGCTGTTCGTGTAAGTGGTGTTGTGGTATCCAGGTGCTGTTTGGGCTCTGGCATGGAGGCATGTGACAGGTGCAGTGGAGTGCGCAGAGAGACGGGGGCCCCGCATGCACTGCGCAGCGTCGTCTCCTATCGGCATCACTGTCAAACGGACAGAGTATGACAGCTGCTGCATGTCTCAGTTTTTCACATGTATTTATTTTTTCAATTGCATAACAAAGTATTGAGAGTGTTTAGCCATTTGTTTTGCTGATTTGGCCACTTCACTTCTGTCAATATGGGTTTCAACTATGATGTCACCACATAATCAGCTGTTTCTTTGTCGGCGCCCCCATCAACTCTTTTTCAACAGTACAATAACAGACTTGATCTATCCAGGACACTGAACACTACTTAAAACATTTTTAAAAATCTATATTTTATTGTCTTAGTGTTTATGACATCTATAGTGTAATATACAGCACAAATGCTTGTATTTTAACAGTGCTATTGACAAACAATTTCTGCTGCAAAAATAAATAAATAAATAAATACAATTAATGGTGTGAAGATCCAAAAGTAAACACCAATTTTGGAGTCAGAAGCACAATTAATATGCAGGTCTGATATTCTAATAGCATGATGGTCCTCCTTTCTATGCCAATATTTTATGCATACTGTTATTCCACATTTCCATATACCAAGTGCTGTAATATTCAAGGACTTGGAAGTCCTTCAGCAACTCACTTTTTGATGATATTTCAGTAAAATGCTTTGAGATTTATACTGTAGATGAGGTCACACATATGACATGCACTGCACAGTCACATGCATGAATTCATGTTGATTGTCATTAATTTGCATGATAATCAGTGATCACCAGCTTACAGTAAAATTAGTTTATAGAAAGTAAACAGCAAGCTACCTGTCAATGGTTATTTTTATGGTTGAGTACACAAACATAATGGGCATAATACTCCATCGGGAAGTAGATAATGTGGATCAGCTGCATTTCTTTTCAAAATAAAGCAAAATTGAGCAAATAAAACAAAATGCATATGTGATCAATGTATGGCTATCGCCCTGATTTATAGAAGAAAAGCCGTGTATGGCTAGATTCAAAGCTTAGCTCAGTACCAATCCCCTTTCATTATTATCAAGGTTGTTATTCTAATAACACTGGGACTTTAGGGATTTACATGGAAAATCACTCATTCTGATTACAATGTTTTACTTTTATTTGGATGGGTATACAGTAGCTGGGTAAACCAGTATGAAGAAGTCAGCTCTTAAAAGGGACAAAAATATAAAGATAAAAGCCCTGCAAGTGGAAAAGAGGAATTATAATGCATAACTGGAGCTTTTTACTGTTGTTAGATAATAATGGTGATATCCAGGTACTTTAAATGAGCATTAAAAAAAAAAATCTGTCAATCATGTTCATTTGTGAAAGATGTTTTATTTGTGAAAAAAATCATGTCCATTTGTGAAGGAAAAATTATTTCACATTCATGGTTCCCTAAAGCTTGTAATCTGAATCAATAACCAGAAATTAACAGTTACAGTACATACAGCCAGCATACAATTACACCAGCTTCAAGCCATCTGCATTTAACTGTAACCTAAAATCCACCTTCTACAGAATGTTCTGTCTGCCTCCACTCCTCAAGTTTGGCTGAATGTTTTAAAGTCAGTTTCTCCAGGCCTGCTTTCTGAAAATCTACAAGTGATCCTAACTGGCAAGGTTGGACAAAAGTACTGTTGATCACATTGATGATCACATTGGTACACTTAATTTACGTCGCTTTGGATAAAAGCATCTGCCAAATAAATGTAATGTACTGTAATGCAATTTAATGTAATGATCTGTGAGATGAGATTGGATCAGATAAAACCCAACCTGGGTTCAAAGAACCCAGCCAATAAAAGGCAGGAAGACCCCAAGGGGCCAATCAAAGACTGAAAAGCAAAAATTCAGCTCAGGATCTTCCCCAGCTAAATTTGTGAGGATGAACTCGACCTGAACAACGGTTACTTCAGATAACATTAGGTCTTTTGTGTCATTTTAGTACGATTATTTTCCAAACAAGGGTGTCAGCATGAGATTTCAATGAATAGGTTCAGCAATGACAAAATAATGACTGAGAACACACCATTTTGTAAATCATGTACCGCTGGTAAAACTGTTTTTGGAACAGATCAAGGTGATTTTGGGAAAAATGTCTAATTCTGGTGTGTATTAAGGAATCACACAATACATCATCACAGACATTTTGACACCAGAGTTCTCTTCATGCTGGTTGTCATGGGGATAGTTACTAGCACCATCCTGTAATTTTCTATAATTTCCACCTAGCACTATAATGGCAGCAAAATTCAAAAGAGGAATCCTCCTCATCTGCCCAAAAAGCTTATCTGTCCTCATATTATAGCTGGAACATCTTCTTCTCAGCCTAGGCCACTGGAAACAAGAAGCATGGCCGAAAAGGTGATAATTTCAAAAAATTACCTTCGGTAATGATGGGCACCCTAGTTTCATCCAGAAAGCATCATTGTTATATGTGTTATATTATGCATTTGTCTGCTTTCCAGTGAGACAAAACGCAGTATGCATAGCATGCTATTAGCACCTTTTTATGGAATCGGGCCCTCAGAGATATCCTGCCAAGCTATCCCTGTCATCTTCTAATGATTATAGACAATCTCTGTTATGTTTCAAGGGAATTAATGGTTGAAAAAGTGAGTGAATAGTTTAAAAAAAAAAAAAAAAACATTAGAAAAAATTGTAGATCAGGAAGGGTACTTAAAGTATGACAAGGTGATTATTGTAACAGAATAAATAAATAAAATAATCTGAATGTGTACAGATGAGTGGCCAAGCAACCAGTATTTCCCAGGAACATACATCCCTAGTCCTTTTGTTCTGACATGGCTTGTCCATGGGCATGGTTTGATGTGGCTTGCCACACAGAAATCAGACACTTCTAATCATAGTTAAATCAGCTTGTCTTGTACTACTGTTGTTTTTGATGGTTTGTGATACTATAGCCTCTTTTGTATGAATTTTGTATTTTGGATAATGCAAATGCATACAAAGTGTATTTTGATGTAATCTACACCTACATCTTTTTCTCCACTGAATGTTAGCATTACACGTAGGTTTCGCAAATTAATAGAGACACCTCTGAACTTGAAACTGAATGTAATTTTACAATAGAAGCACGAGCATTAAATTTAATTTGTGACAATGTAGTTCTAAACAGCTCTGTAAAATGAGACTAAATTCACAGATTTTTCTAATGGTGCTTAATGGACACTAATGTAGGCTATGGATAGGCTGCGGTATATATGGAATGCACTTTTTTCAGTGCCTCCTAAATTTCACACACCTAGCTTGAGTCAATTCCCTCTTTTGTGTCTTGGGTTTGCCAGAAATCTAAATCCGTATTTGTACAGGATGTCAACATTTTTATTTTATTTTTTTTGCTCTGCTTAATTTTCTGAATGTAAAATCTATTAAACTAGTAATCAAATTTGTAGAGCCTAAACTGTAAGACTTGTCATTGTATGCATATGTTATGGAATTTATATTGTAGTATAGTTTGACTATTTTTATTTGTTAATTAACAATATAACTTTAAAAAAAAAAAAACCTTCTCATTTAAAGAAGTCGTATACATTCGTATTCAATCAAAATTAGTTTTCCTGATGGACCTTATTGTTTATATCATTCAGTCAGTCAGACACTTAACAGCACTTGATTGTAAGCAGGCCTTAATGCAAATTCAGCATGTATACCTTGATTGGACAGGTGATGAAAGATTGGTTTTTCCTTCAAGAATCCCATTGTTAAATGTTCAGTAATGTCTTGATATGAATAAAACATTACTTTGCATTCATTTTGCTGGTATCTGCATTTCCTTTAATGTCAAGGTTCTGAAAAGAGAGAACATGTTAGAAATGCAGCTTTCCAGAAGGGACAGGTAAGACTGTAATTGTATTTGCAAAACCATCATTTCCAAAATCAAAACCATCAAAAAAATAAGAAAATATGAGTGTTCATGTGTATTTTTCCACAAGGTCAACAACAGCAATATAATACATTTTACTGTACTTATGAAATAAGTATTTATGAAATAATTGAAATATAATTATTATATTTAATATTATATTTAATAATGCATATTATTTATTTATTTGTTTATTTATTTCAGTGGACATACAAGCAACAAGAATTGTATTGCATTGGTGTAGGGAAACCACTCAGAGATGAAATGACCAGCACTGAAAATAACAGCCAGTGGTCAGTGACCTCTTGAACCTACAATGATGCTACCATGGCAATTTAGGATTTTAGACAATGGTGTCACTTGAGATGTTACTGAACACAGAGGGGCAAGTGGATTTGTGCTGATGTTTGTATTATTAAACCACATCTGATAGAGAATGTTATTTTTCCCTTTAGTATTGTTTGCTATTTACAAACAGTAAGCACCGAAATATTCCTTTATTGTTAGAATATTGTAAGATAGTGTGCTGTCATTTAATTCAAGATGTATTAATCCCTCTACTGCCGTTTCCAAACATGACCATTCGGGGGGGAAAAACAAGACAAATAGCAAAAGGACTCTTGGAAAAATATAACCCATCACATCAAATTACATTGAAACATCTTTCCAGAAATAGATGATTATACCTGATGTGTACATCTGACTCTAACACATTAAGGGTGGTGGAATAATTGAAGGTCTTTGCAGAATTCAGTTAATCGCCATGGCTTGTCAGCCGTGCAGTGATGCATCCCAATGAAACAGTTGGAGCTGATAACCCATCACACTGAGGTGTGAGAGCCAGGATAATTATCCTAACAATTAGTTATTATCCCTCCAATCCCTGCATTGACTTTCATTCCAGCCCCAGTGCCAACCATAATACGATGCCGTTAAAGCTTGCTTAAAAAACAGAGCAGAACAATTATTCCTGGATTTTTATCCCCCCCACCCCTCCCTTTTTCCTTAACGTAGTCCTGGTGATTTACTGGAATTGACGGCAGACCCTTAAAACACAATCACCGCATGTGAAGATGAGTGTTCCTATAAAGCTATCGAGCTAATCAGTCATGTGGAAAAACATGTTGTTTTTAATTCAAGTGAAAAATGAGCTTCGGTCCAGTCAAATGATATCCCACTGCCCTCCCTTGCACACACACTCTCCCCCTCACACACTCACACACACACAAAACAATATGGTATGTCACAAGGATGCATAATGCCAGATTGCTTGGTTGTCAAAATCAATATTGGCATGTTTGACAAAGACAAAGGGTCTCGGGAGAAGGGCCGCTATATTGGTTGCAGAGCTAAAAATGACAAGTGACAGCCAAGACTCAGGCTGGACAAGACAGATGAGTTAACAACCGGAGACCTTCGTGACAGATGCTCTCAAACACATCATGGAAAAATACGCAAGGGAGCGAGCTGGCAGGGCCAAAAAAACCTAATGAATTCTGCCCTGAACAACAATGAAGGAGAGGAAGAACAAAAAAATAAGGTATTAAATTATGTAGACTTTTTTTTCCAACCACAGTGGATTTGTGGAGAAAATGCAGTGCCACTCCGTAAGTATTTAGACAGTGACACATTTTTTGTTGTTTTGGCTCTGTACTCCAGAACATTGGATTTGAAATGAAACAATGAATATGCGGTTAGAATGCAGACTGTCAGCTTTCATTTCAGGGTATTTAGATTCCATACTGAGTGCTAACTGCTTAGGAATTACAGCCCTTTATGTACATAGCCCCCCTCCCCCAAAATGAGCAAAAGTAATGGGACAAATTCATATAATCAAATAAAGTTGTCATAATTATTACTTGGTTGCAAATCCTCTCCAAATCTAAATTTAGTAATGAGATAACATGCAGTTTAACATTTTTGTTTTTAAGATATACAATTGTTATCTCTGTCATATATTGATATTTGAGAAAGTTGAAGCTTTTCCAGGAAATTAGTCTTTGTCAGTGTCATTGTCAATCCTGTGGGTAACACAGCAAAACCAGACAACCTGGAGATCACCCTAAAATGGTGGGACTATGTTTAAAAATTCACATCACTCAATATAAATATAAATACTATCAAATCAAAGCTTACAATCTTCACTATATTCATTGTTTCTTTTCAAATTGAACATGCTAGAGTACAAAAACAAAATGTATGTCACTGTCCAAATACTTATGGACTGCACTGTGGATGTGCTAGTCTTAATTAGCATGACATTTACGCTATTAATTTTCTCGACCAATGTAATAAGCTCTGTTCAAACCTGAAAAGTAATCTAGCAAAGGAAAAGGAAGGACAATTTTTAAAATTGCATGACTTTCTTTGGAGACTCTACTCAAGGGGATGAAAGTGATTAGTTTGCTAAAAAAAATATATTGCATCTGTGGCATCAAAGTATGCAAAGACATAATTTCATATCTTTGAAGAATAATGCATTTAGTTGAGGGAGGCAGACTAAGCCCTTATTAACATTTAAAATGAAGTGTATCTGTAAAGCAAAAGTTCTTGATTTGAAATGGGGGATGGCTTATTTTCCCGGCACTAATCATTGTACTCTCCACTGGACTGAAAAAAAAGAAAACACACAAAATAATCACAATGGGGGAATTAAGTATAGTATAGTCAATCTGCACAATTACCAAAATACCAGAGTTTATACTAGCAAATGCCTTAAAGGAATTTACTGTTAGTAAGTGTTATTCAACATTTATTTAGCAATTTACTTCTGACTATTGCTGCACTGCACAGAACTCTGGGAAAGTGGGCGGTGCTAACCCAGGAAAAGCAGTGTGTGGTAAGATAACTTGGAAAAATATTGTAAATATTACTAGGTATAATAGATTACCTGTTGTTTTGAAGACATATTTAAGTAAAAGCAGGAGAATGATATTTTCTTGTAGAAATTACAAAAATGGTCTTGTTAGATTTACAGGGCCAAATAATTTTCTTTTTTTTTCAGTATACTTACTGCCTTGGACATGCTCCTATATTTTTAAGTGTTGCACAAGGGTATGATGGTTTTGTTAGAACCAGTGGGAAATGCCCACATTAAAATGAGAGCATGTATATAACATTTAACTTGCACAAAAAAGTTAAATTTAAAAAGAAATGAATTAATGATTCAACTAATTACCTAATCGTAAGCTGCAATCACGACTTTAAATAGAGTTAGGTGTCTTATTGCTGGCCTGCTCCCACCCCAGCCCTTTTCAGATAAGATGGGACACTGCTTTATATGGCTGCATTTTTATTTTTACTGCAGGAACACTCAATCCTGGTCCTGGAGAGCCACCCAGTCTGCTTCAACAACTGATTCAGAATCTAGATCAGCTGAGTTAACTGTGTAATGAACGGCTTTACCTGACCAACCGCTGTGCTTCTGAAGTGCTGAGTAACAACGAAAACCAGCAGACCCTGCAGCTCTCCGGGACGAGGACCAGTGGCTCAAAGACAAGCTTTTCCTGGCATTTAAACTTCCATCCATGTTCACTATCCTTCCTGACTCTCCCACTATTAGATCAACCAATAGTTTTTATAAATGTCTCAATTAAAAACTCAGTTGTATAATTATTCACTTGATTGTGCCATTGGAGTGCCTATGGGGACCCCTGGAGGTTAACCATTGAAGTACAAGTTTAAATCGCTGCAGGTCACATGGTTGAGACAAACTGGTGTCTGTATTCATAATATGTTTACATCCCACATCATAAGGACTACAGAGTATATTCATGGGTTCATATAGTGCTCTGCATAAAACATTCATTACAACCATTTGTATATATTATATCAATCTGGGATAAACCTGACCTGAGGTATCACACCACAATTTAGACATAAAATGGATAAAACCGATTTATGCTTAAAGTGTAAAACTGAGGTTGGTAGTTATATTCATTGTGTTTGGTCTTGTATGCACATCCCTGACTACTGGGGAAGATTATTTAGAATATTAAATCTCATCTTCAATGCTCTGTTTATTACTGGGCATGCCTAGTGTTCAAATGAAGGGTGTTAATGCTAAGAAGTTGCTGAGCATTCTGTCATTTGCAGCATGAAAGAATATTCTGCTGAAAAGGATAGAGGATCATCCTCCTGATGTTTCTGGTTGCTATTGGATAATATTAAATATTATACCCCTGGAATATTTAACTTGTAGGACTACTTGTAAAGTAAATGTATTCTATGACATATGGGCACCCTTTCTTGAGCATATTGGTCCAAGATTGTCAAGCACTGTTTTAAACAAATGGTGGATTGTAATACCAAATAGAGAAATATGAACTTTAAATATTAAATTGCATTGTATGTCAACTTGTTCCAAAATAAAAAGCGCTGGTGAAGCTTGATATTCAATGTTTATGAAATCTTGTAGGGACACTGCATTGAAGAACACACTGCTATTGTATAAACTTTATGTATTGTACATATTGTGACTGATAGGAGATTCTCCCTTAACTTTTTCTGTCTTTCTCTTTTTTCCTCCAATTTTCTCAATTACACTTTTCTCTTTTTTTCTTTTTCTTTTCTTTTCATCTGTCACATTGGTTTTGTTTTTCTCTTTCACTTTTCTACTTACAAAATTGAATATATTTAAATTTTAAAAATATACACTGTAAGACAACACAAGTGAATAATTCGCAATTGCACAATTGTGCCACAAGATGAGTTTTGGTAAAATAAATGTTTCATGCAATTACATCATATGTCCATATTCACGTCACTCAAAGACGAATCCCCTTGTTCTCAGGAAAAATGGACTAGATGTCCTAGGCTTTGAAATAGCAGAGAAAATCTTTCAAATGAATGCAGTCACCAGTAAATGCTGCATAGTGTACATGTGCTGCACAAGATCAAAAAGCAAAGCTATTTTTGTAATTCTGTTCACTACAAAAAAGCCAAAGCAATTTGCAAGTCTGCAGACAGCAAAAGGATAAGAACACACTTCAGAACTGACACATGAATTTTATTTGATTCTCACAACCTAAATTATGGTTTACATTTTATGCAATTGTGGAATCTTTCAAAGGTTACAGCAGCACAATAGCTTTCTTCTGGCATTGTTTTAGCCTTGTACAATGAACAAAAGTAATTCCAAAATGTTGTAGCCTTATAAAAATGATTTGGTTACATAGAGTATTGTCAAGTGATTTTCTGACTGGTGTTTAATGGTGCAAATGTTTATCTTCAGAGGTAGACAGAGAAATTAGTAGTGCCCATATTTACAAAAAACAAAAAGGAAAAAGAAATGAATAAAGGCAATTATGAAAAGATTACATTGAAAGCTGTCACTGGTCTGTTACCATAACCCCCTAGACATAGTCCCACAAGTTGGAAAAAGAAATACTGTAAATATTAAGGCAGAATTACACTGCAATGCGTAGTTAGGTTATGTTGTGTGTTCTAATATCAGCATTGATTTGATGGAGAATGTTGTTGCAATTGGACAGGCCTCCAACTATAAATCTGAATTATGAACTGAGGAAACAAAAAATGGACATGAAAACGTTCCTAGGGATATAATGCCAATAACATCAACCTGATGGATTCTCTCCACATTCTTTATTTTCATCATGACTGACTTTTCCATCCTTCCATCCTTGCTTATATGAAATACATGACTTGCTGCCCTTGGTATCAATAACCTGGACATCGTACATGAAACCCTTAAAGTATATAAAGAAATATACAACAGATGGGAAGAGCAGCAGGAAATGAGAAGGCAAAGTGCCTTCCAGTTATATTCCCAATGCTGCCTTTCCAACTGTGCAGAGGCAGTTTTGTGTGAAAGTGGCTTATTGAGAGATGCATATGGAAAGCTTATGTATGTTAAGCATACTCATTTTGAGAATACTTGAATCTTTGAAAAAAAACAAAAACAATAAAGTACTAAATTGGTGCTCAGTTTAGGAAAACAAAACACCTAGCTGCCTCAATGAGTTTCAAAAACTGCTGGCCAAGAAAGGTCTGAATGCAGAGGTTTAAAAACAGTTTTTCCTCAGTAAGAAATTGTAATGAGAATTTCCTCCTCTCAATGCCCAGATGGAGGTCAGCAGGAGTGAATATACAAAATTCACTTTACATGCTGATTTATTTCACCCTTCTCTACCTAATCTTAACACCTCCCCCATCCCGCACCCCATCTCCCACCAGAATTCAATTTGTAAGGAGAGATGCCAAGGATTGGGGTGGGGGGGGATTTACATAATGGAACATGTTCCGAACCCCTTAAGATGATCTGATGATGAAGGGAAACTGTCAAATGCTGAACAGAAAAAAAAACATTATGGTCTCTCTTTCCTAAAAATGCACCTGTCCTTTCTCATAGGGTGTAAGTATTCCCGAAGCCGACTGAAAAACATTATCTGTCGCTTTTATTTCCTGAACACATATCTCTTGAAACCTGGTGAAATAAGGAACTATATTGCCTGCTATTCGGGTCATGGCTTCGTGCTAGCAAGATTTCTGCTTTTCTTTTTTTTTCTTTTTCACCCCCCAACTGCTGGGAATGGAGTTTGAGTACAATCCATGATTACAAGCAATAGATTGGCTTAAAACCAATGGTCCACAAACATTTTCCTCTGAAGGGCAACTGTTGTGTAGCTTCAAATCTCACTAGATCACTTTTCAAACAGTCAGCTGGAGACGAAAAAAAAAAAAAATTGGCAACTGTAAATAATTATTTGACCATGGGTATGGCCAAGTCAGCTGTGGATAACATCATTTGAAATTGTGGAATGATGTGACCATTTGGAGAAATGCCGAAGGCCTGGCCCAGCCCCCTAATCCCCAAACGAACTTCACACACAAAGAGAAGTCAGTGGCGCATGTCCATTCTTAATTAAAGTAAAGGGCGCATTTCTAATTGGGGCTATTTCTAAGAATTCATTTGAGGGGTCATTATGATGCCACGGAGCAGTTTCCATCAATGCAGAATACACACTGGCAGCTGGCTTTAAAAAGTGGAAAAAAAAAAAAAAGTGAAGGAGACTGTTATTAAATCCAAGGTTTAAGTACCAGTGGTCAGTTTCTCTACCGGGATAGTTTGACTGATTCAAGTCAAGCCAAGCATGCATAATGCTTTCAGCCATACAAATCAAGGTTTTATGTTAAAGGTGTATGTTAGGATGCACCGCCAACCGGAGCCTTTTTTAAAACAGCGGAGACTCAGATGAGGAACACCAGTTATTTACAGCAGGTGCTAACCCCTTGACGAATATATACAGTGCAGTTTCCCCCCACCAACCGCCCCCCCCCAAAAAAAAATAATAATAACAATAATGTTAATTCCAAAGCAAAGTAGTAGGCTATGTCTACATCAGACCCTATATACAATGTTGTACCTACACTGACTGATCGCATCTCTGTCCCCTCAGAGCTCTACACCAGCCCTTAAATAGCTGTAGCCCCTCCCTCCAGACATCAGCTAATACATAAAGGACATAAAAGTATGAACAACAACAACTTTAACAGAAGACACAACACTACCATATTATACATTAAACAAGACACACAAAAAAACAGAAAATAAGGCGGTATTTCACTTCACCTAGTGTTCAAAACATTCGGGCACAAATCCCCCCCTATTGCCATTCAAGTAGTGGTTGCGCCTCCTGACAACCCCTCCTCAAATCCCCGCTTGGTACTGGCTGTACTCCCTTTGCCAGTTTCCAGCTGATCCAAGCGTGAGCTTAAATTCCGTATTTTTATCTTGTTAAAACAAAAGAGTTAAACACAACTTAATGTACGGCTTAATACAGCCTAATTATGTCATTTAAAAATACACATATATCTGCACATATGCAGGTAGCGTATTCCACGCACTCCTTCCCCGAACACACCTTTGCACAAGCACGTTTTACTATCTAGGCCGACAAAATGTTAATAAGATTGCTAAACACGTGTGCAGAGTGTCTGAGTCCAGGCGCTGAGTCCGGCATGGCTTAGTCTATGACAGTGTAAATTAATTAACAGTTAGCCAGGAGTTTCTGACTATTGTTCATCAAACAATAAATTTTAAAAAATCATGCATACATAAAATTATTAACTGAGAAGTCTTCAAATATGAAAAAAACATCTACAAACTACTACTTACTTTATGTGAAAATGATATTTGCTGGATAATCACAGCCAGACCTTGGTCAAATACATATTTATTTTGGATTCAAATACTTTTCTACGCTTTACTGATCTTGTCTGGTGTATTGGAACCAATGAAATACTCTCAAAAAGTGCAAACCCTGCCTTTTGGTCATATTGGCAGGCTCAATTACACCAGGCAAGATCAATAGAGCACAGAAAATTATTTGAATCCAAAAAATACGTATTTGACCCAGGTCTGATGATAGCTTATATCAAGTACCATCAAGTTTTACGATTAAATTATGTAGCTCTGATTCATTTTGCATGAGTTCATTTGAGATTAAGAATAGGTTTTTTTTAAATTACAGTATAGACAAATCTTATTAAAAATATTTTTTGAGGAGTAAAAAACAAAAGAATACCAATTTGTTCCCTCACTGATAAAATTGTTGCTGTGTCTTTTGCCTCACACTGCCTTCTAAGCCAGTAAGATGATTATGTTGGGACCATTTGTAGAGTGAATGTAGTGCAAAATGGTTGTGCAGGATACCAGAAAAGTGAACATTGCTTTGAGGACAATTCTTGCTAAGCACACAAAGAGAAAATTTCATGAAAGTGGCAGATTGTTGTTTTGCACAGTATGTAATCTCCCCATAGATTTCAAGTGTAAAGTAAGTTACAACAAACATCTTAGAAGTGATTTGCTTCAACAAGCTTTCTAGTTTCGTGAAGCTTTTCTGTGACATGGCTTGAAACCCGTTAGCAAAGAAAGAAATAAAAAAAATTAAAGCTATAAATTCTGAAGCCAAGCTGATGGTAAGGTCTTGCAAATTGTTTGATCCTTAACAGGCCAAACATCTTGACCTCGCATCACCAAATGTGGTTGAGTCTCTATTCCTACAATGAAAAGAATGACTCTCTGCACTCTGAGGGCACTTTCATGTTACAATCCATTTCTGGTACAGTGCCCTGGATCGATTCCAGAGGTGACAAATTGGTATGGTTTGCTTTCGGAGTAGAGAATCAAATGGTGCCAGAATCAAGGTACAAGACGTGATACGTGACAGGAATTTGTAAAATGATTTTTATGAAATCTTATTTCTGAGGAGCATCCCACACATATACGCACCGAGACAGTAATTTAAGTACTTTTGTTTTGTGCCTTTTCACTGTCTCTTATGAAGCTGCTTGCCTGAGGTTATTAGCTGACCATTTTCAAAATCTCTCTCAGTTCTCGTATTATGAAAAACTTGCCAGTTGGACCTTTTCACTCCATTTTGCTCCCCTGCTGACTTCCTCATTTTACCCACTTTCAAGTCTTAACCATTGCAGAAAAAAACATTTATTCTCTATCTATAAAAGAAGATATGACTCCTGTGATCCTCCTACTGAATTCAAACCATGTTATGAGAGGATAATTTTGGTAGACTGCTCGATTGCCCTGATGTGTAAACATGGGACAATTGTATACACACTTATAAAATTCAAAGCATTCAGTTAAAAGCAAAAGTATTGGGACAGTGACAATTTTTGTTGTTGTTTTGGCTCTGTGATCCACCACCTTGGATTTGAAATAAAGCAATGAAGATGAGGAGAAAGCGGAAACGCTCAGCTTTAATTTGAGGGTACTTATAGACTCTATCATATACAGCAAGCTCCAAAATGTTTGGGACAGACATATTTATTTTTGCTTTTATTCTCAGGACATAATGTTGTGTAAATGAAAGTAGTCATGTTTAGTACTTTGTTGCATATCCTGTGCATGCAATGACTGCTTGAAATGCTTGACCCATAGGCATCAGCAAGTGCTGAGTATCTTCTCTGAAGATGCTCTGCCAGGCCTGTACTGCTGCCATCTTCAGCTCCTGCTTGTTTTGTTTCTTTTTTTAGAACTCTGGAGGCTGTTTTAGCAAGTTCTTAGAATACTGTAACCTAGCCATTCTGTTTTTGTAGGTAATGGTTTTCCTTCCTACAGTCTAGCCTCTGTAGTTCTGTTTGTGAAGTCTTCTGGGGACACTAGTGACTGACACATCCGTGCCTGGCTCTTGAATATTGTTTCTGATCTGTCGGACAGGTTTTTTGCCATTTTTTTCACTATAGTGAAAAGTTTTGGTTTTGGAATTTGGTTCTCAATTGTTGAGGTCTGTCTTAGCTGACTCGGCCCTTTGCGATTACTCAGCACACCAGTGCTCTCTTTCATCTTCATGACATTCCAAACAGTGGGTTTCCATAAGCCTTTGGTCTATGTCTGACTGCTTTTTTTCAGATTTCTCAGCTTCATAACGACTTCCTTGACTTTCCTTAGCACAGCTCTGGTCTTCATGCTGAGAAATGCTAATAACAGACTCCGAAGGCAATCAAAATCCTAGAATCAAGACTAGATACTGAAAGCTCTCTTATACCTGCATTAAAGAAGAAATTGAACACACCTGACTCATCAGAAATACCTGTGAAGCCATTTGTCTGAAACATTACAGTGATGAAATGGGTGGACTATGTATACAAACCTTTTTAATAAAAATTGAGTCAAATCAAGAAAAAAAAAGTCTTTGACCCAAACATTATTGCGCTCACTATATATCTGACAATATACATTTTGCAGTCCATAGTTGCATTACATTACATATATTTAGCAGACACTTTTATCCAAAGCCACATTCAGAAGTGCTTTTCTAGATACACATAAGTACACATCAAAATCTCTCTGTTTCATCATGGCTAATGTAAAGCTAAAAAGACAGTGAACAAAGCAGGAATTCTTTTTTTTTTAGAGAATAGTGTAACCATGAAATTGTGGTTTCAGTGCTGTCTTGATGGTATACTGGCCCTGGCAGAGCGGAGCTCTCAGCACTTTGTCCATGGTAATCAGTTCCATTACACCACTCACCTGTTACCTTCACACTGCCAGATATGATTAGAAGATGGGGAATCCCAGAGGTCAAGGGTTTTGCCAGCAGAGAGGCAATTAGGCTGAAGAACAATGCTGCCATTAGGCCATATTACCTGTGGAACATGGATGAGCCTCTCTGCGCCTTGGGTAGCCACATGTCCCAAGCCTTGCATCTTGAAATTAATTTGAGATTAAACATTACACAGAGCACTCAATAGTGGATGCAACAGAGCCAATGATGACCCGCTATAAGTCATGGTAAAAGGTAGATTTTTTTCCCCTTATACAGTACATGAAACCAATCTTTTTTTGCACTACTGGCGTAATTGTATCTGCATTTTGAAGCTGTACCATGTGTTTCCATACAGAATGGTTGCAGGTCCAGTATACCAATATGTTTTTGCCATTTGGTACAAGGCACAAAAAATAAATAAAAATCCCTAATTTTTCTCCCCATTCAGGAATTAAGCCTGTCTAATTACACATGTTGTCCAAAGTGCTGAACTCTTCTTTTCTACTCTAAAATTTGCTGATTAAGCCACTACAAAGCTGTCTGTGGACTGCAGGATGATGCAGGTGATGCTCACAAGCACCCCATAAACCAGAGAACGTGCTGTTGAACAATGGGATGGGGAAACCCCATAGTGCTATGGACAATTTGCATATCCCCATGGGACATGAGGTGCATTACTGTGCTTTGCATTGATGAATTAATTAATTTTCATGAGAAAGAGCACCTACAGTTTTTGAATGGGCCATGATCTGGAACTGATTCCAGAATGTGCAGGTGTTGACTGACTTGCAGTCATGCAGTTTCAAGTTTTCCACATTATGAGGTTGCAGCCATGGGCTTAGCTTAAAGAAAAGGGTAGCAAACATTAACCACCATGAAGACTTTTCCTGTGATTTTGTTTAGGCTGTGATATTTGTGATTTTTAATCACTTAAAACTCAAGAATAAATACAAAAAAGCTTGAGCTTTGATCCAATGAAGCATCTGTGAAACCAAAAAGAATTTTCTCAGGTGACACTAATGTCGAAGCAGAGCTCATTTTGATTATCGGGTAATTCAAGAAAATGGCATGACCAAAGCTTATATATTGTTACATTTCGTAGTACAGACTGTCCGCTTGAGGGTATTTACATCCTATGTCTGCATAATAATTGCAGAAGGCCCCCCCAGTTCAAAACCTAAATTATTGATATCTTCCCTGAAATGCCTCATCTTTTTTACAAATCCCCTGAATCGTATAAAAGGCACACAACTCTCAAATATTTTTATACTGCTTTGACACATTGAACCCGGATGATGCTGATTGGCATCATAAAACACGTTAATCTCCGTTGAATAGCTCTCTTATTTTTGAATGTAGGATCATTTTCTTTTTTTTCCATGAAGGAAAATGTGCAATTGACAGCGAAGTGAAACTGAAACCGATAAATTTATGCTATTCTAATAGGTAACATGTTGTTTTTACGGTTCATGTAATGAAATAGAATATAGGCAAAAATAGGGCCTACCAACTAATGCATTCATTTCCACTTCCAGATAAATAAATTGAGGCTACTGAAAAAAATATGATCTTAATCAG
This sequence comes from Anguilla rostrata, assembly GCF_018555375.3. Lineage (NCBI taxonomy): Eukaryota > Metazoa > Chordata > Actinopteri > Anguilliformes > Anguillidae > Anguilla > Anguilla rostrata. Next base: position 26,016,331 of record NC_057945.1, read on the forward strand.
AGGTGTTCTTAAATAAATGGACTGCATTTATATAGCGCTTTTATCCAAAGCGCTTTACAATTGATGCCTCTCATTCGCCAGAGCAGTTAGGGGTTTAGGGGTTAGGTGGTTTGAACGTGGCTTGAACCAGCAACCCTCCGACTGCCAGACAATCGGTCTTACCTCCTCAGCTAACTAGCTAATGTGATCTAGTTGTCATGCTAAATGGCTAATGTTGTAATCATCGACTGGATAATGAATACCAAATTTAGTAATTATTTGAGTCCTGGATTGAAATAACTGATTTAATTTGCCTGTCACTGGTTAAAACTAGCTTTCTAGCTTCTGTCAGTGTTCCAGGAAGACAGTTCATCAACCCTGTTCATCAAACCAGTTTGCACATGAGTTGCACATGTACTGTAAGACACAATTGACATATTTATATGTTCTGTTCCTCTGGCTTCTCAACTATTTATTTCTTAGGAGAACACAAATGTTTGAGAGAACTTTGCGAGATCAAATTATTTATTTTTCCTCATCCTGTCCCTTTAGGGATTCTGTATAACCATAACGAGAAAACTATGATAAAAATTTATCCCAAAACAAATATTAATATTACAGAATTATAAAAAATATAATTACACACAAATAAAACATATAAAAATAAATAAAAATAAAAAAATCCAGAATTAACATTTTGCGCCACTGCCATGAACAAGCTATAATAATGATAAGCATAATAAAACACTTCATAAAAAATTGCTGGCCCTTTGTTATTTTCCAAAGGTAAAGTTCAAAGCTGTAATATGTGCTTCACACTAATGGATGTTGAGAGCATATTCAAGCATTTGGACACTGCTGGCCAGTAATTTTGTTTTTGCAAAGTGCCTCACTTGTTTTAATGAAGACAGACCCAAAGTTCTTAATTTGCATAGACAACGGAATACAATTTACTCTGCAACTAACTGCCTTAATAAATATTCAATCCACATGGTGTAACTTGGTACCCTTATGAGGGCATTTCATCATCAGTAGCATCTCAAATTAAAACTGTCTGATCTTATCAAATTCACTTATTGCAAAATAACAAAATTGTCATTTGCTTGTTAGAAATTCATGAATATATTGTAGAAACAGGCACACACAGGCATGCATGCACACAACAGTTCAGCCGTATTCATATTTTTAAAAATTGACATACAATGGGGCCTGAATACCTAATATTGGTTTTCTAAGTGTTGTGAGTACAGTGTGGAAAAGATGAATGCAGATTATCAGTGACTCAGCGGTGTAGGAACCTGAATAATCACCAGAGAACTGATTTATCCTTGTGGATTCACAATGAAGAGAATATCATTGGCCAGTGGGAGAAGGTGCAATGTGGTTGCCATAGTGGCAGGGCAGAAAGGGGCTTCAGATGGGGTGCACACATGCTCTTCCCTGATGCTTCACTTCCTGGTCCCTGAGACAAAAGCAGATCATGCAGACAGAAATCACAGCAATACATTAAATAACTTTTGTGTATGTGTGTGAGTGTGTGTGTGCCTGTGTGCTCATGTTTTTGATTTAATGTAGAAGATAGATGTCTGTATGACATCTACTGAAAGCAGCCAGGTGACAAATCTACAGATTGATGACATTTGAAAGACCATATAGTAAACTTGAGCTGAAATGAGCAAATCTTTAATTAACAATTTATGGGGATATCTATAAACTATATTTATACACAGAAAACTGATAAATTCAACATGATTTTGGAAGGAAGGAAATGGGAACAGGGTCATCAGGTCTCATAGTCATGATCACAAGCAATGTGCTGTATACTGTATGTCTTTATTTATTTATTCATCAAGCAATTGATGTTTAAAAAGAATTTCACATTTCGTTCATTATTTTCAGTGCAATTGCATCAAAATGACTCATCAAAGCAGTGTGCCATTTGCAGTTAATTATTTAATGCCCATAAAGTAAAAAAGGATTAATATACATTTTCAACACTAGAATCTTTGAGCAATGAAGTCGTGACTGCTCTCCAGAATTCGTGGATAGCCTTGACTTGTGTCCTATCTTTTGATCAGATAAATCAAACCACTGAGTTCAGTTTAATAACATTTTCTTCCGCGTGAGACAACTTGACATGATAGGTATAAACTGGTGCAACGGGCGTGGAAAGCCAAGGAAGACTTCTACTGTTGATGACCAAAGAATTGTTGTATATATATAAGCAAAGGTTATACATATAGTGGATTTGAAATAGAACACGGAATATGAGGTTTAAGTGCGGACTGTCAGCTTTAATTTGAGGGTATTTACATTCATATCGGGTGACGTGTGTAGGAATTACTGTTCTGAGGCAAAGCGGGGTCGAGTTCGATGTATCTAATAAAGTACCCAGTACTAGATGGGTGTAACTATAATGTGTACATATAAAACCTCCCGGCATTGACATAGATACTCAAATTTGGCCTCAAATTCAAATCTAATGTGTTTTTCTTTTCTTCCAGGTAATTAACTGAACAATTAGTGTGCAATGCGTTCCCTGAATGAATACTCTAGACCAGGAGCCTCAAACTTCAGTCCTGTATGGCTGTGGTCTCTGCTGGTTTTTGTGATTTCCTTTCAAACAGCAGCCAATTCAGCCAATCAATGGCTTAAATTAAGCTTCTAAGTGCAGGAACACATCAAAAACCAGCAGAAACAGCAGCCCTCCAGGATCTGAGTTTGTGACCCTTGCTTTAGATAGAATGGTATAAGATGCAAACTTTACGTTAAGAAGGGATGACCACTATGAAGGAAATAATAATGATTATTATAAACAAATTTCTTACTTTTTTTTTACATGATGCCATGCTAATGCTGAGCGATGTGTGAAACAATGCATTAGAGTTTCCATGCTGCTGAACAGACATTTTATTTATTCAAAAGGAACATACAGACCGAGTGTTTTCTTAAATAAACATGTTGGATTTTTATGAGCATGGACATGTTGTTCCTGGAAGGACAGGTCCTGAGGACGAGAGGTGTCAGGCCTCATGATTGCGTTTCCTTGCATCCCTGGAGCGACTTCACGCAAAGAGCTGATTACCTCTAAAGTGCACAAAGCAAATTGCCAGTTGGACCATAGAATAAATCACGCTAGCTGTAATTAATGTCGAGGACATTTTTTTGTAATGAGATTATGGCAATTTAAAATGCACACTCAACTGTGAAGTTCCTCCACTTCCTTTCCCCCTTTTGCTTAATTAAACTTTTATATGGTCTGAACCTTAAAGGTCTTTTCGGCCTCCTTAAGGGACTTCCAGGTTCAATGTGACATTCTTGCCTAAACAAAGGGCTATGTTTTGCCATTTTCCCCAGAGAATTAAGAGAGTTTGACTGTACGGTCTTAAAATACCCTCTGTGTGAGTGCATTGCTATGTCCTGCAATATGGTAAGCCAAAATCTGGTGCATTCTAACTACCAGTTAATTTCACAATGCACTTGTCACACAAAACTTTAGTGGTACACATGGCAGCAGCGTGTGTGTGTGTGTGTTTGTGTCTGTGTGTGTGTATATAGCAAACATCATAAACAGAAAAGACGATTTACTGGAGACTGCTGTTTCTGAATACTAATGAGTTGTGCCTGTATGTTTTCTAAGTTTGACACTCAAATAAATAATGCATTTGTTAGTCCATCCTGTTAGTCTTAGCATTCAAGGCTAAGGGAAATAAATAAATAAATAAGACAACAACAGCAGCAACAACAACAACAAAAACCCAAAACAAAATAAAACTGACAGAGAACTTAATCCTTGTGAACTGATCTCTCCTGCATGGAATAAATCCCCTTGCTTTGGAGGGAAGCAGGGCCGCAGAATGATCAAAAGCATAGCTAAGCCCACAGCTTTCTGTTCATACCAGTGGCTCCCCCTTTGGGCACAGCAGGGTGGACAACACTGTATCAGCGCTTCCCTCATACAGCAAACCAAAGCCTGTCTCAGACAAAGGGACAAGATGGGCCCTGCAAGTTTTACACACATATTTGCTTAACAGACATGCATAGATATATTAACTTCTAGGCCACCCTTTCCTTACAGTATATTTCCCTTAAGCTTTCATGGGAAAAGCAAACTATGTTGAGCATATTCAGGAATAATAGGAATTATTAATAAGCATTTGTAGATGAATTCTACAAATGTCAAGTGACAATGGTCTGGTTTCAGTCAACATAGTGCCATGACTTATGATTTATATATCACGATAAATGAAAACACTTGCTTTTTCCTCAACAAGATTTGGTGAATTAAATTTTGTGACTACATTTACCTGTGATTGCAAGTCAAATACCCAGCAAATGTTGGTCTGGAGCCAACATTTGTTGTTATGTCACGTTTGTGAATGGCATTACAAAATAATTCAGACGAGTTTACATTTTAAGATATATGTTTTATTTAGGATATACCCATTGTCTGATATTCCAAGAAATGCTACTTAAAATAGTGTCCCACATGGGACTAAATCTTATCTATATGGAGCAGAGATCTTCACATTGCATCAATAATAGACAATGAGCATTAATTAGTGGCATTCCTTCTTTCAAGATAATCTTTTTTTCCTATCTCTTATTGCTTATGGTATCATATAGTATCTTACATTTATCAGCACCCTGAGGCACCGTAAGGAGGTGGGAAAGTGAGGGTGTTAAGACAATTCCACGGGCCCTGACTGACAGGGGCACTCAAAAAATATGGGTATGGGCCCTATCGTGAGATCTTTTTATGGTGCCCAAAATCCCAAGTGGTTCTGTCACTACCGTACAGAAGAGGAACAGTTTCAGGCAAGCCCAGTGGAATAGATTGCCTTTCTCTTCTACCATTTTTTCAGAAAGAGTCCAATTAGTCATTTTTTTAAATTAAATCACAGTTATTCTGCTTTCAGTTTAAAAGTACATCAAAGTTATCACTCTCATTTAACATTTTGAGAAATGTACAGCATGTTGTAATTACATCCCACCCATTTATCAAAAGCACATAATTAGGGATGTACTTTAAAGGAGGTCTGTAGTGGTTACCTGTGATTATTTTACTGAATATTAATTTTTTGTCTCAGCACTCTGTCAACTTAGATTTAAATCTCGTCTCAATTTCTCTACAGTGACTCTTCTTAAAATTACATTTGCCTTGATGCAGGGCACTTCCACCCACACTGCCATTCCCGTGTCTATATTTTTAACCTCAGGGAATATTATGGTCCAAATTCCTCTCCTGTGAATCCTGTCGACCCCATCCAACTCACTGCTTTCTGGCCCCCAATTCACCCCTGTTGGACGGGCAGAGGGGGTCACTCTATCAGATGAACATTTACTCAGAAAGATGAACACTCTATTGAAAGAAGCTCTGTTCCATCTTGTTAGTGAAGTGGCAGGAAAATGAACCTTTTGTTTTCTATGCTTCATTTAAAGGGCTGGTTACAGGTGGTTGCATCTCCCGGCAAAGCCCAGAGAGGGATTTTACAGCTTCTCAACAGCAGTCTTATCCACAGCCGAGGTGCTCCAGATGATCCCTAGCCCACATTCACCGAGCAGTAAGTGCCAAAATGAACATTTAATAGTGAGATGTAACCTCCATGCTTGACAAGATTCACACAACTTAGTAGGCTGGCTGTAAAGGAGGAAATTACTTCTTTATGATCTGTGCCTTGGTGAATGTGAAAAATTCATTAATCAAATAGCGACATGTACTTTGTTCTCATTAGCGCCGAACAGAAATAATTAAATTTGTCTCATACTATTTGTAATCCCAAAAGGTCGTTTTTAAACTTCAACCACCACCAGCAGGCCAAGAGAGACTGACAGCTAGGCTCACCATAACATGCACTTAATGAATACATTTCACGGACAATGCACAGTCCTCCAAGAGTCCTTATGTAACAATAACCAATGCCGTTAAAATATATTGATCTCTGCTGAGCCCAGTACTTTCAGTGTTAGTATTAATTTGGAAGTCTAATAAATGAAAGATAACACCTATGCTGTGGGAGAACAGAAAAACAAGAACAGAAAATGAAAGCTTTAACTTGTATTGATTACATGGCCTGGTGTGAGACACACACATATTCCAAATAAAGAAACATGATAGACGTTGATGTTTCCCCACAAGCTTAATGCATAAATTCACGGCATGCACGACTGATAAGCATCATGTTTTTTTAAACTCAAGCCGTGTTAAGGCGTCGGCAAAGATGTACAAAGAGAAATAGCGACAGTCTCTCTCTCTCTTTCTCTCCTGTTTTCCCCTTTCCCATATTCCCTCTGCCTTTATTTCCCCCTTTCTTTATTTCACTTTGTTTGCTCTCATCTTTCTCCCGTTCTCTCTTCATTCTTCCTTGCTCACCTTTCTTAATCTTTCTTTCGCTCCCCCTTTCAGGTGCCCCCTTTTGCTTCTGGGCAGATATTGCAAGTACTGTCCTTGACATACCTCTGAAACAAAATTGATTACACTCCCACAAAATAATCATGAAAAATGAAAGTTTAAAACAGTTGCAGAGCTGGTCTTATGCTCACCCTAGAAAAGAGGAAGGTGGTTTAGACCTAGGTATAAATCACAGAAAGGATGGCTGTGATGACACCTTTAATCGTCTAAGGCCTCCACATCATTCTTCTCGCTAGTTCAAAATGGTTGGCTTTTCTAAAAACCTCATGTATTTTTTTTTTCTATCATGTGCATATTTATACCTCCAAATAAGATAAGCATCTTCTATTTTTTCTGTATTTTCTAAAGTTCAGATAAAACACCTCACTCAAGGATACCATGGCTGATCTAGAAATGAAGCTGGTAACCTTTGAATAACAGGGAAAATGCCTTTAGAGCTATGTCCCAATGTTGGCACTATATTCAGTCTATTAGCCTGACATGTACTCCATCACAGCAGGAGGTACATAGGGCCACTGTTGATCTTATGAACATCCCAAATGTATTAGTTGCCTAGAAATAAATAAACTGATGCTCAGTCCTTACAGGAATTATCTTGATTTACTTAGCATTTTTCTATTGCTTTTTCTTCTTCTTCCAATTTGAATGCCAACTTCATTATAATAAATGCAACTGTCCCATTTATTTATTTCACCAATTCCTTCTCAATTTTATCTACTTCAGCCAATGACACAGAAGCCAAATGCAAACACACACACATGGGACAAACACAGGGTGTTTATTCTTTTGGACAATGCAAGTAAATACATACACGAGTGGTGCTTTTTCATCCAAGTGAATATGTTTTTAAAAAAGTAGCCATATTTATTTCGCGTGGAAGTTTGCTTATTTGCTAACCACTTTTTAATACTACTTTTAGCCATATTAGGGTCTTTAACAAGTAGCAAAAAGATATTTTGAAAATACATTAAATATTATTTCATATGGAAAGCCTAACTCATTGTATTTCATGACTCAGATAGCTAGCATGCATACAGATCTAAGGAAAATACAAGTCAAATACCCAGCAAATGTTGGTCTGGAGCCAACATTTGTTGTTATGTCACGTTTGTGAATGGCATTACAAAATAATTCAGACGAGTTTACATTTTAAGATATATGTTTTATTTAGGATATACCCATTGTCTGATATTCCACGAAATGTTACTTAAAATAGTGTCCCACATGGGACTAAATCTTATCTATATGGAGCAGAGATCTTCACATTGCATCAATAATAGACAATGAGCATTAATTAGTGGCATTGCTTCTTTCAAATAATCACTTATTGCTTATGGTATCATATAATATCTTACATTTATCAGTACCCTGAGGCACCGTAAGGAGGTGGGAAAGTGAGGGTGTTAGGTCAATTCCACGGGCCCTGACTGACAGGGGCACTCTGTAGAACATAGAATTTTCTGGGATATGGGCCCCAACGTGAGGATATTTTGAAAATACATTAAATATTATTTCATATGGAAAGCCTAACTCATTGTATTTCATGACTCAGATAGCTAGCATGCATACAGGTCTAAGGAAAATAAAATGTTCCAAATGCACAACAGCATATTTGACTTGATTCATTACTGTGGCCAAACTAGCAAGCCAATTTTAAAATGAAAAAATGCACCCATCTCTCAACTTCAAATGAAAATTAACCTGAATCATTCAAATATTTGAAGTGATTCTGAAAAGTTAAAAGATACTGTTCATCTGAATGATTTTCAGACATGGTTGTAATGGTAGAGGTGCAAAATATTTAGTGACTCATTGAACAGCTTTTTTTAAGCTTGGCAGAGCATGGCATATTTGTTCTGCGTGAAGAGTGCCAAACCCTCGATATGGCATGTTTTTCACCAACACGCAAACTTGGCAGATGACATCCCTGCCGTCCCAATAACTGAGCTTTATTTTATTTTTTTCATTTTAAAGAAAGTAACCTGGCCAGTGCCGTGCTATGATGAATTGACAGGGCTTCACTACCCACAGGACAGATTTCACACTCCCATGCTTCACACTACCACAGTAATCATGCTTCTACCTTTTTTCTGGAGACTCAAATCCTCTGTGCTCTCCAAAATGATTTACACGTTTGATAAAGATTGACAAAATAGACTATATAAAATAATTAAGAAATGTAGTTAACTATATTTAAATTTGCAAATGTGGAAAATTGTTTAGATTAATAATAGACTGTAATAATTTCAAAGTTTTATTTTGTTCAATTCCATTCAATTAACTCATTTTTTTCATACATATTTCTTTCTCAAGTCTGATATTTAGTATTTTGTGGGCCCTGACAAGGATCGCAAGGATAACACTGCTGAGTCACCTTTTATAGTGAAGATGAGATTGATTGATAAAAATATTTTGGTCAGTAATTATGGACTGGATTTTTCAATTCAATGTCAGATTTGTTTAGGCTATTGACTACATTTACATGCCCATCATTATTCTAATCATATTTGGAATTCTGAAGTATTCCGATTACAATACAATAAAGCCCTTATTCTGAACATCCAAATAACATCGGTTGCACATGAATAACATTGGCTGCAAATCCATTGGCAGGTGTCTTGGGTGTAGAAGTCAGCCAGCTAGTTTGCTGTAATAATGTTGTGGCAGACACAAAGCCCTCACGTCTGGACTGGCGAGGAGACAGAAGTCTTCATTTCTGTATTCAAAGAATTAAATGTTGTGGGATACATTTGCTATTTGTTTAAGGCTGCAGCAGACAAAATGAAAGTAGACACAGGTGGAAGACCCTGAAAGCAATGTATTTTAAGTAGTGCTATCAATATTACCATGTTACCTCATGTGATTCATTTTAATTGCAATTATTAATTGCCGAACAATAGATAAAGATAGGATGGTAGATGGGATGTCGTATCATAGATCTGCACTTATGAATTCCGCCACAGCCAATATTAGAAGTTTAACATGTTTAATGCATTAATCATTAAAACTTATTTGCATGACTTAACACGTTAACATTGATAGCCCTAATTGCCAGCTAATTTGACTTAATGCGCATGGAAGTCTTACTAGCACCCCGTCCTTTAGTGCTGACTTAAGAATGTGAATCGAATATTCAGCTAACCATGTATGCACAAATAAGATTGGGTTAACCCCTTCATGAGACATGTAAATGGCATAATCGGTATATGACCACAACCTGAATAAGGATTGTTATTTGGAACATGGTGTTCATGTAAATGCGAGCCTGGTCTTGCTGAAAGATCCACTTGATGCCAAGTTTGAGCTTCATGGTAAAGGGAATCGCCAAAAAATAAACCTCTTTGCTAAGACCTCCTTTTGCTACTATGCTTGTTACTGTTCCTAAATAGTGTATCCAGAGCTTGATGAGTGTGCAGTGCAGGCTCCTGTCTCCTGCAGGTGATAATGATAATGCATTGCATTTGTGGATGGAATGAATTTAATTTATATTGATCATCCAGTGTAAAAATGTGTTGGCTCGCTTGATTTAAAACTTGGCTTGCCACAATTTATGCCATATATAATACCTGTTTTGTAAAAGTACCACAAATCTATGGCAAAATAAGGATCTACTCACGTTTCAGGTAAAATGGTTTCAAAACTAAAATATCAATGCTTGAATGATAATGACTAAGGTCCCTTTAAGTTTGTGTGGGTGATGGGCGGGTGGGGTGGGGTGGGGTTGGGGGGTTGGGGTTGGGGGCGGGGGGTGGCAGGATGATAAGCTTTTTGTTAAGATAGATGTGCTGTGGCACTCTGTTTTGTCCAACTGCCAGCAGGCATGTCATTTGATTCCATGGTAACAAAATCAGATTTACAGAGGCAATATTTTTTGAATACAGGAAATTCAGTGTCATTGGGGGCTCAAAATGGAATTTTCATTTCCCCTCATCCTTACATTACCACCTCCCTGCATCTCATAACCTACAGCAGTGATACAATAGACAGACCTGCAGACACTGCTGCCTGCTGCTGCTTTCTCTCTCTTTTCTGAAAAGCACTACTGTGTGTGTGTGTGTGTGTGTGTGTGTGTGTGTGTCTGTGTATGTGTCTGTGTGTGCACATATGTGTGTGGTATGTGTGTGAGAGAGAAAGAAAAATAGAAAAGGAGAAATTCTTAAAATGTATCTCAACAAAAATATGTTTTCAATGTACAAAGTTACTCACGCATACAAAGCACTGTCTAGAAGTCCTTACTAGGGCTGCCATTAAAAGTACTGATATCAAAATGAGGCCAAATCACAACAAACTATACTGGCCATCTTAGCTCAAACAAATTAAAATAAAAAATGTTTTTGTGAGATATATTTACTTTTTGTACTGTGTTTGTTATGAGTAACTGATAATAATAATGCATTTAAATATATGAAACAAGATAATTTAATCTCAGGAGACATACATACAAACACACAAACAAACTAGTTCAAAGAAAGTCATAGGCATGGATCATAGACTCTGGTCTTAGCTCTAATTTTGAGCAAGGCAAAAATTTTGGCTGCTGTCAGTGGTCCAATCTCTTTGTGAATAGATGTGTTGCACCATAGCTGTCACTATATCTTGTATTGTAGCATGACTACAATATGTAAATGGGGTGGAATTTGTGTCCTTGAACAGATTGCTTCGATACTTTTTAAGCGCAGTCCCTATGACTAATTTAATACTGTACATGACAAGTATTGACATTCTTACACTGCATCTAACTGCATCTAACAGGGAAGACAAACTCTTTCATTGAGTCTACAGTTCTACTTGTCTTTGTTGGCAGCCTCATTTCCACTCCAGGTGACACGTATCGCTATTCAGGCTCTGTGTGTAGGAGACTAATTGTGTTTGTGGTTTGAATTACTCCCACACCGTCAGGACGGAAGCATAATGTATTTATTTATGTAGATGAGAGAGATCACACAGCCCACACTCAGAATATTGATGTTTATGGTTAGTAATTTCAGTCTCAAGATAAATGCAGACCCACAGTACTACCCATCTTATATGAATTCTGTAAAGAAAGATAAAAAAGCTCTATTTGAATGGATGATTAAAAAATGAGTATATTGGCAAAGCTTTAGGCATACACTAGCACTTCGAAAGTGCTATTGTCATAATAATATGCCAAGGTTTTACTTTAATATGACACTTTTGTAGCTTGTGGTAAGTGGTGAGAAAACTGGGCTTGTCTGGGGGGAAGTTAAAGCCTACACATAATTCATAGAAACTTAGCTCATCAATTCTACCTGTGACCATGTCAGCAAAGTTATTAGTGCTAAACACCTGTGTGTCTTCTCAATAGCATCATTCAGAGTGTAAATAAACACTCTGAAAATTAGTCTCTCTCTCTCTCTCTCTCTCTCTTTCTCTCTCTTTCTCTCTCTCTCTCTCTCTCTCAGTAATCAATTTTTTTTTCACGGATGGCCAGTTGGCCCATGTTTTTCATCTAGAACTTGCTGCAGCTTGCCTCCCAGATGCCAGGCTGTATGAGTTACAGAACCGAATGGTGAATGTGGGGTGGAGGGGGTGGTATGAGGACGTAATGTGAAGATCCACGTACACAGTGGGGGACAGATATCTTTATCCCGGCACTGTGCCTTCCTCTTTATCATACAGAGGGAATATGCCCTGTTTCAAAATATGTGACGATTCACTTGGCATTACAAATCCCATTTCAGCTGTTCCATAAGTAAAACCCCCCTGATGTAAAGCCAATGCTGACTCTGAAATCACAGTCAATCATGGGACGGAATGTTCAACAGGTGCTGATAAAAAAAAATAAAAATAAAAAACCTTCTGTGAAGGCAACCTTCCTGGTCCAATTTCTTTTGTTTGTTTCCAATGTGTATTTAAGGAACATCATGCGGAAGAAACGATGAGACTATAATAATATAATAAGCAGTGTTCTAGACCACCTCCTCCCTGCCAAATTAATCACAGATAAGCACTTCTTCTGATTGAAGAAATGCATGCTGAGTTTCATACTCATACATTTTTATTGCTGTACAGTGACCATGGGAGATGCGTTCATTACTGTCAGTATTGCAACTTTTTAGCAAGCTAACAAAATGTGATTAGATGCATTTATTTACACAGCAAGCCCTATAAAGTTTATGTTCCATATTTACCTTGTATGGCAGAATGATTACACTGAAATTTGGTGGTGTAATATAGGCCTGAACACTTTTTAAATGTACCTTAAATTTGACACTATATCACTGTAACAGGCCCCATCACCATCATTATTATAGTGTGCAAAATGCAAATAGACCACCATCTGTTTCAGCAGAACCCTTATGTTCCATGCAAATGAGGAGCAGGATACTCTCCAAATGATGAATGAAGGGAATCAATTTCAAATTATTTTATTTATTTTTCACATTAATGCTAATGCCGCAATTGGAACAAATTGGAATACAGCCCTGGATAATTTCACACAATTAACTACATTCTTACAGTGCATTGACAATGTAATATTGCTCAGTAAACTGAACACATGCCTACATAGTATTTATAGTAAATACAAAAAAGTTTTGTGTATATGTGTGTGTGTGTGTGTGTGTGAGAGAGAGAGAAAGATTGTATGTTTTCTGTGTCTGTGTCTACAGTAAGTTTTAGATTCCAGTGTGGTTCTGATACCCATGCATTACGTCATTGTTTAATTGAAAATTGATTCCAGATCTGCTGTGTGCAGTTTACATTTAAACTGGCTGAGTGTGCACACATTGCTGAAGAGAGCTTTATTGTTTATTCATTTACGTGCTGCAGAAGATGATGTTTTTTATATGTTTTAGTATGTGGACTTTAAAGACAGCTATGCAATCAAAAGCTGGGAGGAGTGCAAATATATGCAGCACAATTCTCAAAACATCTTTTTCTGGATTTATATCAGGTAAATGTTGGCTTATCCATCACACACATATTGCTTCGTGCCTGGAAAGCCCATAATAAACATGAACTTGGGGGCAACATTGCCTCTATTTCATGTTACCAATATTTAATTACTAAATTCCAGGGATCTCCATTCATATTGTATTGCATTCCCTAACATCTGATTTCCTCTGATGGCCATTACAGTGCAACTTTGATGGTAGTCATTTGGAGGCAGGAATGTGTTGATCCTGGAAATGCCTCAGTGATTCGTATTGTGTGTAGGGGGTTGTAATTTTTGGCTTCTTGGGTTTTAGTCAAGATGTGTTTCCAATGATATTGCCGTGATGTCTGCATGTCATCTTCACAGAAACATTTTGGAAGGTTCAGAAATATCTGAAATTACCAAAATAAACTTGACAAGCTGTGGAAGTAACAGAGATAATTAAATAAAGTTGCTTTTATTGATTGCTTCCAAGACTGTTTAATCACAGACATGCATATAGCCTATGTACTGTATATCTCCTAAGCTATGACAGGCAGATTTGACTCCTATCATTTCAGGAGTACAGAAAGCATTGAGAAATGAATTCCACACATCTCACTAATAAGATTAACCTTAAGAACCTTAAGAATTTCTCACACATCCGACTGTGCATGCACCCTGTCTGAGGCTGGTAATTCCCATGTGCTCTAGACATATTTAGATCTTTCAAATGCTAACGGTCTCTCTCCCAAAAGACTTAAGCAAGTTAATGCAAAAGTTTTTTTAAATTGTATTTTTCACTGTGGGACTCCTGAGCCTTGAAACCTGAATGTGGTCTAGTGTTTTCGGAACCATTGCTTCTCATTTTATTCTCTGTCTCTTTGTGTTTTGTTCAACCTTCCCCGGGTGGAGGGAGGTCAGAATGTTCATGTTAAATTCTACTGGTAATTCACAAATGGCTGGAAAGCTAGATTGCTTTCTTTTTTTTACTGATTTCCTCAACAACCACAATCTCTGCTTTCATTTGCACTTGTGCTTTTCAGTGTCAGAAGAAAATTTTAAATGCTTGACCTGATATTACGTTCCACTCTCATGTGAGCGTTGCTGTGCAATCAATTTGTTTTTTCTTTCTCTTTCATTTTATTTTACTTTTTCTGGTGCCTCACCCCCCATGTGGATGCTCCTTTAAGAAAACTATTGAATATTACATTTGTTCTTGGACCCAGACCTGGACAGTACTGATGAGCTAATTTCACTGGCTGTTACCATATTAATGGCCTTTGGTTTTTCCTCTGCATTTCCTGCTAATAAAAGTAACCTCCAGAGTAGAGGTAATTTATCCCTACATCCCCTTCTCTCAGTGGCTTTGACTGCTGCTAATGGCCACTAATCCTCCGGGGCTGTTTTTCATCTTTATCACCTCCTTTTTTTGTATTGTATTATTTTATACTGTCAAGTCCCATAGAGGATGATTACTCACAGTAATGGAAGTGGCTCCGTATACTGTGAATTCTCAGCACTTGGAGCTGGTAAAAGTACATAGCATTTCAAAATGGTTTAAAATGGGAAAAAAAATCTAATGAATAAATACATGCATACATAAAAAGGGAAGCGTTTATCTTCAGTGTAATGATACCACAAATATGACTACATTTACCACAGATAGTGTAGACAGTAAGAAAGTCAAACACACAAAAAAATATTTTTTTGCAGAATGCTATTTTGACTAGTTAATCATACAAATATATATTTTTTAAAAGCATGAATACTTCATGGAATGTAAGAGAACTATTTTAATCAGCACCTTTTAAAACACTTATTTGAATGAGGTAATCTTCATTTCTGGGTGTATTAAAGACAAGTACTAAAATACAAAATGGAATATTATGTTACAATTTGTATTCTATAAATAAAATAAGTTCCATTTATTATATTTTGTTTTGGGGAATTGCTTATAACTTATCATCATATGGTTTTTACTGTCATCTGTTTTAATAATGCCTCAGTGACTACAAACCATAGAGACATTCTAACAGTTTTCAGGGTTTTCTAAAGACATTTCTCTAGCAAAAGTCCAGTGTCATAAGCTCCGGATCCAGATACCACCTCCAAACTGATATTAGTCCAGTGTGTGCTGGATTCGGCCCAGATGTTACAATGGCTTAGACTGAGTCCCAGCATGACGCAGTTTGCTAACTGGGTAGCTAACAGCTACAGGGGAGCTGATTAGCTAGGCAGTTATGTTGATGTCATGTTTGCTAACTTCTATTCACTCATTATTGGAAACTTAAAAAAATAAAATACCATGGTAATAGTACCAATCAGATCTTGCAGCTAGCTAGATAATTGTATAGGTTCCTATAATCACTGTTTTCTTGTGTCAGACATGACATGGCCTTCGCATGTATTACTGTTGACCCTTTCCTTTTGGAAAGTTTTATTTTCCATCCAAATTAATGGCAGGGATACCAGTGAATTGTGGTGATAAGTATGCAGGGGGGCTCAGAGCTATGCCCCATAGTGCAGGTAATTATATATAGGTATAATAATTTTCTTCTCACGTTTATAAAGTCTAAATCTTATCCACATTATCCAGCAATAAACTACTAAAAGCCATTTTGTCTTTTGTCTTTCTATTCATGCTGCATTAAATACACACCATTCATTTGACTTTCGTAGCTATCTTAAACACTTCAAAGTGAGGGTTTTTATTTGAAATGGTTGAGATGGGTCCCCTTACATATTTTAATTTTGCAGAAGAACAGTAAAGCAAATAACAATCTGAATGGTTGTCGTAAAATGGCCATATTTTGAATGTAGGTATCAAAACCTGGCACAACAGCACTAATGACATTGTTGGGATGTATACAATACACAACAGTAGCTCTGTAGCTTTTCATATTACATTATACATTGTAAACACACACCTTAAAAAAGTGTTGAGGATGAGGCAAAGATTGATGCAGCGTTCTATGGTCTGGAAAACTCCTGCTGTTGGAGTTTTTGTTGAGTGATCTTCTCCATAATTCATTATACCAGTGAGGATTGCCAGAAAGGTGCGATGATGTCATTCAATATTAACTTCCTCCTCATAGCTGTGATTACAGTAGGTTGTCAGCTCATGTGTTGTGCTATTTAATTACAAATAATGAAAAAAAACTGATGTTTTTCTTCTGAATCCATAAACAATTCATGGGGACATAATGGAGGGTTATTTAGAGGTTTGTTGATTTGCTTTGTTCATTTATTGCCAGATTTATTGCCTTTACTCATGACAGATGATTGACTTTAAATCCCTCTGGTTTCTCAGCTTGTGACCTTTCTGTTCTTGTTTTTAAACTCATGTCTTTCGGTGCTGTTGTCTATAATTCCACTTCGATTCTTCTGCTATGCAATTCCCCATCCAGTGTAGGGAAAATAAATGCATTTGTTGACAACAGTAAATTAAGTAACAGAAAGAGTATGGTCTGGATTTTCATTTTGCTAGTATTTAAACCAGTGTTCAATTAATTTAAATATTACAATGTATTGTGCCTTTTTATGTCATTGAAAAAATAATGTTTGCAAAAGGTGTGATTTGCGCATTTTTATATATTTCATTTTGGCATTTGAAAAGAGGGAAATCAAATGTCTAAAATGGAAAATAAGGCAATGTTGCAGAAATACTGTATAGTATACAGTATAATGTACAGTGACTAGCCCAAGAAAGGGAGAATGTTTAATCACCTACGGATTTTAAGCAAGACGGTGTGCTCTTCCTGAATATCACACTTAGGTTTTCCAGTTAGTGCATTCATAGACACTCTTTCAGTTCTTTTGTTTTCCCTTTGTTTCTTGGTCATAAGATTTTGTGATAAGCTGAGAGCGCACACTGTGATGTCTTTGATTTTGCTTGTTTGACACTGTGAAATGATTTCTATGGCTGCCTTGACGGGTTTAATAACCTGCATATTCCTCTCTATTAAATGAGAGCATGCATGGGAGACCACTATGTCAAAGGTTCCCACTGAAGTGCTGTTAGACCGCTTTTGGAAGCACTTGCAGAAAAGCCCTTCAATTTGAAGACAAAGAAAGAAGGCTTTGTTCTTTTTTTTAGTTTGTGCGTACATCAGGTCTTGTGAGGATGGGCTCTTTGTGGATATCTGATTATATAACCAAGCTTTTCACAGATATTTTTAACATTCATGACAGTGGTTAAAAACATATGAAACAGTTGCAATTTAGTTTTATTTTTTTAGTATTTGTCCATTATATCATAACTAACTTATGGACTTTAATTCAAACCACATTTTAAAGCCTCTGTGATATGAACTTTGATATGAACCTTACCTGCCTCTTGAAGGTAACCTGAGAAACTTTAACCGATCTTGAAAACTGTGCCTTCCATCCCGTTGTAACTGTCAAGACCCTCACTTTCCATCATATATTGTATCTTGCATCCTAATGATTCGTCATGTTGTCTGCCCAGCTGCCAGAGAGGAGCAAACATTCTTCCCCCCCACCCTCCCGCAGCTCTTTGATCCCTCTGAATGCTCCGTCACATTGCAATGTTTCTTAAATTGCTCTGACAAGCTGAGACCTGTCTTTATGCCACCTTCATTTTGATACACCCCCCCCCCCACCCCCCAACAGGCCTTACAGCATTATCCTAAGCAGAATTTCCACATACATGTGATTTTCAAACAGTTCCCCTGACAACTCCCCTTCACTCCGAAATGCATTTGGAATCAAACAGTGCAATGCCATTTCTTTTTCCTTTAGATTTTGGCAGCACAAAGACAATATTGCAATACTAAATGACCTACTGTTTACAAGACTGTATTTTTAACCATCGTGCTTCTTCTGTTCAACCCATACTGTCAGGTCGGTGTGCTCCTGTTCTTTATCTTTATTGATTTTAATGTCTGAGGATGAACAGCAAAACATTTGAAGTCTGTTGCATTCAGCATGTTTTTCTTTAGATTTTTAAGCCATTAATTGTGTAGGGAATGTTTGCTCTAAAATTTGATTGCTAATTGAAAATGAGGATGTGATTCCATTATTTATGTTAGAACTGCTGTTTAGGTCGTGGCACAACTGTTAAATGCACCTGATGGCAAGCAAAGAGAAAATTCCTTTCAGATGTGCTATAAAATATACATCAAATAGTATTTTTACTTTGACTATAAAAAATTGTGTTTTGTTGAAATTATGTGGCAGTGACAATAGGTTATTGGCATTAAGTTCTTCATTCTTCCTGTATCAGGACAAGTGTTTATGGTCAGCCATTCAAAATGGCATGGAATTAAACTATAACTAGCCTAATTATTTTGGGCAACAAATCATGCCTCAAAGTCTCCAGTCCCTATTTATTTGATGTTTTAAGTAAAAAAAAAAAATTTTACTTGAATTTGACTTGATGTGCCCACACATATGTAAATTCTGAAAACATTCATTCATAGAATGCAAATAAAAACTGACTGTAGAAAATTAGGATACATATAGGTAGCACTGTGATTTTCAGTGCCACAGTGGTTGAATGGGATGAGAGCGAGTAAATTTTCATGAAATGAAATAAAAACTTTGCCTTCCCTACTGATAGCTATGGTGAGAGAGTGATGCTTCTCGACCCCCAAAATGAGTGAAGCTGTCATGTGCTATCAGTCTTTTTAAAATTATATTGTTTAGCCTTTTTATTTATTCAGAGTCAATGACTGACACAACATGATGGTGTTCACAAAGACCCATCCTCCACTCACAATTGTAGCTCGATCTTTCTTATTCTTGTGTAGGTGAAAGAGGTAACTTTTTAAAGAGAGGAGCCAACATTCCACATTCGTTTTATTTGGTCTTGGTGCATATTTGTCACAAAGCATATCTAGCAGCTGTAAGGAGAGTTGATGAATGCACAGGTGCGGCATCCTTTAGCAGCCTTACTGAATTACCCATTTCTGTGGTAATTAAACCTGACTTTATTGGCACAAAGGCTATGTGACAGCTGTGGATAAAAGATAAAATGTTTTTGAAGGCAGGCAAGATGGCATGGCTTGGATGTACTGAATAACTACTGATCAAATTAAAGTTTTTCGTTATGCAGGCTTTTCATCTTCTAAAAACTGCTAAAGTATAATTCATGACATGGTTTTATGTGGAGAAAGATTTCTCACTTTAAGCCCTGACAAAGAAAATATGGTTTTGAGATGTTGTGCCGGTGTGTGTGTGTGCATGTGGGCGTGTGTTCGTACTTTTGAGTGGTGTGATGATGGCTTTGGTGGGTTAGTCTATCAGAAGGAGGGTAGGATATGGTGAGGCTTCGGGAATAGGCAGAGTATCTAAGCGGTGTATGACAAGAGGGGGTAATGGTGAAAAGGAAAACTCACAGGACATGCTGGGAAGAAGACACAGTCATTATGAAGATAAATGCAGAGCTGCACCTCAGTCACAAGGTGCCTGAGGAAATAAAATACATTTTTATAACAGACCAGTGAGTTGTCCCATTTAAGCCTTTGGGCATGACAATCACATAACTATGATCTACTAGATCTGTCTACTTCTTCTGTGTTGTTTTTCAGTATCCCACATCCCACACTCTGGCTGTGGTTGTGTAGAGGGAAGCACACAAAACAGCATAACTCCTCATTAGAGGCCCAAAACATCAATGGTTTTGGGGTATGGATACCTGAAAGAGCAATTCTCTCTTGCTATGAAGGTGCAGGTCCTTGGGACTAAGGTTCCTGTTTTCATCCAATAAAAATGCAACAGAAGTGGCAAAGCAGTTCCTTATGTCACTTTGCCTTCATCAGTTGGCACAAATTCAGGTAATGCTAAGGATGCAGTGTTTGTCCTGAGCGCACTACCATGGTTTCCTTGTGATATGCAAGGATGGTTCCTTTTTTAAGTTATGAATTTGGAAAATATTTAGTATTTTTGTGTAAAGCAAAAACGTTTATGGCTGGTGACTGTTGTAAATAAAGAAAAATGAAAATAGGGTCAATGGCTTACACTAAGAGTGCAGTAATGTGCATAGGTGATTTTACAAAAAGGAGCTTTGGGACCTTGATACTCAGAATGTGAAGCCTTGTTGGTAACTTAATGCGCATGTTCTCAGATTGGCATACCATAATGGCCCTTTGGAAGTTGTCCCCGTGGAAATGCTTTCCTGTTTACTGTGTGGTTGTGCTTGTGTGCTTTCTGAGAATGGCACCCAAAATGTTCTTAAATTACACAAGGGATATTTTATTTTCTGGCCTCACCTCTAGTAAGGAGTCAGTCCAGAGGGGGCAATGTGGAATCTTACATTAATTTAAAATAATGTTTGTTACCTTATTTAGTTGGTAATTATAATTGTAGAAGATGATGGTGATGTTCCTTCCAGTGGACTGTGATCTACTTTGGGCCATTAATAGTCATTAATGTCGGAATGAATAGCCTAGCTGTGTATCAGGTGCTCAAACATGAGTATTTAGCTAGCTGCCTAGCTATGGTTGAATATATCTGGCATAACTAGTTTGCTTGCTGGCTAAATAGAATACATTAGTAAGCCATTAGTAGATAACTGGGTAACTAGTGAGTATATTAGCTAAAGAACTACAATTTGCCGTTGCGTTAAGTACTAACATGGAGCCAAAATGTAGTGCGGCTTGATACAACCGTGAATAATGTATAAATGAGAAAAGCATCACTATGCACATTTTAAACAGTGTTAAGAGTGTTTCGTCAGGCTACTGTAAGGGGAACCATTTAGCTGCAATGACTGTGCTGGGCTAACATTGAAGTTATTTAGCTGGCGAACTGACTAGTTGATGAAATGTTAGTGTAACGTCAGCAACACTGCTAGGGCAGACACAAAGAAGCCTCAGTTTACTCCTAATCACTTATTAAAAAATAAATAAATAAGAAATATTTTCTATAAATGTATGTTGGGAATATGAACATTATTGCTGACTTACCTTATAGTTCAACCGGTGAATGAAAAATGGCAGATTTTTGTTCTGTTCGTATTGATTCAGAGAAACTTGTCAAGTCACGTAATGTGAGGAGTCCCTCATTTTTAGGATTAGTACAAATTTCAGGGTTCTGCAAGTCAAATGTTGATGTTTAAGTGGCTTGGACAGACGTCAAATTCTAATCTACTCAGAGCAGGACCAGGTTGAATAAACCATGACAACCTGTGTATTCTCTGGATATATACACATCACAGGTGAGGGTGGCACTCAGCTTCCAAGCTTGTGCCTACACTCCAGGTATATGTACAATAAATACAGGTTATTGTGGTTCATTACTTGCATATATAGAGGACCATCATATGCATTTTCAATGACATGCAACCCAGGGTCCAAAACCTGTAGGTATACATTTTAATGTTCTTCTAATGTCAATCATTTCTATGAAGTGCAAGCAATGTTATCTGAGATTTATATGCAATATGTTCAGCCTCAAAAAAAATACATGTTTCATACATCCTGGTAATACCACAACACCTTGGTGTCCACAATGCAGCATTTCATACAGTGATGTATAATTTGTGTGCTGATTGTAGATCTCCTTAATGAGATATGGGAATGCATTCCCTTTTCATGGGTTTACAAACCTACTTGAAACTGATTCCCGATACTGAAAGAAATTTAATCGTTATGTAGCCATCAACATTAAAGCTGTATTTGCAATATGTCTTCTATATATTGTATATTTATACACACAAAAAAAGTATTTTTAAGTGTTCGTATATTTTGACAAAGAGGGAAAATTGAATGACTGTTTTTCAAACACACATTGTTTTTCAAGGTGGTATTTTACTCTAAATGGCTTTCAGACAAAATGTGCCCATGAGATTGCAGGTCAGCTGGGATTGGTTGCTGAAGACAGAAAGGATAGGTTTGTTATTTTTGAACCCAGGTCCTATTTTCACATAATCATAGATGATCAGGAGTAGTGAAGACCAGAATTTCGCCAATCGCTTAAAAATTGAGTTGATACATTTTTGTAGCAACCCCAGACAAAGCTCCCAAAGGAATGCATTGGGGGAAAACATTTTAAAATTAAAAAAAAAAAAATCATAAATATTTTTTTGTAAACAGGAAGGTCATAGTCTATTCGTACATGTCTTAACATGTTCTACTGACTATAAAAAAGATCACAAAAAAGGCATTGTATCAAACGTTATGGGCTTGGGAAGTTGCATTGTTCTGTTTGTTTTTCTGGCTACATCCATGCAGGATTTTGTGAAGCACACCTATGTTGGTAAAGTGTGCCCCCAATGTATTCCTTTGGGACCTGTGTTTGAGGATGCAACTAATAGGTATCAAATTCGATTTTTAAGCAATCAGCTAAATGTTGGTATCTAGTACTCACGATTATCTGAGATTTTTTGAAAATAGGGCCTGGGTTGAAAAATACTGAACCTATCTCTTTAAAGTTCTCTACATATTTTATTACTCTTCAGAAAGTTAGCTTTTGTGTTTTGTGCCAATCATGCCTGTGAACTAGTTTGCCGTTCTAGCTATCTCCTGTAATAGTGAAAAATAGTGAGGATGTAGACAATATCATGACAGAAGATGTATATGTACATATTCTCGCTAAATCACATTTTAATTGGGCATTTAAAAATCATAATAGCCAAAAATAGTTTTTCTTAATACTGTAATAATATGCACCTTTTATACCGGAGGTGAAGCATATTACAGTTTTGATAGATTGTGTCACATTTTGGCTTAATTGATACTGCTGATAGTGCTAGATACTGATACAAACTCTGAGATCCTTTTCTTAACACTTTGGTGAGAAAGCAAGACCTTACAGTATTTAACCAAATATTTAACTGGCAGTGGAAGTAAGTTTACCACCCTTGTCAGTGCAGGGTCTTTATAAACGTCACATTGATTTGGATACATTGGCAGGAGGGATTTAAAATTCTCATTTTTCATGTTTGCTCCAGCTGTGCTTTGGGGTTCACTCTTGATCAGTGCATCAAGCTGCCCTCGTTGGCTACCTTGCTGTTACCAGAGCCTCCCTGTAGCTGGCCAGTTTTCGATTGTATTGAAGAATTAATTTTGCTTTCTCTGTAATGAATGCACCCATTTCTGCCAACCAGAAATATGCATTCTAACAAAGGGCATGACACAAATCATCCCAGTGTAAATGTAATCTGTCTCCTGCATCCATCTTTATTATGTGGCTTTTGTTATGTGTGGGGATAAATGCACAGTATTCAATGCAGCATCATCATTTAATTAAAACCATGTGTAAGCCCTGGGGTATCATAAGTGCTCTGCCCACTCATTATCCTTGCAGTCGAAGGTGAATCCTTAAACACTGCAGGTTTTTCTGGTAGATCACAGAGCAATGGACTGGAGAAAATACTTCTGCTTAACACTAGGATTTCAATTTGATGGCATGCACATTTAAAATTTTAATTATCCTGCAGCTGTGAACTACATGTGGTAAAGGTCTCCCCGGGTGCAGATTTAACACTCTCATGCCACAAAGTAGGAAACAATATTTAACGTTTTTATGTCTGAATATAGTTTTGGCAATTCAATGATGAACAGTGTCCAGTTCTTACTTAATAGTGCGCATAAATCCATAGGCAGCCAGGACTTACAAAGTCCAATGTGTCCCACAGCTAATGTCAGAAAAAACACCCAGTTTTTACATGGATTTTTAATAGAAAAATTACATTTTAAAAAGCCAGGGTTATTTATTCTTTTTTTAATAAGTTGCATGTTATGTCCTATGTGTTAAGTCACTTCTGTAGAGTTGAAATTTGGTCCATGGATATTTTGGTGATACCTGCTATTTACTATGACAGCATAGCACTCATTAATCATTGCATAGGCATCCCGCAGAAAGATTCATACATTAGATAGTTGCATGCTTCATTAATTATGCTCACTAGAAGTCCTCTTCCTGTTCAATGAGCTGTACATGTCTTATAAATCAGCAACCAAAACATTGATTTGAAGCACCGTAATGCTGTTACACTGAACCATTATTTGGAGATTTAAAAAAATGTTTTATTCTTTTTTTACCTTGGATGACATCAGTGATGCATAAATCAATACTATTGCAACACTATTGCATTATATCTGACTGTCTATAAAATCATCATTGGCACAGTTTGAATATATACCTTTTTTCTGTCTCAGTTTCACTTTAATTATTAAAGAAGATGCCCAACATGCTTCAAGCCAGCTATATAAAAGCAGCCTGGATAGGCGCCCAACAGCAGGACGGTCAAACTAGAGTAAAACCTCCTTACCCAGAAACTTCATGAGGACTGGCCCAAAATAAAAAACACTCGAGCACACGTTGCTCAAGGTAAAAGACACTTAACTCCTACCCTGTTCACTAAAACAGTGCCTTTTACCTTGAGCCCTGAGCAATGTGTGTTCCAATGTTTCTTATTTTGGGCCAGTCCCTGTGAAGTGTTTGGGTAAGGAGTTTTTGTGTTTCTAATGTGCTTAGTGAAAAAGAATGTGATTTACATATTTTTTATATCTTTTGCAAAGCTGAATCTTCTGTATCTTTTGCTATTTTACAAAATGCAATACAAGACCTATTAATAAATGGCTAACTTTGAATATATACATGTTTCACAATATAATGTATATTTGCTGACTAAATCAGACAGCGCCATTTCAACAGGGACAGTATTATGGTAAAAAAATAACATTAGCAGATGCATCCAGGAAGTTGCCAGTATGTTATTAATGTGAATGTCAGTTTGTTCCTCTGAAGATGCAAGTCATAATGTTGTGGTCTCTGCAGCCATAGATGTCTGTCCACCATGCCCTGATTCGGGCCTCAGTGACTGCAATCAGAAAAACAACAGGTGGCAAACCAACTCCGGTGAGTAAAAATCTGACAGGTGCACAGAAATCCCAAGTGCATCTCTGATTTTGATTTTCCACTGAAGTCCTGGGAGAAATTGTCTCCAAAACAAAGACGCTGTGCCATTTCTTCATCAGGAAAACTAAAACAAACAACTTGAACTCTTATGGGACTGTTCACTCCTGTCTGTTTCCCCATCTGTATGTGAGTATATGTGTGTGTGTGTGTGTGTGTGACAGAAGGCCACTTATGTTGTCTGACTGCTATTTTAGCTTCATCAATCATATTCCTTCAAACATAATTATAGAGGTCTTGTATGTCACAAGAATGAACAAATGGAACCATTCCTGCTCAATAAACATTTTCATTGGTTCAGTCAGATAATTCCTGCTGTCACTATACCTCTTTAAAAAGTTAAATGGTAAAATTACAAATAAGGCCTTCAGAGTCCCTTAGATTTTGAATTGTTTTTTTTTTTAATTTTTTTTTTTAAAGTTTATCATGTTTATCATGACATTATATGCATGGTCAAAATAAATATTGTATTGAAATGCAAATGTTTCTCTATGCCAATAATTCTACTCTGCTGCTATATACATAATAATATATGGTTCCTCTACGGTGCTATCATTACATTACATTACATTACAGGCATTTAGCAGACGCTCTTATCCAGAGCGACTTACACAACTTCGCAATTTCGGTTAAGTACCTTGCTCAAGGGTATAACGGCAGTGCCCTACCCGGGAATCGAACCTGCGACCTTTCGGTTACAAGCCCAGTTCCTTACCCACTGTGCTACACTCCGTCCATCATAATATATAATATATTATTATTCATGCTGGAAACTGATTCCTTCATTTTGGAAACAATTTTACAATATATAAAGGCATACTCAAGAGAGTATGCAGTTGCAACATTTATGATTTATGTCTGCATTTATGGTTTTTGTAGGGTGCCAGTGAAGACCTTGTCTTTGAAAAGTCATTTGAAATTAATTTAAACAGCACCGTTAATCCAACAATAAATAAATAAATGAATAAATAGGAGTTTACTTATTTTATAGTTTTAAAACAATTTAAAAAATATAGAAAATCAGTAAGAATCCCATATATTGCACTGCAGACTTTTTTGAGTTAAGTCTTTGTAACTAAAGTTTTTAAATAAAACTATGTTGCATGATTGAAGGTGGCCACTCTACAGAAATGACTGCAAACAATGCAAAGAATATTGTGGCTATCACTGAGGCCTATTTGAGACTATTAGCTATATCAAATGGCTATGCAACTGCCATTAGCAATCTAATAAGAAAGGGACAGCCTAATGTACAGGGAGCAAGTCAGTTGTTCAAATATTGGCCCTGACAGGGTGATGCAATTGACATGAAGCAGATGGGTCTTAAGGAGTAATTTCACTCTAGGTCCTTTTTTATTTGATTTTATTTTTTACTTTAAATGTTTTTGTATGCCAACTTTATAATTAAACATTTTAATCAATGTCGTTATTGCAGCATTTCTGAAACAATAGCATTTGACGGAAAAAAAACTGGTAGAAAACATCTCCCCCCTAACATTTGAAAATTTCTTTCTGTGTTTCACTCTGGCCCCACCCCAATCATGCTGGCAGAGTACCTCTTTGGAGCTACTACTATGTCATGTGGATGTCAGTAAAGCCATTAAGTGGAAAAATAGTTGACACCCATAAATTTGTCTGTTTACTTTAATATGACGGAAGCACCTGATTTGCTAGATTGGTTTTGGCTCAACTTTTTTTAACCGAAGGAACATGGCAGCCTATTCATAAATGTTCATATATTCTACCTAAGCGGCCCATTAAAATATGTTTCTGAAAACATATGAGGTGAGAAATACACCATGTAATTGCTGAATCTTGATTCATATTTGCCAGTTTGACAGTTTGATCTGAGTTTCATGAGCCAGGCACAGCTACGCTGTACAAATTCATTTGCATAGAGAATACACCTACTCCACCCAGGAAGGATTTTTCAAAATTGTGCAGTAAGCAGAGCCAGGCTAAAGCAGTACGCGCAATTACTCTTTAATTCTCTGAATGGGCTTATTTTATAAAACTGACTCACTCATCATGCATTATCCTGCTTACACAATGGCTACTTGCCAAAGAAATGAATGATCTGCCACACAATTTAAATATTGATTTTATTATGCATATTTGTACAGTTCTGGCTCCTGTCTCAAAAATAGGTTCATCAAAGAATAGCTAGCCTACAATGTTTTCATTTTGTGTCATTCACACTATTTACAACAATTAAACAGGGCTTTTCCATTTATTATTATGTTAATTGGGATGGCATTTTTGGGTTCCACGTTTGGAGTGTCAGCTGTTCCTATTGGATGAACAGTTTTTTTTTTTTCCTTTCCTTCTGTTCAAGTTTATATAGACCTTATTCCCATGGTTTACTGTATGTTAGCACATTTCACCAGACAAATGGACTACGTAAAGTGCAGGATAATATAGAGTGAAACAGTGATCATTATACAGCAGTCAGTCAGTTCATAAATATTGGCTGCTCATTGACCAATCAAAATCAAGTATTCAGCTAAGCGGCAGAATCTCACGCTTTCCTTGTCAGCAAACAACATATATCGATCTTAAACAAGAGCAAATAAGTGTTATTATGGGTGAGTTCAAGGTAATGAAACTTCAGGCTTGTGAATCTCAAACTTAAACCTGTTCATGCAGTACTTTAATAACACAGTGACTTTGATGCATCTCTTGTTTGATCTGCATTGTGTTGCCCTGGTGAACATCTCCAAGATAAAACAAGCATTCTCTTCTCTCTAATAAAAGGATCACCTCATTGGAGTTTGACATGGGTGAGTATGAATGATTTTCTCCTAATACCGTGTTCAGTAATCCCTGACAAAAACCTGTGAAAGGCGGGAAAATGCATCTGTGTTTTAGTCCATTTTACACTCAGTGAACACGGGAGATAAACCTGTCTTCAAAGTTACAGGCTGAAGGTAATGCCCACTTGTTTGCTTTTGCGTCTGTGCTCACAGTTCAGGCATATCTGTGTGTCTTCTATTGTCTTACCAATTTCAACAATAAAGGGTGTATTTGTGCAAGTGGTTTCTATAGTGACAGTTTGAGGTCATTAAAAAAATTGTCTCCAAATTAAACACAAAATCATATGTGAATTATTTGACCACCACATTGTAAATAGACCAAATTAACTTTTAATACAACCCCTCATATTATATTAAACAAATGACAAATGTTTGATATTCCCCCTTACGATTGTGTAATGACAGGGTTTTAAGATGAAGTATGAAATGTTAATAGAAGTATTAAATACCTGACAGGGTAATTTGATCCATGCTGGGCAGCCTGATTGTTTGCGCACATGCTGGTGGGTTTTGATTGAGAGATATCTGGTTATCAAAGGGGAGTGCAGCTTCATTTCACCTGCCATGATTCCCTCTGCATTATTGATGGTGGGTAGCAATGCGAAATAACCAGAAGAAGTCAAGCCTGCAATTCCAGTCCCAGGGGTGCATCCCTGCTGAATGGATGAATAAATAGATTGACAAATAAATTGATAAATAAATAATATCATGGGAAAATTAAAAATGAAATGTTTATGGTACATTCTTTAAAACCACGTGGACCTTAACTTGGATTTTTGGCTTAATAAATTATGGAAAATCTGTGTGGTATACACGCAGACACACACACACACACGTGTAAGTTCACTCATGCACTCACAAACATGCAAACACACACTCCTGAAAGCTGGCTCATTCATTTGATTAGATTTGCTAAGATCTGCTAACTTAACTCCAAATCAGAGGTTCTTTTTTCTTTTTTCTCTCTCTTAATGTTACACATGGACAGAGTCAGAGGCACAGAGGCAGTGGGACTGAACAGAGCCGGATTTCACGGTGGAATAGACACAGGTCACTGAGGTTAACTATGCCACTCAAGCATGGGACAAAACAGGATCACAGCCCCAGTAAACACAGCAGAGCATCACAAAATAAAACTGATTAGTCTGGAACAATACTAAAGGCCTGTGAGGAAGGAAAAGGAATACCAATGATGTAAGAGAAGTGAAATCTTAATCAAAATTACGCTGTCATAGAATTCAACAAGCATCCATAGGGTATTTCCCCTCTTTATGACATGAAATATGAAAGATTTTAGCAATGTTTTTTTCTTCATTTTTTGCAAAAATATGAATTTCAACCAGCAAGTGCAATATCAACTGTATCTCAAGTTCTGATACATTAAACATGTATCAGTGGTACCCCCCACCCCCACCTCTCTCTCTCTGCTAAGGCAAAATAGCTTCAATTGGTAACATTTACTCAACATTCCTCTCTACCCTTATCAACCCACCCCTACCTGTACCTACAGTACATCCACCCACATGTGCACCCTGTTTAAGATGAATGGGACTGGCTTCCTGCCAAATGTTGCCCCACCTTGTCTTTCCCAAGAATTTTATCCATTTTTGATTCTGATATCCTACTACTGTGATCTCTACAACTACCCACTTTGCATTTGGATCCAACTTCCAATCTTCAACTCCACAAGCTCTCTCACCTGAACTACTCCTTGACCAATGTTTTCCTTCTACTATGGTGAACATCTGCTCTGGCCCAGTCTGTTGTCAGAACTACAGTCAAGTTTCCTCCTCTCCTAATCCTATAAAACTATCAAATTGACTGTTGTACTTCCATTTGAGACAGGATCTAATCAACCTAATCTGGCTTTAAGGGTGATTATGCCAGTGAACCTTCTGGAGTGAAGAATGTCCTCTTCCCCAATCCTCCTATATCGCTGTGATTCATTCACAATTACCAGTTACTCTTATGAACTCTAGCAAAACTAGGTATCTTAGGTATTTGTAATCACCTTACCTCTTGGGATGCTTTCCCATGGTTCGGGACTTGTACCCTCCTGTTCACACATCAGCCCCTTCACTCTGTGAAGCTCTTTCCTTCCATAGCTTTTTGAAGCATTCCTGTGGATGCAGCAAATTTCCTCCCTCTGACAATCAAGTCCTGTCACACATGATTGCATGCCTCAATGATTTTTCAAAGTGCATGAGTAATTGACATGCTAATGTGAATGTTGCCAAACTGAGCTGCTTCCTGCCAGGTCCAGACCTATCCAAGACATCTGTAGTAGAATTGATAACCCATGTTTCAGCCTGGTAAGTCTTACCATGACACAAGGAAGGCTATTCACTAAAACAATAGCTTAAGTGATTCCAAACTGTTAATTCTTGCTGTAGTAAATTGTATCTTGTTAAAAAATGTGATTCTGTCACAATGCCACTTATGCTCATATAGCCCTGTATATATTGTTCTTGAAGTCACTCTTCTTCTGAGTGTCTGCTGAATGAATTAATGTAAAAATCAGCTGGTGTCCTTCACAATATTTTCCACTAAATCATTCACAGCGGGATGCTCACCAAGACCATTTCAAAGTTTGGAGTTTGATTTCTACTCACAGGAAACTGGAACAGAAGTATGACTTAGTGTTCTGTGGCAGAGACCATTTTGAGACACTTGTACTGTAAAGCTTGCAGGTGCTTTGATTACATTCTCTGACAGAATAATTGATCTTCAAAGTCTTCTTCTTTTCTACATACTGTTCTCATCAGTCAGTTAAGTGCAAGAAAACCATTCTTTTCTCAAGTGCTGTACCTTGACAGAGTGAAAAAGGATACAGTATATAAATAAATAAATGTTCATCACAAAACAATGTGTTGTCAAAACCCGAAGCTGGTGGTGAATACAGATTGCAGTCAGCAGATGCTACAGCCAGCAGTGGTATCAGCACTGGGAGGCCTCAACCGAAACTCGATCTCTGAGTTTATCCATTAAACTCTGACACCATCCATCATTATAAAGTCCATTATCAAGATGTTTTCTTTCACTGCCATTAATCCCGAGTAATCTGCAATGATTGATGTGCCCTCTCACAGATGACACTACAGTTTGATTCCTGTCATTAATCTAGATTTTGGTTGTGTCATCATTGGCCTGCACATATAACTAGTGGTCTCCCACCATCTCAGCCTTAAGCCAGAAGCTTACCTAGACCTCACCACCACTGTGCAGACAAAGATGCATGTTATGTGATGAAAATTCATGAGTAAACTAAATTCAAGATAAAATTGAACTTGTTCAGCTTGACCCATAAGCCTTTCTGTCTTTGGGGGAGAAAAAAAAATTGAGTGCTATAATGTTTGAGACAAATATATATATATTTTTTTATTGATTTGGATCTGTACTCCATTTGTACTCAAGTTTTATTTATGGGAATTTTATACATTTTGGTTTCATCATATAGAAATTACAGCACTTTTTATTACAGCACTTTTTTCAATTCAGATAACTGCCCAAATTAAATAATTTGCGGAAACAGGAAGTTTCCATCACTTTAAAAAGTGAATGAAAATTTTGTGAACAAAAACTCAAAAGGAAAAAAAAACAGCAGAGGGCATTGTGTGCGTTGGTGGTGTAGCTTTGTGTTTGCGCGGCTGATGGAATGATTATTTTACATTTGGCACTGATTGAGCTGTTAATAAAGTGTGAAGGTGCCTCTCATGCAAATGTTCCTGTTAAAGGAGTGATCCTGATCTAAATTGCAAATATGAAAGTTTACCAATTTGTAGGTAAGCTCCTTTGAGAAATTAATCAAAGCTCAATCATATGACACAGGCGTAAATTCTAATCTAACGTTCATCCCACAAATGTTTCAGAAAGTGTGGCAGTCTCTGAATTGAAATTAAATTCAACTCCCTCCCCACTGTTCTCTGATACAATAACAATGCTCTTCTACTTCTTGATAAGTCAAACTCCACCTCAAAAAGCAATAATGGAACGATAACTATTTCATTAAAGAAAAAAAGAAAAAAAAATTCAGTCTAGAAGATAACTATTATATTATTTTTATCATGAAGCTGTCTTGAATAAAAAGTACATTAAAATGACATGCGAAATATAGCAAGCTGTCTTCTTCCCTAACAAGCAAGTTATTGTTTGTTCAAGATCATATGCCAGTAAATCTGTTGACCAGCTATGGCCAGCTGAATACCACTTGTAATGTAGTAACTCAGAAAAATCTTAAGAGGAAAAAATGATAAATGAAACAACACACCAGTGGATACTGCGAAGAGCATTCCTCAATATTTTGTGCACACAGCAAAGGAATTAGAATCAAATGCTGAGGAGTAATGTTGCAGAAAGACATCAGTTTTTGGACCATTGCCTTTATTGTGGCTTGAAGCCAATGAGACAATCCCATGCACATGCGCAATAAATTTTTATGCCTTTGTACTATTTATTGGTTCATGTCTTGCTTTGTTGCATTAAATTTATTTCATTTAAAATCAATACTTGTGCTTGCTGTTTCTAAGACTTGAAAGTGGATGGGTGACATTGAACTTTATGTTTCAGATTATGTGTCAGGTGGGCTTGGACTCTGGCAAGTTGAGGAAGGTTAAGAAACTCATGTTGCATTGGAATTAATGTGTGGAATGACATTTGGAAGAGATTCAAAGATACACAGACACATGGGCAAAAACGCGCACACACACATAGGCGCACACGTGTGTATCACTGTTCACACTGGCATGTTGTTTTATCTACACTACAAAAACGTTCAAATACTCAAAATTGCACAGCAACTTTCTTTAATAAATTGTTTTGATTTTAACTGAGATTTTTAAATTGTTATGCCACCGAATATTCATTAGCTGTTTTGTTCAGAAAACTTAAATTGTACATTTTATATAACAATGAAATGCTAATTTTCTGAACTAATGAATGTTAGCTGGTACCCTAACCCTAACCCTCTCCATATCCCCAGTTGTTACCCTAACTCTAGCTGTTACCCTTTCCCAAACCCTAACCCTAACTGGAACCCTTGTACCCTTGTAACCCTATCCCTAACCCTAGCTGTAACCCTAACCCTAACCCTCACGCTAGCTCTAACCCTAACCCTAACCCTAGCCCTAACCCTAACCCTAGCTCTAACCCTAACCGTAACCCTAGAAGAATTAAATAACAACATAATCTTGTAAGAATAATATAATGTGTAAAATAAACCTGTTACTTTTATTAAAATAAACAATAAAAAAAATGCGTGTTGTGGGCGCCGACCGGGATTCGAGCCCTGGTCCCCCGTGTGGGAGACGGAGACTCTACCACTGAGCCACCAATATAGCTTTAACCGTCCTGTTCTGTTCATTTTTTAGGTACAGCAAAAATGTTCCCGGGTCAATCCCCATACAGGGGGGGTTTGCAAATACATGAAATTAACCATTTTCATTTAAAATGTTGATTATACTAATTAAGGGCAGTAGAAGAAGTTTCATACTGAAAAAATAATTTTAAGTATTTTTCCTAGATTTTCAAACTTTAAAAAGGGTCAATTTGACCCGCAACATAACAGGAGGGTTAAGTAAACAAGGGATTATGGGATAAACGTTCATTCATGAATTTAAACGTTAATATCTGGACAACGATAATAGATAGCAACAAACCGTTTTTTTTGCCTGAAAGAATACAAAGTTGAGACGTAAACAAAACAATAAAATTAATCGAATTTTCAAAAAACGAAAATAACATGAACGAACCAAATCGACCTTAATAAAGCTAGAGATAGCCAATGGATCAAAAATTAAGGGGAGGCATACTTCCTGTAGAAGGCTGATCGTCTCCATGCCTCCATTGATCTGGCAAGTGAGATTATCCGCAGGAATGCTATAAATCCTCGGGGGTCCAACCCAGTAGAAGCCTGATGGTTTCCCGAAGGGTTCCAGTATCTGAGACTTTACTCGACTGGTAACGCTTGGGGCACGAAGCCACCCGCTGGACGCGGACCCCCACCCAGGGCTTCTGGGAGGTGACGTAATGCACGGCACTAGACCCGTCCCCTGGTTAGAGCGTTCGTGTGTTCATTCGTTCGTTCGTTCGTTCGTTCAGGCGTCCGACCGTCCGTTCGTCCGTTCGTTCGTCGGCTCGTGCTTTTGAGTCGCTTCGTCTGGTCGCATGATCGACCATTCGATCGTCCGATCGCCTAGCTGTTCGATCGTTCGGCCGTTCGTGCTTTCGGCCGTACGTTCGATCGTCCGGCCGTTCGATTGTTCGTCCGTTCGTCCGTCGGTTCGGGCTTTTGTGAATCGTTCGTCTGGTCGCCCGCTCGACCATTCGTTCGTGCAATTGCCCGGCCGCGCTGGCGTTCGGCCGGGCCTTCGCCGGTTCGTGCGTTCGTTCATAGAACTGTTCGTTCGTTCGTCCGTTCGGTTGGTCGTCCGTCCGCTTACTAATGAGCAGCAGACTGGGATACCTTGCGGTGTTAACGAACAGTCTGCTCAAGGTAGGTATCCAGCCCCCCTGGGTCCACTTGGACAGCACGTAGGGTGTGGTGGTCTGGGGCCACAGACCTTAAATGGTGCCCAATTTTCTATCGGTGATTAGCACCACCCACACACCGGACCATTTTACACTACACACGCGAATCTGACTAACTAAATCCAATTTGGACCTTTTAAATTAATAAAATTTTCATTCCCCCTAAATTGTCGAGTTTGAATAGAAACTAAAAAAAGAATTGCTTTTAGCATTTTGATAAGGATTAAAAAATATTTTATCTTATGAAACTCTTAACTTAAATTTACCGATTGATAAAAAACGTTGATAGAAATATCATAAATAATCTGTCATAGCAAACAAGTTTTTTGGCCAAAAACAAGGACCCTAACACAATTGGGCATGGGACACAAGTCGGGATTTGATCAACCCCGGCTGGCCGCCTCGGAGGAGGGTGTATAGGGTTTAAAGGCCGAAACACCTGATGAACCTGAGGTACCTTACTGATAATGTGTCCTAAAATTTTAGAAAATACATGTTTTTTGATTTTACATAAAAATTATCTTAACATCAACAAACATCAACAAACCAAAATAAATTAACTACATCCCTAGCCCTAGCCCTAACCCTTGCCCTGACCCCAGCCCTAACCCTAACCCTAACCCTTACACAAGACCTAGCCCCAACCCTAACCCTAACCCTAACCCTTACACAAGCCCTAGCCCCAACCCTAACCCTAACCCTAGCTCTAACCCTGGCCCTAGCCCTAGCCCTAGCCCTATCCCTTGCTCTAACCCTAGCCCTAACCCTAGTCCTAACTCTGGCCCTGGCCATAACCCTAACCTTAACCCTAACTCCAACCCTAACCCTACCCTGGCCCTAACCCTTACCTTTACCCTAACCCTAACTTTATACATAATATAACAAATCAATAATTTAAGCTTAAAAAACCGTTTGAATAGTCTAAATAAACCCCCTGCCCACTCGCCCTCCAACTCCTTAGACTGTAGTATGGAGATTGAACATGTGAGTACAATGCCCAGTCAGGCATTGAGAATGACCAGTGCAATCTCGCGGTAATCATACTCTGTCCATGTTCATCCTCCCGTTAAATGGATAATTAAACCATAGAATTTAACAGAGTTTTTATACAATAATAATAATAGGCAAACCAACATTAATTTAATAATCGTTTTGAAATGTTAAATGAAACAAACCTACCCGCTCGCCCTCCAACTCATGAGCTGTAGTATGGAAGTTGAACAGTGATAATGCCCAGTCAGGCATTAGAGACCAGCGCAATTTGCGTGCATGCTGTACTCTGTCCTTTCTCTCCCGTAAATGGATAATTAACCAGATTTTAACAAAGTATTATCATATTGCAATTAATATAAACGGTTTGAAATATTTCAAGTAAGAACCCGCTCGCCCTCCAGCTACTTGGGCTGTAGCATGGAGGTTGAACGGGTGAGTATGATGCCCAGACAGGCATCTAGCGTGACCAGCGCAATCTCGCTGCTCATTCTCTTTACTCTCCCTATGTTCATCCTCCCGTTAAATGGTTAATCAAACCATAATATTTATGGTAGCATAGAGGTTGACTGGTGGAGTGCAGTGTCCAGTCGGGTGTCTTATCGTCCGGTCTGCCGTTCGTCCTTTCGTCCGTCAGTTCGTGTCTTTGAGTTGGTTTGTCTGGTCGCATGCTCAGCCATTCACCCGTCCAATTGCCCGCCTGTTCGGTCGATCGGTTGTCTGTGCTTTCGGCCGTTCGCCTACTTCCATTCGATTGCTCGGCTGTTCGATTGTCTGTTCGTTCGTTCGTCGGTCCGGGCTTTTGAGAGCGTTCGTCTGGTTGCCAGATTGACCATGCGTTCGTGCAATCGCCCGGCCGTTCGTTCGTTCGATCGGTCTTTCGCCGGCTCGTGCGTTCGTTGGGGGAACTATTTGGACATCTGGAACGTGGCCGACGCAATCTCGCGGCTCATGATTCCTATTGTGCTCACCATAATCACCCTCTCGTTAAAACACAAAATCGTGTACATGGTAGCATGGATGTGGACTGGTCGAGTATGTTGTCCAGGGACAACGGAAAGTAGCAGCGCAATCTCGCTGTGAAAGATCCTCTTTTGCTCACCAGAACATACTCCCGTTAAATTAGCAAACCTTCATCCCGGATTATAGCCACGATTGAGAGTTGTGCTCGACAGGCGTAGGCCCGTGCATGCCCTTGGTCTCCCCCGACCAACCACGCAGTCTATGTACTGTGATGGGGGGAGCCATTGTAATATTCTACGCCCTAACCCTAACCCTAATTATAACCATAACTCTAACTCTAGATGTAAACCCAGCCCTAACCCTAGATATAACCATATCCCTAACTATAACCCTAACCCTACTTATAACCCTAACCCTAACCCTAGCTGTAACCCTTAGCCTAACCATAACTGTAACCCTAACTCTAGCTGTAACCCTAACGCTAACCCTTACCCTAGTTGTAATCCTAACTTTAAAGCTAACCCTAGCTGTAACCATAACTCAATCTGTATATCTAACCCTAATCCTAGCTGTAACCCTAACCCTAGCTATAAACCTAGCTTTAACCTTGACCTTATCCCTAGCCTTAGCTGTAACCCTAAATCTAATCCTAGCTATTACCCTTACCCTAACCCTAGCTGTAACCCTAACCCTAACCCTTGCTGTCGCAACCTCCTAGAACACCCTAGCAACTGCATACAACACCCTAGCAACCTCATAGAACACCATAGAAACCACCTATTAACACCCTAGCAACCCAACACCCTAGCAACTGCTTAGAACTCCCTAGCAACTGCCTTGAACACCATATCAACTACTTAGCATACCTGAAATATGTTGTCTTCTTTCAAAATTGTAATACTGAATACTTATGAATAATGTTTACATAATGTATAAAGCTCTGTTCTGCACAAAGTCGACTTTGCATTGGCGGCAACCACACTTCACACTTTCTGCAGGAATTGTCTAGTTATTATTAGTGTGATTGCTTTTGGCAAACACTACTATTATCTCACATATTTATATATTCTTTATTCCACCCATTTTTTGGGACGCTACTCCTCCCAGAGTTTTCGCACCACATACACGTGCAATATGTCAAATCGAGTGGCTTCATCGGGAATGATGCGCTATTACGTTGTGGAAAGTTGCGATGCACATGTTTTGTTAATCGCGACAGTGGCAACAATTGCGACAGGACATACACATAAATAAATCAAAACGTTCACCAACTCCTTCTTTCACTCACATTCAAATATCTAAGCTCCAGCATTTATATTTTCCGCTGCTCAACTTTTTCTGTGCAATGTTTCCACATAGACTTGCATTGTGGAATGTTCAGAGTGGCAGTTCAAATTCAAATGCCAACTGCCACTCTGAACATTCCACAATGAGAGTGGAAGAGAGAGAGAGAGAGAGAGAGAGGGCTATGCAACCTGAAGCCTGTAAACTAAGCTATGAAACCTGAAGCATGGCATCCACATAATAATCTGATGAACTCTTTCAGGTTTTTTTCTCTAGTTTGTTTTATTATTTAATTATGGCTATCATGATCAGTGATAAGGGTGACCAAATCCATATGATCCAAACGCAGGACAGCATGCCAATTTTGCGGGACATTTGCGGGACAGTAAAGTAATACTGAATACTTTGTAAGAATAATGTTTACATCATTTATAAAGCTCTGTTCAGCACAAAGTCAACTTTGAATTGGTGGCAACCACACTTCACAATTTCTGCAGGAATTGTCTGGTTATTATTATTATTATTATTATTATTATTATATGCTTGAAAATGTTTTGCAGAAGCTGACTAAGTTGACTATTTTTTCATTTCAAGCAATGAAAGTGATTCTTTATTCAACCCCGAAAATATTGAGCCACCCAGTTTCAAAGGGATGGAAAATGCAAGCATGACCTTGTGTAATGAAGTGATGTTTCAAAGTGTAATTTTCTCCAAAAAACATATTCTGTTTCTTGTTTCTCCATCGTGCACACACCCAGGGGATATTATGTATGAAGAATAACTGGTCTTAGCCCTTTGAAATTCATTTTTTTGCCTTGCCATGATAAATAATCCAAAAAATAAAAAACCCAAACTGAAAAAAGATTTAGATTTCAAGGTGTTAATAACTTTTCAGCACTAAAGGCTAAAGTTAAGAGCAGTGGGATTAGACAGACAGTCAGTCTGGTTTCTTACATTTAATTTTATCTGTTTCCTATGCAGGAACACAAATTTCTCATTTGGCTTATGAAGCGTGTAGCAGTATGTTATATCCCTTTTGGGGGTAGTAAGTTTATTAAAAGTGACCTAGATATGTCTGAAAATATTAAAGAGGATGAGATATTTAAGGGTACTAGCTGGATAAGACACTAAGGCTCC
This sequence comes from Anguilla rostrata, assembly GCF_018555375.3. Lineage (NCBI taxonomy): Eukaryota > Metazoa > Chordata > Actinopteri > Anguilliformes > Anguillidae > Anguilla > Anguilla rostrata. The sequence continues at coordinate 26,055,197 of NC_057945.1, forward strand.
AAGCCACTTCGACTTTGAAACAAAATTTCACCTAATAAAATATAGTTCTATCAATTGTAATTAAAGTGCTCTTAAGGTAAGGCTGAGCAGTACCAAATATATGCCTGTGAACAGAGTGATATTACTGATCGAGTGCAATAGGCCATTATTGAGGAGGACAGCCATTTGAAATGTCCAACAAATTACAAATTACATTATATAAAATTAAGAGAAAGGCTTTGCAATCAAATTGAATACATTTCTGCAACATGATTCATTTTCAGAGGTCAGCTGCTCCCTTGGGGAATAAAATTGAAAGTATAAAAATTGAAAAATATACTGTATTGTTGATTTCCCATTTGCCATAAAAGCAGGTGAGCAATTTCACTAATGCAACTTTATTCTGGAATCTGATCAATTCAGGTCTGCAGCATTCTGTGAGGGAGATCTCTTGACCCTGGGGTAAATATTGTTTCTACCTCCCAAGGTTATTATGTTCTGAAACTATGACACTTAGGCATCTTCAAATTCTCATAGGAAATTTGTGTCATGTATGAATCTTACTAAAAATCTGAAAACATAGGTAAGCCTATTTTTTCTTATCTCCATAACAATTACATAGCACATTTACTGGCCTGTGACATCAGGGATGAATGATTTGGAGATTTCAACAATAATTACAAAATAAATAGTTCCAGATCAAGGGTGTCATTTCAGGAAAAACTTGGGGATGTCAAAAAAAAAAACGACGTAATGAATTTGAGGTTTCAGTAAAGGAAACGTGTCTATAACAGCGATTAAATACATCCATAATATTTCCAAGCTCTTTCTGTATTCTCGATATGACATTGACAAGGGGTAATTGCACGGAAATAACTCTAAACAGTTTTTTGGGCTTGTTTAAAGAAATTTGTTCGATTGTTTGGATATGTAATAAGCAACCTGTTTTTTTCACATTTATGGTTGTTCAACAATGCTGGCTAACTTGCTGGCCCACAATTACAATATCAAAACAATGTGCTGACATTTTTTTTTGTGTGTCATAAAATAGTGTAGCATGTAGTGGCAGCCGGATTGCTTGAAGGGGGGTGGATGGCGTGAGGCATTTCCCCGTAGAATGTTTTTGCTGATTAATCTGATATTAATTTAACTTTCAGAGATGCTATAATGGGTGTTGATTAGGAGGGTACAGAGATGGAGAAAATATGCTTAAAACAACTGACTTCTGGGAAAAATTCAACTTTCAGACTAAGTTCAGAAATGGAACTCTTGGTGCTTACTGATCAAATATCTTTAGCTTTTGCTGGGGAAATACCTTATTGTCCATTACATTTTTCTGTTTAAAATTGCTTGTACTTTTCTGAGCCTATAGGCGTATTTGTGGGAAAATCAATTTTATAAAAGCCATATGAATCTCAATCCCATGTTATTTTATGAATACCAGTATCACATTTTGCTTAACAACACCCCCTGGCCATGTCAATATGATATAACATGGATTCTTGTTCCATATCACTTTACCAATGGTTTCATTTCTGTTGCATTTCTGTCTCACGGTCTCAATGGATTTTACAATAAAAGGGGAAATGCACCTCAAGTGCCACCAATGTATAACAAATCAGCTGAGGTGGAGAGGAAGGGATTACTGAAACGCCTAACTGGGAATCATTAGATGGACTAGTCAGATTGAGAGAATTCAAAAATTGGATGGGGTTTAATTCTTTGTAGCAAAGGGGCATAGGATTTTTAATAGTCACAGTGAGTATGGATTTTCTTTTTAAATATTATCCAAAAGATTATATATAGTTTGTGGAAGTACTATTGTGATAGTTAGTAATATTTCCCCTGATTAGTAGTACCCGTTATTGTCAGCACTTTCTGATTGTACACTGTGTAGCAAATCAAAATTGTTTCCTGGTGAATAAGCAGTGGCATTGTTAGAGTGATGTTGAATGTGTCATGCATTGCACTGAAACGGCTGAGTTATCAAAGAGTACAACTGGATATTGATTTTGTCTGTGATTTGTAAAAGCTACATGAAGCAGTGTCACTTCCACAGGTGTCCCCTTTGGCACAGTGTCCTTTTCACTGCACTAACACATTGTTTTTTCATTTTGAAAAGCACTGTCATCACATACAGTAGATCTGCGAGCTGTGATTCTGGGACTTATTTTAATGTCTTTGCTTTTTCAGAATTGTAACCTCAAAGTGTCACTCAAACTGTTGGAATGCTTGAGTTCTGGAATAAAGATCAGTACAGAGATTATGTGACAATATTTGAATATTACATTGTATAACAGTATAATATCCATCCAAACTCCAAACAAGGTATTCATTTTCATCTTCAAATTAATATCTCAATCCTGTTAAATCTGATCCACAGAGAATGAATTTAAATCAAACAATGGCAAATTGGAGATTTCTAAGATTACCAAGATGTTCTTGTGATTAAATAACTGCAAATGACTATATAGCAACATGATATTGAGGGTGTCTGGGCACATACATCTTTGATGCAAAATGTTCTCAGGTATCCTACAATGCTTCTTGTTGCTTGTGTTCACATAAACATCCATTGAGCTGTGACAGCACCACCCAGTGAAACAGGGATTGCCAGTGATGCAGTGTTCTGATGCAATGACTACACAGGTTAACTGGTACATAACTGACAGGAAAGAAGCAATGGCAACTTGCATGCATTTCTAAGGACATATTTACAAGAATGAATGGTCTCCTAGGACATACCTATAAATAAGCTTGGTCTTAAAATTTAGGGAGTAAACAAATAGTTACTGATAAAAATGTTTTTCAAAGATATTTATGTTTTTGCAGTAATAATGTATTATAATAAAACAAAAACTATGGTTGCAACCTACAGTTCTCAAGAAGAACATACAAACATTACTGGCAAGCAGACGTACAGTACCATTTTGCTGTAATCCCCTGATTCTGTCTCCATTATCAATCAATTGCAAAATATTTTATCTTATTGTTGTATTTATTATTCAAAATTGTATCAATATTACATCACGTTTTGGGGTTATGGAAACTGATATAAAGAGTGAAGCACAATGGAATTCTTATTAAGATTTACTGTACAAGAGTCAAGGTCATTAAAATAGGGTGTAGACAGACTTAAACATATCCACATATAGGAGTTGTTCTCAGCTAGTTTGCTCCTCTGTAGAAATCAATGTTGCTGTCTTGGCTATATTTTCATAACATGGTGGGAAATCTTCTTCTGAGAATATTTCACAAACATTGCAGGAATGCGGCAGGCATGTTTGCCATGACATTATGTTCTGATCATGGTAAGATCATAATTATAGTGTTTTACATTCTGTGTACATTATATTAACATTAAGCCATTCATCTGTTTAACAACAGTAATTTTTGTTTAATACGTTGAAATTGAACTGAGAGCAAATTGCATCAAAAAAGCACACCAATGTATATGATTAAACAGTGCACAAAATCACTTTCAAAGCAGATTAGTTAATGTATAAAAAGGAGAGCTTTGATCTGGCTTCTACCTTGTTGCCATGGGAACTGAACAATCGATACCTTTCAGTCGGTCAGGCAATAGACAGTCATTTCTACTGGGTCGGGCTTATGAATAAATTGTATCACAGAATAAACATCAATTAACAAAAAAAAAAAGAAATAATTCACTGCTTGGAGTGTTTCTATGTTGAATGTTTTATTTTTGTCCTCAATTTAGTGATATTGTGTTCTTTAAAATCAGTGATATTTTCTATTCTTCATAAATGAAGCACATGAAACACACTCAGCACAGTCATGTAAACAATTATTAAAACTTCAATAGACATCATTGAGTAAATTAAATGGCTCTCTATTTCCAAACTTAAAGAAGACAATTATATAAATTAAACTTTTGGTTTAGACTTAGCAGTCCCCTTCCTGCTAAAACCTCTCTCAACAACTTTCAGCCGGGAAACACCAAATATCAGTTATTAAAATTATCATATATTAACATGTAGGTTAAATCAGTCATTAGTCACTTTCTGTTATGCTTAACATTCTGTGCTTTCCAAAAGGGGTATCAGGAGGAAATGAACAATAATTCATCAAGCTTTTTAATATATTGCCAGCCATCTGTAATGTAGAACAATACAATGAAACATATACAGTATTTGGTCATAATTTACTACTTTTTTGACGACTGAGGAGTCAGTGAACTCTCCTGATGTTTAGCAAAAGTCATAGGTGAACTCTGCCATGGTCACTGAGCCAATATAGATCTCACCCTGTTTGCGCAAACGACCAGGTAACCAGGTTTTGTGTCCATATCTTGGAAAAATTGGATTGCACACCCAGTAAGGAAAACAATTCTTCTCCCTGCTTTACTTACATCTGACTGCTAGTACAGATGGAGGGACCCATGTCACAGTCTTATTAAGAGTGTGCCTGTAGTGTAATAGAGGTCAGAAGTCAGACCTTGTGCCTTCCACACTAGCACAGAAATATGAGAAAAACAGAATGTTTAACCTTAATAAAGGTGTCTGTTCTTGACACTGGTGAATATGTATTCTTTGGGCCAAAGAGGATGCATAAAATAACACACCATGCTCCAGTCTGCATGCCTTAAAGCACTTACAGATTGATTCATGTTCTTGTGCAGACCCAAATCCAGTTTTTATAATATGGAAGTCAACAGTGAGTGATATAAGAAAGAAACTGACTCCTGAACTCCCCCCTTACGTACGTGCACACACACACACACACACACACGCACACATACACACTGATAAAATTACACCTATGGCAACATGTCTTTTTTGTAACAGTGATGCTTTTTGACGCACAGGTTTCACAGGTGACGCACAGGTTTTTGATTGATTGCGTGGAAACCTGAATAACATTTCGATCCCAGTGGCAATCGCCAGCTGGTTGAGAGGTGCTTGGCTGGGAGTGGACCCTGCTCCTATAATGTACGCCAACTGAAATCCACACCACGGCATCTCAGGGCTGCAGACTAGAATGAGAAGACAAAAGGGCAGCGTGGAGCCAGCGCTGCCGTTCAGCCGCACTAGAAACGGTGTCATCTCGGACGGGCGGTGAGCGTTAAAGAATGCCTGGCAGCCAGAGTGGCGGTGCTGTGCGTCCCTGTGGGACTTAGCAGGGCGATGGAGTCATGGGAGCTCGCCGCTCGCTGCCTAACGGGCCAGTCTGGAGTGTGCTCTGCGTGGTGGGGCTCAGCGGTGGACGGGAACGCCGCACACGTCGTTAAGTCAGACGGGAGGCCTGCTGCGACATAACATTTCCGTCATTAGCAGCCAGAACTTTTCATACGCATCCATCTCCCTCCCTGCCATCACACACACACACACACACACCCCACGAGGCTCTCGCTAATGGCATTGGTGATTTTATTTTTCGCACAGCTCCTCGCTTTCTCATCCCTCCTTTTCCCACCCCGTATGCCCCCAGCACGATTTATTGCACTCTTTATTGAAATATTAATGACGAGAACATTATCGTTTCCTTGTTTTTTTGTTTTTTTTTCCCCTTGATGTTTCTGTAAACATGCTGTGTACGTGGCTATGATGCCAGCCTCCCCTCCAGTATTCATCATTGTTGTCTGCGTGAACTCAGAAAAACAGCAATGAAAGAAATCATTTAGAATGATTGGTAGCTAGATCACCAGACCCTGGCGTTTCTCCTCGCAGCACAATCCTGATACATAGTGCTATGGCTTATAGCTACAGATGTCATTACACCAATGCTGAGGGATAATGTAGCCCCACTCCTTGCTTATATAACGGTAACCTCCAGCGTTTGAATAGATGCTTATCTCCATGAATGATGTCAGCTAGACACCGCACAACACTCTCCAACCTAGCGTACGTGTAAGCTCCGACTCCTTCATCATCTTTCAAGAAGGGACGGCAAGAGGAATCAGATCGTCCCTTCCACTACTTTTCTCCTCACTATCCCCTGCCTCGGCATGCACTAAATCACTTTCTCTCCGGTCATCGGTGCTGTCACCCAGCGATGCTGGAGGTCCTGCTCTCTACCCTGACAGTGATAATGCCAGTCGGCTCTGGCAGCCACACACAGACAAGGCATCGCCATTAAGGGGAAGAATGTGTGACATAAAACCCCTACAGCCATCGACACTCAAGGGCCTGACAGACTCCTCAAGGTGTTTTTTTTTTCTTTTTTTTTTCTTTTCAGGCTGCGTTTCTTTAGTCCACGTTCATGTCGCCTTAATTGTTTGCTTTTGTGGCACTAAGCAGCACACTAATGGGAACACCACCAGTCATCTACCACTACTCCTACTGCTACTGTTTACTACTGCTTTGACTACACGCTCACGAGCGTGCAACAACACTCGCGCAGGCACGCGGGGTCGTTCACGCCTCGCTGCATCCTAATCACAGCACGCCTGTGCAGACCGGGGTGTTTTGTCAGGAGAGCTTGGAAGGAAGGCAGCGGAGAGGACCGGGGGAAAGACAGAAACAGCGTCTTATTGTTCTTTACACAAAAGGACTCCTCTGCTCACAGACAGGTGGCTGTGGCGAGGAGCCTGCTAGCGAGGATTCCTCCGCGATTCCTGAAGATTTATGTTTTGGTAAGTGGCTGAGCCGCGCAGCTCCCCCGTCCCTGCTTACTGACGGCAAACGGGTGTGTGTTTGTGTGTGTGTGTGTGTGTGTGGGGGCGGGGGTGGTCGTGGGCAGAACTGTGGCGGCCAGGCAGAGACGAGTCTGACAGTGATGGATGAAGGCTCTCTGCTTCTTCTCTTACTCGCTGCTGACTGGGCTCTATGTCTTATTCATGAGATTTGGGGAAGGAAAGGGATGCCAAAAGGTGTAAGAATATATTAAGAAACTCTTTGAGATGTCAACCAAGTTGTCAGGTACTGTTAAGCAATACGGTAGAGGCACTCCATTCAGGAAACCGTCGCGAGGCTTAAACAGACAAAGTTTTGCATCCCTCAACGTTCGTCAAAAGGTCGCAGGATGGAAAAAAAAATCACCTTTTTCATCACACTCTCTTTCTACATTTGAGGCAATGTCTGATCAGCATTTTTATGATTAATACATTTTTGCAATTATTGCTGTCAAGGTTTGATGTATGTGACATTATTAACTGACTGTGGGTCGAGTTGAGGTTTTTTCATTTATTTTTATTTATTTTTAGTTTAGTTTAATTGAATATGTTTCCAGCAGAATAATATGCCCATGAATATTAAAAAAAGTGAAGTATAAAATCTGGTTTGCTGCTGGCACTGGCAACGTGTAATGACCTGTTTCTGAAGAGCCAGTATTGCATGTTTGATATTTTGCATGCAGCACACAAGTAACAAATTGCTCTGAGCAGGAGGGGCTTGGATCTGTGGAGCTCTTGCCATCAAGCCAGAGATAACTCAAAGTCAAGCTGCTTTTTCCAGATCAATACTTCCTGCTGTCTTCACACCACACTGAGCCACATACTGATCAGCACAGGGGCCCAGTTCTGCCCAGGATTGTGTGTCTACGTTCCTCTTAATAGCAAATGATAATATGTGCATGCATAAATACAGTGCATGCAACAATATACATTGATGCTGAGTATCCTTACAGGCAATCTATTAGCTCTCAAAAAATGTAAAGCCATTTTGTCTTAAACCTTTAATAAGAAAGCCAGTTTCCCCGAGGGGGTGGAGAAGGAGTGGGAGTGGTTCTCATTATTTAAAGAATAGTTTATCTTTGTAAATGTAACTGTAAGAAGTTTAATTATAACATATGTTTATATCAAAACAAGCACATATTGATCATTTATTATTGATTCTACAATAACTATAATTGTTCGTGATATCGCTCCTGTTATAGCATCATTGTGATTTAGTGAATCTATAGCCACTGTCACGTGTTAACATGAATGGCATTCTGTGATGAAGTCTTTGACAACTCCTTTGTTAAGAGCACTGAGTGAAATCAATTAGATTTTATTTATTTGTTGATTTTGTTTTACAAGCACTCACACATATTCATCTGGTGTGCCCTGGAATATGTTCTTTTTTGATTTTGTTCCTCTCACAATAGACAATTAAATAATTGGTGCCTTCACACTACGGTGGTCAGTTTTGATATGAGTTCTTTGAAAATGTCAATTATTGTAGAAAAGTGTATTCTTGATTATAACTTGGTACATAAAATGCATGCTGTATGTCAACCATTTTAAGAAGTACCCGCATTTCTGAAAAGGCTGCAACAAGCACAATGCATTTTAAAGTTACAGGCAAAAGTTAAAGCGTGCCTGCAAGAACGCTCAGTACGCCAGAGCTGTCATGATCACAAGTCATTTCCTCTCAGTCAAATGTGACTCTAAGAAGCCTTTTTCAGCATCTTTGTCTGCTTGAATAGTTTTTTCCCCCCCTCGCAGCACAGCAAATAATCGTTCAAACAACTGAGCTGCCACGAATGAAAGCATGCCATGTAATGTGATACACTACATGTCAGGGAAATGTAATGGGAAAAATGCAGAAGAAAAGAGGCTTTAATGTATTGCTGTTGGCGATGTTGCGAGTGTCATGCTGATTTCTGACACCGCTGAGCTTCTGCACAGAGATACATTTGTATCTGAGAGGTGTTAGGGAGGCTCGCAGAAAGGGGGAAAATGAATAGGCGTAGAGAAAAAGCAAATGGATATGCGAACGCTCTGGCTGTGTGCAATGTGAAGGTGCTGGGGCCACAGCTTCTCTACTCCGGTGGTGAGGAGAACTGTCAGATACCTGTCACTTGGTGGCCCTGCATTGATCAGCACTCTCTTCTGAATGAAAGGTGCCAGCACTGAAACATTGGCATTCAGGTAACGCTGGAAGAATTGTCAGTTACTGCACAGATTGCTTCATAAAACTGACACTTAACATGTCTATAAATTGGCTGGTGTTGTGGGAGACTGCCTGACTTGGCAGAGGGTATTGGTGCTGATGGGATGTTGATCTTTCATCCCCTATAGGAGAAGGCCTCATTATGCGTTTCCACGGTGGAAGCCTTCGCCTATTGAATTCCAAAAGCCACATCATCAATTTCACAGACATCTCTTTGTATCACTTCTGTTTAAAATAATAAATCTCTTAAGACTTTGCAATCCAGAGACAATAGATAGAGGCTACTGGTCCCATTTGCGCTTGTAAGAGCACCTAAGGCAGTATTAGGGAGCTGCAGAAAGCGAATTTGCCTCGCCCATAGTCAGGGTGAAAGGGTGAATTATATTTCCCTCACAATCTTCACTTCTCGCTTGCTCACTGCAGATTTTAGAGCCTTTCCCCAGCCATAGCTTATATATTCTTTGCTCTGTGGTCATCAAAACACAGACCCTCCCTGGGAAAATCTTTTGTCCAACATATGTATTTCTATCACTCTTTCCATAAAGTATGTATTCCCAAATCCTTCATGAAAGCAAGTATGGATTTGCATTTTGCATAACATGTAATTCGTCTGTCCTCTATAAAGCATTGCATTCATTTATGGATGATTTATAAAGACGGTACAACATCATTGAGGTGTTAGATCTACTTCAGAAATGCTTAAGGAAAGCAAATTTCATCTAAAGTGTGACATCTGTCTTTAAATTAAACATTTGCATTTGTTATCTTATTTCAATAACTCACTAACAACACAATCATATTTATTTGTGCAAATTTTCAATAATTGGGATTGGTGTGAAATTTATGAAATACACATCCTAGAAAGCATAAAGACAATTAGCCGACGTAACACATCGGGACAATTTGGAGAAAAACATCCCAGCAAAGCGTCCTTGTTTAGCATCCAGAAGTTTAACCTACAGAAAGAAAAATCCCTCAGGAGTCCCCCCTCTATCACAGTCATTTTTTTTTTTTGCTTTATCCTGCCCACATGAAGTGGGAGCCATTCGGTTTTAGCATCCTCCTGTAATGTGGCTGCTTCGGCGCCGCTCACTGATTCATATCTTCAGTCACCACCATGTTCATTCTCTACAGAATAAAGACCAACGGCATTACCAGGAGGGATGGGCTCCTTTGAATAAAAACCCAGCAGGGCTATCTCACGTCCTCACAGGCAATCTGCAAGGCTGTTTGGGAGAACATGTTCGGAATCTCAGCTACACTCCCCTCAAACCAAGTGGTGGACAGATTTAGTCTGAAACAACAAAAAGCACATAGAATGTGCTCATTATGCTTTGGAGTACAGTGTCATGACATGATTGCTGTTGCATGTATGGCCAATATCTAAGTTGGAAATACTAACTTATTATATGGGACACACGTTGTGTTAACTACTTTAACGACAATCTCAAAATATAGATTTATCTTTTGAAATGAATATAAATTTCAGATCGCACAACTTTGTTCTATTGGTTGTCTCCTTTCGTTATAAGGGGGGGAAAGAAATCAGGTAGTGCGGAGCTAGTGGAATGTGTGTGTGTGTAAATTTAAATTCAAGTGCTTACTGTCTCAGTGAGCTTCTTGATTTCAAGCCTTTCTATCCTGTTTATGGTTTCACAGGCATGCAACTCATAACACATTCTTTACAAGGTCTGATCTGTGCTATACTATCGCAGATACACTCAAACTTGAGTTTTCTTCTCTTGTTAAGGTTGTTTTTGCCTTTTCTATGCTCTTTTTTATTCAGGATATAGGCTCCACACAGTCCCTACTCTGGAAACTGATCAAATTCCACAAACACTGGGTTCTACTGTATATTAGCAGGATTCAATTTATGACAGACAAAACAGTGTGATAAAAATTAAAATTTATAAAATACAGCAGTACTGAACTGTTTTTAAAACATATTTTTTTGTAAACAAGGGTATACATTTGTGTGAGTTCATGCGTGTTTGTGATTTTTTTATATTGACAAGTGAGCAATATTAAACTTGCCATCCACAGTATATCACATAACTTATTTATTAGAGATATCGCAATATAATACCTTTTCTTCCATTATTGGAACGCAAGTCTGTCATAATGTTCATAAGCCAAGTAATGTTGTTGTTTGAGCTTCTGGGCTTACAATATATCTGCAATGAGCACAAAGCCCCTGAGCACATCAGGGCCGGCACCAAGAAAACATCTTAGGAAATAAATAAAAAAATAAATAAATGCAGTTTTTCAGCTGCAACAGCTGATCTTTGATTTTGGAAAGAGTGAACTCCTTGAAACTTGGAGTCACTCAGGGACGAATATAACTTGTATTCGGGCAATTCCAGAACATGGATTTTTCATCTTTAAATATTAATCAAAAGCGTCTCGGTGAGAACGTTTACTGATTCAGTGCACACAGCTTGAGCTTTCTGAACCAATTACCGTTCTGACCATTACATGTAAGCACACGACAAAGTGGAAAAAGTGATGGGTGTGTAGTAGAGCACAGTTAGACCACCAGTAGCACATATGCTGTCATGAGTGATGTCACTCCCTTAGACTTGTCCCTTAGCTGAACACGTGTGTCTTTCGTTGAATGGGCTAACACACATTTCAGAAGTACGGTTTGGTATGCAGAGAGTTTGTGGTTCAGGCCCTCGTTATCTGTTACACGATACACGATAAACTGACTATGTTGTTTCCCATTGGCAGGAATATGATCAAGCATTCATTTAGCCAATTTTCCAAGAGGGAGCCTGTCCAGTAATATTGGAGTTCAGACAGTTTGGCAGATAATGTGCACTATACCACAGCTGTGCCTGGGAATTCTGGACAAAATACACTCCAAGCACTTGCACAAGATCTTGGACAAATGCTGCCTTTTTTTTTCTTTCGATAAAGTCAAAGAAGCTAATGCGGAACAATTATACAAATGTACATATGCTTTGCTGTTCTGTCATACTCAGTTGAACTTTACATTTAATTATGCTGTAATGGTTGTTCAAATTGCTTTATAAATCTTATACAGAATGTTTTTATCGATTGGTCCTTGGAAAAATCTGTATTGATCTGCATGTTTATATACCATGTATTGTTAAGCACCCAAGGGAATCAGTCTCAGCTGTGTTACCAGTATTAATTCATGCTCTATTGTATTCTGCCTTCCAAAGCATACCCTATTATAGTCTAAATGCTCAATCAATGTTCTGTAACATGATCATTTTACACACACCTGTTGTATGTTCGGAATTTAAAACAGATACTGCAGTTGACATCGAATGTGTGTCAATCCTGTGTTTTAAAAAAAATCTTTACAAAGCAGTGGCCAACATGAAACCTCCCCGCTGAATTGTGGATAGCAGAAGAGTGTGTGCTTTCATAGAGAATAGAGAACCATTCAGGAAATATTTGAGGATATGGCATGGATTAAATCAATATTCATCATTATTTTGATCTATAAATGAATGGCAGTGTTCATTGTAGCTTATCAGACACTGTTAAGGAATTAAATGGTTGCAATATTTATTTATTTATTTTATTGACTGAAGGACCAATGTTGATTGAATCCAGGCCTATTGCAAGCATACTCTAAACAACAACGGCTTTTTAAGGATTTAAGGAGGTTTTCTTCATACAGACTGCAATTCTGACAGCCTTCAGAAATGAGAGTTGAATGCATTTTCTTTGTTTATCAAGTGTTACTATTTGGTGAGCTTTTCTGTTGGTTCATTCAGTGTTTTTCTGTGTTGTAAATCTGATGTTTCACTGTTCGATATGCATACATCAGCTGCTGATGTTTATAGTAGGTTTCGTGAATTCTGGCTTCCTGGATGTGTCACAGAGTTGTTTTTCAAAACATTAAAGTATTCCATGTCATAAGCTCCTTCATGCACCAGTGCTGGACATAATGTCCATCTCCATTTCCACAAACCTTGAATAACACAGTGCATTTCAAATGGTACAGTGCTGCAAATTCCAAGTTACCTATTTGATTCTGAATGGCATAGGTGTCAGTCTTATCAGCATGAAACAACCTTCCCATACAATCTGAGTCTCTCAGATGTTTTGTATAACCTAATTTCCTGCTTGAGTATTTTTAGCACCTTTAACACATTTCTTAAAATGTAGTTAACTTAGAGTGTTCCACCTTTCAATTAGAATATTTTCGCTAACCTATGCTTCCATTAAATCAGAAAATGAAATCAGATTTATCTGCTTTTTGACTGCTGTTTTTCCCTAGCCTAGGGTCCCTAGTGTCCATCTCAAACTGATTTTATTGTTGTTGTTGTTTTTTAAGTCATGGACTATTGCAATCTTTGTTATGTGGTTTAAAGATACAAATTGAGAAAAATACATCAACACTGAAATTCCTACAACATGTATTAGGAAGCTGGGCTATCACATTTTGATCAATGCTGTCTTTGTTAAAACTATGTGTTTCTATCAAAACTATTTTACAGTCCGCTTCTGAGGACAACATTATTAGGCTAAGGCCATTTAATGGCACAAAGATATAAAAAAATAGCCTGTTAATTACATAATTATTATGAAAAAGATCACTGTACATTTTCTTAGAAAGCATGCATCACTAAATTTGTTTTCTAATGATCATGACCTATTTATCTTGTGATCTTGACATAACAAAATCAGTTTTCTCGTGAACAACAACTTGCACTTCTCATATGCCTGGCGACCACTGAAAATGTTGACTATTGTTTTTGTTGTTGTTCCTTCAAAAACATTTGAACAAATCGAATCATTTAAACATGATTCCATTCGAGATCCCCTCAATACATTTAAAACATGTTTAATTTGCTGGTTTTGTTTATAACCATATGACAAATTAATTTGTTTAATTTTCTGGTTTTGTTTGTAGCCATATGGCATGGCCAATATCAATGTGTGTGTTATCAATGGCTATATTGATATATCAGTGGCTGTGTTCTGATGTTTGAATAGCTGAATCAGTCTGCATTTAGCATGGGCCAGCTAATAGAGCAGAACTTCATGCTCTGCATTTGTGTCTGTTCAAATGCTGATGTTTAGTGAAATTTGTCTCAGACTCTTGACAGAGCCTTCTGTCCAAATATTGTTATATCACACCTTTACCCTTTTATTAATTCCTTTGACCAACAAGAAAAAAGCAGTTGGCAAATCAAGCTATGCAGTGTTTAAAAAAAAATTCATATTGATGAGAATAAGGCATGTACAACGGTACAAACTATCCTTTGCTTTCTGTGTGCAAAATGTATGTTTCACCAGTAGATGGTGCAAATAAGTTGCACTGAGAAGTAATTAAAATGTCCTGCATAATTTTGTCAGACATCTGCAGGCAGCCGCCTGGCAGTATTTTACAGAGGACCCAGATCATTCCCAAAAACTGTCATCATTTTTCAGAGCTGCATTGTGCCCTGCTCATTTACATGTTGATGACCTTTCTGTCAGCTGACCAGTGAACATGCCCCTGCTGCTGAATCCATAAAGATGTACGATGTAGAGGCTTTGGTCCACTGACAGTCTGTGAGATTGTGTGTCTGGCGAGTTAAAGTGGATCTGGCAGCTCTGTGTGTTGTGTGGCAATGCTATGAGGACTGTGTGCAGATCAGCGCATGTACACTGACAAACACACATGTGCATGTGTGCATATACCTGAACCCACACATGCATAAGTACCTGTGCACACATACGTTCATGTAAAATATGGAAGGTTCACGCACACACACACACACACACACGCAAGCCCAAGCAAGCCTGTGTTAGTCATATTTATTATTTAGGAACATTACAGTCCTTGTTTCTGACCCAGCTCAGATAAGCCTTCACCTATCTCAGTTCAGAAGACATATCTCTCTTTCCTAGTTTTCAATTTAATTTATTCTAAAAAAATTATGCAACTTAATCATCATTCATGAAATCTAATGAGATTCAGACCCTTTGGTGCATTGGCTCTGAAAATTGACACTTTTGGCGAGGGTATTGCTGGCAGGGACAAGAGGTTTTGCATTTTGCATGTATATTTTATGCATTCCAATAGAGCTGTTCCAATCCGCAACAGCTCATATGATGACAAAGTCTTGTGTCCTATGTGTATTATTGGTTTGGGTCAAAGTAGTGGGTTTATATTGATTTCTATGTTTTAGTTGTCAACATTTGGGTCCCCATCCATGGTGCTCTTGGTGACCTAAAATTTATGAGACTATACTTCATTTGTAAATCAAATGTAAGGAGTGTGAACTGAGTAGTAAATCCCATATGCATATTTGTCCTTTTGATTTCAGGCACTTTTGAACACAATGAAAGCTGCTCATTAATTTGTGTTTTTATAAATTCCAGCATTCAAAAGACAGTGCTTGCATGCTTTAAATTAATGCATGTGCACCAATTTTAATTTATCATTTCACAGTAATGGCCGAGGTCTGCCTGCAAAGTTCAGTGGAACTGAGGAGTAGCTATAAAATAGAACTGAATTATTCAACACTGGTGGATCACCCGGTAGGAAGAGGCAGGGTACTTTACGGAGGTGACCAGTATGCCTCAGCTCCTCCCACCCAAATGGAGGTGTACTACAGCAAAGATTACTATTACTACATTTATAAGATGTTTTCTGCTGAGGAAAACTGACTGCTGACTCCTATAATCCATTTTCTACCAAGTTGTTTCTGGTAATG
Organism: Anguilla rostrata; assembly: GCF_018555375.3. Taxonomy (NCBI): domain Eukaryota; kingdom Metazoa; phylum Chordata; class Actinopteri; order Anguilliformes; family Anguillidae; genus Anguilla; species Anguilla rostrata. The sequence goes on from NC_057945.1 coordinate 26,070,699, forward strand.
TCACTGTATTATTTAATCCCCAGAAAACTACAGCCAGGGACAGCTCGCATGAAAGCTCACATAATTACCAAAGTTAACAAGCCTGTGAAATGTCTCAAGACCCAAAATCACAGTTTAAGACCTATAATTGAATACCCTGCACTCTAATGAAAGCAGAGTCCTCTGTCCTATAATGTTGATGTGTAAGCTGTAATAAATTCAGCCTGAATGATTTATCTTAATCGTCTTTCTTTTTCAATTACGTTACTGAGTTTCCCTTGAGTTTCTTCTCTATTTGTGAAAACGCAGAATAAATTGGGTTGGCACTAAAAGGTGATAATAGTGTGTCTCTGGCAGTGTCTTAAAATTACATTTTTGATCTTTTAATTGTCTGAGACAGTATGATTTTAATGTTGTATTCTCTTGTGATTATGCTCTTGTTGAACATGGGACAAAACTATAATCCATTACAAAGCACCATTTATTTTTAATGTTTTTTTCTATAAAGTCTCCCATAATCCTTATACTATTTGCAATAATTTGATTATTGTGTATACACTGCAAACATTTTTTTTTTGCATCAGCAGTGATTTAAATGTGATCATAAATTGTTCTTTACAAGAATTTTCACAGGACCCGATATATTACTTTTTAAACAAACGTACCCCTTTTTATCCTTAATTTGTAAAAAATTGCACCTCTTGAATCACTCTGCGAATGACACCTGTGCTAAAAGCACTGCCGCTTAAGCATGTAGACTCATGTACTTTCTAACACTTGGTACGCCATAGGCCATACAGTAGTACAACTGAAAAATCACCTTTGAATGAATGAATGAATGATTGCATTTATATAAGAACTTTTCTGAACAGTCAAAGTGCTTTACAGTGATGAGAGGGAACTCATCTCACCTGCAACCAATGTGTAGCACCCACCTGGGTGATGCACAGGAGCCATTTTGCATCAGAACAATTACCACACATTAGCTAAGGTGGAAAGGGAGAGAACATGTATTAGTCAATTAAATTAGGGGATGATTAGGTGGCAAGTTAGAGAGTGCCAGGTTGGGTATTTAGCCAGGATACCAGGGAACCCCCTACACATTGCAACAAGTGTCACAGGGTCTTTAATGACCACAGTGAGTCAGGACCTCGGTTTAATGTCTCATCCGAAAGACGCCATCTCCAACAGCACAGTGACACCCTCACTGCACTGGGGCATTGGGGTTTATTCAACCAGAAGGAAGATTACCCACTGCTGGCCCACCAACATCACTTCCTTTTCTCCCGTCCAAGCCTACACTTGCTTAGCTTCAGCCATTCGGCAAGAGCAGGGTGCATGGTGGTATGGCTGCTGGCAAAGGTCATTTATTAGAAGACAGGTGCATTTCTTTGTGTGGAACTAATGTTGCAATAACCTGAGGAACCCTGCCTGATTTAATACACCATACCCTCAAATGGGATGAGTCATAGCTGGCTAATGATGTAGCCAAGGCTTGAGCCCACAACAACAGGACCCAGACTGCACCCCATGGATTTACTACACTTTTATGGACTGAGTCAATTGAGATTGAGCACTTTTCTGTTTTTAAATTGTATTTATAGTTGATAATTTGGAGGTTGAAATTACGAATTGTGACCCAACACTAGCAAAAGAGTTATATTTACAGTTAAAAGAAAGGAAAATGAATAAATATCAGTTAATGTACTGCTCCCAAATATATATATATATATATATATGAATTTATAACATTTATTAATATGTACATATTGTAAATTGCAGCTGTGTTCATTCAACAAGTGAAGAATTTTTATTTATTTATTTCCTGATTCCATTTCCTGAGGAAAAGACTCAGAGAGTAGAGATCCCTAAAAGAATACATTCTCTCTGTTCAGAGTGTAATGGAAAGAATGGAACACAAATTGTTCTTTTCCCTGTTATGACCGAGACTACCACATATAAAATGGAAAGGTCTGGAGAGGAAAGCTTCTGAAAAAGTTGCGGATGAATTTGCGATCAGCCATCAACACCTCATTATGGTTGAAAGGGATGTGTGGGAGTGTATCTAGGGCTGCCTTGTCCTGATCAGGACTAAGCATTCCAGGGCAGGACCTCATAGTCTGCTGTGACATGAAGCTCCAAATAGCCAGAAGCATTAACAGCAAATCATAACCAGTCAGTCTATCTATTTCTGCAAACTAGGCCTGGTTTTTTGTTGTTGTTGTTGTTGTTGTTGTTCATGGAAAATGCCTCACTTGTTGATATCAATGTCACAAGAACTAGTCTGATAGATTGACTATGCTGCTCGAGAGAAGAGGGACATTGGCTTCCTCAAAAGAGGATATGATGCCGAATCGGTAGTGGGAAAAATGCAAATGACTATTTAATAGGGTGATTGACCACTGTGTTTGGCCAATATGGCCTGTATGCCCAGTTGCATGGTCTACCAGTGTCTGATGAAAGTTGAAAAGGCTGTCAAAAGGGCCATTCCAGAATATCCCATAAATGGTGCCTGAGAAAGCTATGACACATGGATACAATCAGTGTCTTGTCCCTCAGATTACTGTCAACAATTCAAGCCCTGTGGTTGGGGGTATTTTCGTCTTTAAAAACAATTCCATCTGCAAGACATGCAGAAAGTTCAGATTGCCTTCACTTTACATTCTAACATTGTGGTGATTTTTATTTATTTATTTCATCTGTATTCTGTGCTGTGAAGGTAAATGGAACCAACATTGGTCTGAATGTTTGGTTGTGTTTCCCCACTGTCCTTGGATTATTTGCACCATATGATGAAAGGAATTTGTGCTGGATTTGTGGCCTCAGACAATCCATTTAATTCCTTCTGAGGTCTATGCTTCTTTGGGTCAAACTTGATTTGAAGGACCGTTTTTTTTTTTGCTCTGAAAGAATTTAATGAACATTTTGTTTCATATTAAGTAGGATTTTAAAATTGCTGATAAACTATAAACAATAGTAAATTTGGAAAACAAAGCATATATTTTCATAAGTTTATATAAATTCAACTATAACCAGGCATGCAATCAAAACAATAAATATGAACCCAAAGTTGAATGTTAAAATGATTTTTGAATTAATTCACACTTTTAAATTGGAACATTTTCTCCCTGTGGAATTTTCTGGCAATTTATTGAATTCATATGTGTCTGAGCTACTGTACTAATCAACTACCCAATCAACATCGTATGTGTATGAATACAAGTTTATGGTGAAATAGCAGAATTAGTATGGCTGGATTTACAAGAGAAAATGGCCTTGCCAAAGTAAATTAGCAATAACTAAATATTCATATATTGCACTATACCTCCCTCATGAAAACAAACATTATTACTTTTGTCATTGTTATCTCAATTTTTACCAGAGCTGACATCTTGTAATGCGTGGCTGTCCATGATGAATTAATGTGGATAATTGAAAATCTATTCAGATTCCAGCTAATTACCCCATAATTCCTGCCAGGCTTGAATAATAAATCTTGTGATGCTCAAAATGAAATATCAGATAATTTCTACGTGAATGGAGACATTTGAAATGATCACTTCTATTTGAAAAGTGGTTAGAGATAAAATAATATGCAGAATAAACCTTTACAGGACCTTGTCTCTGATCAAGCTATCACCGATCTTTCCTGGATAACCAGAGAATTATAGCCCTTTGGACCTGCACGAGGACACAGAATGGAAGTATTCTTCATGGACACACTAGAGATTAAATCATTAAACGTTAAGCAGATTGTGTCATTTCCAGTAAATCAACTTTTCTCTGGACTGGCATGGACAATACCCTGTGCAAAAGCTGGTTGCAAATCATTATCATTTGAGGCCTTCATTAAATCAGGCAGTGCACTGTGTGTCGTAAATTGACCGCTGAGGAACTCACAGGGTGTAGTGCATGATGGGAAATAACTGAAGTTTATTTCTTCCAGGATTAGCACTTGTAAACAATCCCTAACCGCATGTCTTCTCTCAGCACTGTTTCTTGCTTCAGAGATATCCGGGGTACAGTTTACTGATGTTAAATCAGCTTAAGTACAAGCTCTTCATTTTATTACTATTTACGTACAGAATCTGATAAAGCCATCAGAGGAAAAATGAAGTTACTGTGTGTTGGACGTCACATGGCATCAGAAATAAAAAATGTAGCTAAATGCTAAACTGTAGAATAAATTGAACTGATATGTATATATGTGTAGTGATGTTGACTATTTGTTACCACTTCACTATTTAAGCTATCTACAGAAGTGGGTAAAGGACTTCCTCCAGTAATGTGGCATCGGCTGACTTAAAATGAACTATTAATAATAATTTAGGAGGAAACTACTAAGGCCTTTAATTTCAGTTTCTTTTAATTATATAGCCTACTCTTATACTCTCAAGTCGTTATTATACTCAGTCTGTGCAGGTTCAGAGTCCTGCTTGTCCACTTCAGGAGCAGCATTCTTTGTCCCGTGCCGAGCACCTGTGCACGTGGCTGGGAGTTCTTTGGCTGCGTGATGATGCTGAGGTGACTTTGCTCCTTATACATGGCGAAGCCTTGCTGGTTTTAGTTTTTCCACTGAAAGCAAGGTCTTCACCTCAGGTTTACTCAGAATCTTCCATTGAATGTGATGAGGGAGTTAAGAGGGAGTTGTCATGTTGCAAAGACACATCCCAGCCTACTGGACAAAAGTGATTATCATACATGGTTCATGACAAGGGCATGGCCTGGATTTTTCCAAGACAAAGTGGAAACTCCAAAATCCTACCTCTACAAATATCATGGCTCAGATTTCAGTATGTTGGGACCCTATATCCAACTGATCAATTGTGGAAAATATAAAAATCCATCCCACGTCCAGAGTTGTTGGTCAGCTTTTCCATCACAGAGTGTCTCACAGTGTCTTTGGCTAGGGGGTGGGAGGTGGGATATTAAAACCTCAATAATGATTGTAATGAGTGTACATTACACACTACATATGTACTTTGGGGCCTGAAAGGGTTTTACTTTTCACATTATATATGATAAAATAAATATTGTAAATAAGATAAAATGTATATGACTTTAATTTCTGGTCAGTGGCTATAGTAATTAATATTTATATCAATGTTCATCTGTGACACAGACACAGACACACACACACACACGCTTGCACTTGTATTTATAGAATTTAGAAAGCCTACAAGTCTGTGAGTCTTATAATTTGCAGCTCACAGTGATTTTTAACATGAATCTTGAAAATTATTGGGTCAAATTGAAAATTAATAATTGAAACAAATCAATAAACAGTTTATAGCTGGTGCTTAAACTTTAAATATAAATTATTTTTCTTTTTCCCTTTATGTCATGCTCATGAAACACTCCTATAGCCATCATTATAAAGCAGTTTAATGGCTCTACAAGGTTAAGGAGCTGGTTGGCTGTTCTCATTCTTTAGGTAATAACCTGTCCCTAATCTCTTTTCATAGCAGCTGCCAGGACCATGGAGCTGTTTGTCGTACAAATCATTTTCAGATTCATGTAGGCTTACCTACAGTAGTAAAGTGTGCATAGCTTACACACTTTAAAACAAAAAAAGCATCAAAAAAAGGTTCAAAGATGAAGGATCTTCATCTACAACTAAAACAAAAAGATAAAAATCAAGTTAATTTATAGGAGCTGTGTTTTATTGCATGTCATGTTATTCATTTGTGACATCAGCCCATTGGTCATCATTGTGTTCAAGCAAGGACAGGAGAGCTATGTTTTTATTGGTATTGGAATGCTCATGACATGCAGACATGCTCATGCTGCAATGCTCACCACTTGATTCGGGGGACCACAGAAAAGCTCCAAAGCCTTTCCAAAGCAAGCAATGTCAGCAGCTTCTTTTCATTGCACCACAGTTCACAAGTAGGACTCACACAGACATGAATCAGAGCAAGATCACGTACAGAGCAAGATTGTGTACTGCTGAACAGACAAATCTACTGGCACGTGTTTGACCTGCAGGGGTTGCTGGTGTGTGATGAGTCTCTTCCGGGCCAAATGAAATCCTCCCATCCGTAGGTGAAACTAAAGACAACTGTACATTCTCCTCAGGTGATGCAGATGACAGTTGGTAGTGTCACGTGCAGATTTGACTTCATGCTGTGGGACCCAGCAGCCCCAGAGAAAGCTATTTTGGCCCCAAAACTAGCAACATCCGTCTACCGCAATCATCTTGAAGGGTGAAAATATAACTTAAGATTTTTCTTCCATCAATGAACATGGGGATGACTTAGCTTAGCTAGCAAGCTAGCCAGCTACTCAATTTTATTTGAACAATCTCAATGACAGTAAAGGAATAAATGCTCTTGCATTGCATTTTGCCTAATAGAAGAGTAAGGATAATTAGCTGAAATGTGTAGTCTTAAAGTTTTGCCATTTCAGAGATAAAATGTGACCACACAAAATCGAACATTATTTATGGAAGAGAAAAATTCACCTTGCAAATCCAATGTCAGATGAACATAATACAAAATGACAGCAACGGTGAATCAAAAATGTATGCCGTTTTATGTAGGCTTTGGAGGATTTTGGTAGATAAATGTTTTCTGTAAATGTGCACATGGAAACTGTAGGGATGGTGTTCATTACCAGGTACACAGAGTTGGAATGAGACTGGGTTAAAACAAAACAAAACAAAACCTCCCACTCTCAAACTGATGTTCCATCTTAGACAGGTTGTGATGGCTCCAAACTACATCTCTATATGAATCAGAGCAAGGCATATAGGCATTAAGGACCTCTCTTTTTAATTATTATAGGAGCATATTTATAAACGTCTGGTACATTTAGACACGATAAACTCTCTTTTCTCAAGTCTCTTCACATGCTCAAGTCTTTGGTAGAAGCATTGGGCATGTGTTTCCTCATTCCAATAGTTATGATAGATGTAGCAGCTCCAAAATTAATAGAACAGCAGGAACACTTTCATTTGCAATTCCTTGATAAGAAAAATGGCCTGCTTTAGAAAGTAAAGGTCACATAGAATCAATACACGTATCAAAATATTAATCAGAGATCTTGATTTGTTTAAAGAGGATCAAATGACCTTTATGCAACAGTAAATTGATTATTACTACTTAGGTTACCATAGAAATAAATGCCATTAGCAGTGTTAAATAGACTGGCTCCAATTTTCTGAACAGAAAATAGTACCACAGAACCAAAAACTGCTTACTTTGCACATACACTATATGACCAAATGTATCTGGACACCCCTTGATCTGGGGCTGTTTTTCATGATTTGGGCTTGGCCCCTAAGTTCCAGTATATACAAATACAAGTTATATTCCACAATATCATTGCCTGTTACCTGTTGAACAATTTTCCAGAGTTATAATGTTTTACAGTTACAGTTTGGAGAGTGCAGGGTCCAAAGGAAACAGCTGTGAAATGATTGACATGCATGACCTCCATGAAATTGATAAAAGCTCTATATTTTTGCCACGCTCTGTCTTAAGTCTTTGACCTTTTATTTCCCCGTATATTCTGTGAAATAGGTTTTTAGAACATCCAATGAGCAGAGGTTATGTTTATGCATTGGTTTCCACACAATGTCGCTGTTCAGACAGGCAGGCCAGACAAAATCAATTTCAAAATACATTTCATTTTCTCAAGCAATTAAATTTCATGGAATACAAAAGGAATATTCTTTTATGATTTCCCTTCTAAATTTTACTTCCTAATCCATGTGTGGTTTCAGCATGGGTTAGGGTTGGGTTAGGAAATCTGAAAGTGTTAGGGCTGAAGTAAGATTAGCATTGTGTTAAAAGGTTGAGAAGGTTAGGACAAGGGTTAGTCTTTCTGATTTTGGATGAGCCAATTATTTTCACTTGTGGGATGTAATGCTAGTTCCATATACAGTATATTTGCATATTTCTTTCATGAAATCTTTTTTTTTTAAATACTTCAGACTCATGACTGTACTTCTTTTATTGATTTGCTATTTATTTATTCTTCAGATTTTTCTCATAAATTTGATAATTATGAGAACTCTTAAGGGCTAGAATTAGGATTCAGGGTTCAAATTAGGATCTATGGCTTCAATGAGGGTTAAGGGCTCAGGCTAACTAAGGTTAGGGTTAGGGTTAAGGTTCGGGTTAGGAAAAGTGAGTCTGAGTATTAAGGTGAGTTCATGGCTGTGTTCAGCAGTTTCTTAATGATTGTGAATGAGCCAAATATTTTATATAATAGTATGTGCACCTATGACCAACATATTAACATTATTGTATTCATGATGTTTACTTTTTAATTTTAAATGGGTTTTATGATGTTTTCAAAGAGTTTAGCATTAGGTTTAGGTTAGGGTTAGATTTAATCTCTTGTATGTTTATATGAGATTAAATCATGCTTGATATGTCTGATTCATAAGTATATGTATGTAACATTTTCTTTTTTGCATTCATTTATGTATACTTATTGCAGCTGTTTAATCGAGAGTAGATGAGGAGAGGTATGTGATAATGTCTGCTGGATTTGTTTTTATTTGCTTCTGGCTTTCTGGATCAAAGGCATTCACGTTAATGCTATTTTCTGTTTTTTTTGTTTCACATTCATCCTTTTATCCTCTGTCTAGTGATACACTTTTTTAGAAATTCTTGTCATAAAATAACAAAAGTGATAAGCATTGAGTTCTTTTGTGATACAAATGCATTTTCCATACATTTGTATGAATTTTTTTCTTCTAAAAAAATCAGTCTAAATGTATCTGTTATTTATTTACACTTTCACCACTCACAATGTCTACGTTATTCTACAAACAGAATGGAAAATATAGGTAGAGCAGAAATTCCATTTGTTGTTTGACATTAATCAATAAATGTGAAACAGAAGTATGTTTACCTGCTGACCTTCTATTTTGTTAATCTAGCATGGCCATACAAACAACAATAACGACCTGCTGCTGGTGAATACTCATACACAGATGCTAAAACATTGATTCTCCGAAAAACGGGTTTACAAAATAATAAATGAACAAACAGCAGGTCATAACAAGACAGTGCCGAGGATGCTATTCGTTTTGATTAATGTAAAAATGTGGAAAAACATTTTTTTCCACAGTTAAATGATGGAAACATTCTGGATCGGCACTTTTTGGAGTGTTACTTGGATGTTTTTCCCCTTCAGCACACAACTGCAAGATGGCAGAAAGAGGAGCAATGAAAAATGTCACAGTGGATCTGTGCGGACAGAGTTCATTGGACCAGGTGAGGAGGTGAGGACTGGCTGCCGGGTGCTTCGTTCCTATTTATGGAAAATAAACGAGCTTGCCGATTTCAGCACTCTCTCTCTCTCTCAGCAGAACCACAACTTCTTTCATCTGCCCTCCAAGAGACATGGCAGACCATGTGGAACAAACTGGAAATATGCAGCCATCTGTATTGAATCCAGCGAGGTAGCCGAGTGATAAATGACCTTGTAGTATTACCCAGATCCAAATCGCTTTTCCCTGCCTTGGCTGCGTGAATACACAGAAACGCTTTCCTGTGAGGGTATGCATTTGGAGAGGTCCCTGGGTAAATCACTGATAATGACATTTCCTGCAAGTGTATTCTCTCCGCCCACATGGCATTCAGATGCACGATTCCCCAGCCCTTGGGGTGAGCTCTCCAGCTAATAACACATGCGGAAGAGCGGTGGGCATTAAGAACGGTGTGACACTGGGTATGGCAGTGGAAACCAGCACGGCAACCACAGCATGGGCAGAATCAAGAGCTTTGGAGTTTGCATTGGCCCGAGGGCAGAGAGATTGCATGATTTTATTCTATTTTTTATTCCTCTCTGCACGCTCACTGCCACTGATCTTTAGTCATGTGTCACACCAGGAATGAGTAATCTACTGTCTTTTACTCCAGGGCTTCAGTTAAAAATGACAGACCTCATTTCCAGAATGACCTTTACTCATTTTCAAATTACTGTGCCTGCTTGGAAAGCTGAGAGCCCCTGCAGATAAAGACCTACTGTACTGTCACTGTGTCATTGTGTGTCTCAGCACTATTCTCCAGATTAAAGGATTTTAATATGGCCTATAGGGAATTACAAACTGCACACATTTTTAAAAAGTTTCTTTAAAAAAAAATCACATCCAAGAGTTTATTTTCCTCCAAGACACAAATAATAGATAGATTACGAAGACTGATGAACTGTCTTACAGTGCAAAGATGTGCTTTGCTCACAGGCTGACATATTATAGTTTGAACTGAAACAAATTTTGCCATATATGAATGAATGCTATTTCTCCTATGAAAGCCATTATGTGAAATCATATTGTCCTTCAAAACATCCTTGATACATTGATGTAAATTTTCAATATTTTGTTGCATCCAATATAGTATTTCTAGCAGAAATCATCCTTCTGTAGCTGTGGTGAGATTGCGTTTCATCTATTTTACTGCATACCTAACACCTAGGATATTCTATATTCTGGAGGTGTGTTTTCAATCAAATCAACCATTTAACAAAAAGCTATTTCTCAGGCTGGTTTAGAAACTGATTCTTTCTGAAAAGCAGGTTATCCTGGCAGTGTGTGTTGGACTTAGTTTTGTGTACGTTGGGACCCGCTTGATTACTCAAGCTGTTTTAAGAGTCAAATCCAAACCACATAGAAATCAAACACATAACTCCTCTTCTGAATCTGAACAGCAGCATTGATCACAGCTCAGGAGGTTAATAAGCTAACACTCTCTTTTCAAAAATGAATTTCTTTTTTGGACATATGGGGTCACTTCTTTCAGTGGACCTCAAGAAATTGGCCTAGCTAGTTTACAAGGAAAATAACCAGGCTTTATGACTGCATATTACTCTTGGTTCCCATCTGACTGGCTGTCTGGCAAGATTGGCATTTCTATAAAAAAATTCTCACTGGGAAAAAAAGGAAAACATACAGTATGACAACCAAAATTTTCAATTTTCCAATGAAAGCCATGTTCCATGGAGTACTTATTTCCAGCCCTCCACAGAAGCAACCATTCTTCATTTTCCCCTCTGCTGTTCTCACCACAATTTTGCTGAGGCCACATATGAACTGTTATCAATGAGTGTCAACTCCTTCTCAAAGGTTTCCATAATGACAGTGGGTGAGCATGCTCCAAAGAGGGATAGTTTTTTTTGTTTGTTTTTAATTCACTTTTAAAACACCTATATATATTTTATTTCCCAACATGGAAAATGAATGTTCTAGGTCAGCCTCATTGTTGCAACATTCTCAGCAAATTCCTTGGCAGTAGGCAGAGGCAGACCTGGCTAGAGAAGGTTCCTGATATGAGTATGATGAGATATGGAGAAACTTACCAAGAAAAACCCATCCTCCCTGGACAATGTTACAGCCAATTATGCACTGCCCTCCCCAGCTGCTGGACACGCAAGAACAATATTTTTCATATCAAATATGATTTTTGAATTTGTAATTTTTAAAGAACTGTAACTGTAACTAAGGAAAAGTCAAAGAATGTGGGCCACAAAAAGGGAGTTTGGAAAGCCAACACTGAAAGAAACACAACTATATTGTGCTCATATTCAGGTATGTATACTCTCATTTTATTTTGCACAAAACATGAATGTTTGTTGTGGATCGCTGGTTTGCTAACTCTTAATGAGGGCAGTTTTCATGCATGGGTCTTCAATCACACACTGCACTGGAAGCGTATACTTCTGATATGACTGTGAGCAATGAAAGGCGCAGCCTGACACACTACTGACATCATCTCACTCGGGCCTCTTTGCTGGGTGGTCTGATTCCTGGCTTCAATGGCAATGGTGGGAGTTGTGATAGCTTACATAATCATTTCAGTTCATTAGCTGCAGGCAAAAAACGGCATGCAAAAACCTCCTCTGACTCCTCGAAGCTTGTATAGCATTAATGTCTCTTTAATTAATTTAAGCAGCTTTGAAGATGTATTTGGGAATTCACATATTTTTAACCAGCTATGAGTTCTAACACCAGGGGAGGCTGGTTTTAATTAAATCCTTTTTTTTCCGGTTACTACTAAGCACACACACAGTCATTGTATGTGTATGTTTTTCCTTTTCATTTGTAATGAAATGATTTAAACAAATAAATAAATAAACTGCAATGACATTAATACACAAACAAAAGTATATGATGAGATTATTCAGAAATAACCAACAAACAAGACTGCGTATGACTGGCTGAGCATGACCTTTAAAGTGCTCCAACTGAAAAAGAGCCTCCATTTAAGGTACCGATCATTACATTCCAGATCTGTCCTTCATTTGAGGGAGAGCAAGAAAAAAGGAAATATATTACTTGTGACAGGCAAAGATGACATTTCAGCTAAACAACAAACAAAAAAGTAATTAAGTGAAGCAATGTCAGCACATAATGGAAAATTAATGCAAGAATAAATTACAAAGCAAACCTCTGCTATACTTAAGGAAAAATAATGCAACTCCAAGTCAATCAAACACAGGTGAATATGGCTCAGATCAGTGGTGGAGATACAGGCAGTGCAGGTGCACTGGGGCACGTGGTCTGGGAGGGCCCTGGTAGACAGCTGGCCCTACATAATAAAGTGCGTTCAAGCACGGGTTATTGTATTTGACACACTTTACATCAGCAAAAACTTGTTTGTCTGCTTAGTGTCATCTGTATTATATATTGTATTGTTCAATAAGCACCTTTTTATTGTTTAAAAATAAATAACCGGAGATCTATTCACATTAGAATGTTTTTCTGTCTTTCAGGGAAAAAAAAAACTGTACATGTTAAGGACATGACAGTTAGAAAAAAAACTACACATTTTATCTGTTGTCATACAACACATTCCAATTCAGAAGTGTAGAAAAAGGTGTCACTTTCAGAGGTTTCGGTGTTGATAGGAATCACTAATTTTCAGTTTTGTGAAAACTGAATATAAAAAAAACTGACAATACAATTATAAAATATGTAACTAACGTTGCCCTAATTGGACAAACCAACAGAGAAATATATATATATATATGCATTCGGACTGAATTAACATAAGTATGGTTTCCTTCTTATTTAGTAAGTTTTTTTGTAAGCATACCCTAAGTAACAAAAGAATCGAAAACCAACATCACACAATACCAATATGAACTTGCAAGCGAGAAATCAAAGTGTATTGTCTTCATACACATCAAACGCATTATATATATATATATATATACAGCATCCAAAAATTCTGGAAATAATCTTGTAAGAGCCAGGTTTGTTCTTTTAAATGTCCACATAAACAAAAATCATAGATTGTAAAGATAAGGAAACCATGTCCATTTTCCTACCAGTCCACTTTCTTGACGTAGGCTTGTTTGGAAGTTTCCCACAATCACAAACTTAAATCAATTGAGTAATCCAAGGGGAAAAAGAAAAAATATGAACAAAGATTCCCAAAAATTCCAACGTTCCAATGAATAAATAAATTTTTTAAAAAAACATATCCGTATTGGCTCCAAATGATCTCCTTCTCAAGTTTATTTGAGAAAGCTGACATTTGAGGCCTGGTGCAAACACCCTCAAAAAAACACAACAGCCATTTTCCATTGTTCTCTCTCTCTACTACCTGCTAGACCTTTCTTTAAAATGGAAGCCTGGGCGGGGCACAGTCTGCTCAGCCACGCCCTTCCTAACTTTATTATGGCACAGGCAACCAAAACCTTTGTAGTCATACCCATTTACTAATGTAGAATATTTTAGCTTACTACAAGGAATCAGCTTAGTTTATTGTTACATTTATGCACAATTAGCTTAATTTTCTGTTGCATGCATACTATGTATGGAATGCATGTTACAAATCAACAGTACTGATAACTGAATTCTGGGTACTACTTAAGTGTGTATACATGTTGGTGGGGATTGTTGTAAATGTGTCCCTAGGATATGCCTTGAGGAGCAATCCAGAAGCAGTTGGCAGCAGAATAGACTATGCTTCTGTGTTATCACCGTAAGGCTTGCTGATTATTTTATACCATTGAGTAGAGCCTTTTCTGTTGTTATGGTGGTAAACTGACAAATGAGAACATGCAATATGGCTCTAGCAAAAGAAGTACCTGCACCCTTGCAACAGACTTTCTTATTACTCTGTCAGTTCTCTTGGTTGCATATCTTTACATCAGCAGAAACACAAGGAGAAGCCTGCAGGTTCAATTATCCAGGTGAGGGCACAGCGGTTATACCTCTGAGTAATGCACTTAACTTTGAATAATTTTAGCAAACATCTAGCCATAGAACAGGCTAAATATGGAGGATAATATGTAAAATGTGAGCCCAGTAAATTGAGCAGGACATTGCATAAAATAAACAGTGAAATGAAATGTCTCTCAAAAGAATCATTTCACAAAAGCTCTGTGCGTGTTGTTTACTTCTCACAAAGCTGGACAAGAATTCAGCCCACGGAAATGAGGGGAAAAAAAGAAAAAAAAATCATATGGGACATAAATCTCATTTTAGTGTATTGGTTTCAGACATTTTATCCTTACATTGGTTTTGCTACATCTAGAATGATTGAAGGAATTTGTTCTGAACAAAAACAAAGCACTTGAAAAAAAAAAAGATTGAAGTGAGTTATATAAACAACAGTGGGGGAGGAATTGAGAAGTATATTATCTGCTGCCTTCCCCTGAGGTTACATCCTAAATGAAACCCTTTCGCAGTGGTGATGTGATGTCTCTCTTCTTATCCCTGGGGTGGGTTCTCAGACCCATAATGCTAAGAGCCTTCCATTAACAGTGGAGCAGTAGAAATGCACTTTCTGTGGGTAAGAAGGGCACTTATTTAAAGATACTCATTAATGGTGGCTGTGCTCATCCACCTCATACACCAGATCCGGGCTATTCCCGTCAGCCGAACAACGGTATTTGTGATTAAAACTGCAAAGAGGAAAGAGAAGAGGACATTACTGTAGCAGAAGCTGTTTGTCGCAGAGTACAAATAATGGTAGACACATCCATTTAGTTAAATCAGCAAATGTATTTCAGCTATGAGCCCATTAAAAACAAGAAAATGTAAGGCCAACAACATTGTGTGTGCGCTTGTGTGTGTGCATGTGTGTGCAAGCGTGTGCATGTGTGTGTGCAAGTGATGAGGATCAAAATACTTGCTTTTTTAAATTTTATAATATATAAAATTACAGCTGGAAAGTGTGTATGCAGTAACAAGACAATACCAATAAGAGAGGTGTGATCCTGAATATTATTTTTCACATTCCCTGAAATAAATGCAGTGTTTCATGCTTAACATTTTCTGGAAGAAAAAAAAAAGAAGAAAAACACAATAACAGAACTTTGCCCAACTTTCTCCCTTGAGAAAACATCCATTTGTACAGCTTTCTGCAAAGAGGCAAAATGAATGTGTGTCCAAAGCCATATTTCACTGCCTTTTCTGTGTAAACCCCCTGAAAACAGTTAAGCATTCTTCATACTGTAGCCTGGGAGCCTTGGAAATGTATGATTAATGTATGATTGGACACGGACATAAAATTCTGTCAGTTCACACAGATTTAGCGACTTTACTGGGACATCTGAAGCAAGCTACAGCAGATCTTACATAATGACTCCATATACTCACATCTAGGAATACTCATAGAGAATACTCATAATGAAACATAAGTGTGTCTCATACTGTGTTACAGTAAGTGTAACTTCATAAACCCTTCATAAGCCATGTATATTACTTGTCTGCAGTTTATACTAAAGTATATATATAAACATCTATGGACTTCCATGGCAGGTGGCATAGTCTTATATTTTAAAGGTACATACACAAAACAATGAAGCCATGCACTTGAAAACATTCAATACATGATTGTGTAACCTATTATAAAACACACGGTTTACTCATACCTGCAAGCACATAACATGATCGTGGAGGTCCTATGTATGTTTTATGATAGCTTTTCAAAGTTGTACTCAATATTTAGATAAATACCTGAACCTTGAAGACCTCTTCTATAAATCATAGATTCAGCCCCTCATGTCTGCCTGGTATAGTATCAAGTGTCGACAAGCACTCAAGGGATGAGGATAGTTTTCACTGATCTCCTGGACAAACAAAAGAAAACCAAATAGCTTTAGTATGTACTGTATACCAGTGGCCAGAGGCAGTTTCTATGATAAAACTCACAATGCATGTTGGTTGTGTCGGCATGACTGACCTGGGTGATTGTAGCTGTCCAGATCTCTTTGCTTCGGTTGCAGTTACAGAAGTGTTTTATGATACATCTACTCCAGGTTTTAACTATTGATTTTTAAAAATAACATTCACTGTATTGCAGGACATCAGGCATTGTACAATTTTAGAAAATTCTGTATTCTGCAATACTGTCACTCAATATCTTCATGTCAAAAACTGCCAGGCTGTTGGGTGGTGAATCATTTTAAAAGGCACAGTTTAGGGCATGGATGGCCCCCATGGCATAGTGTCGAATCTGGACCATGCCAGTAGTGACTGTGGCCAGCAGCCCCACAGGACAACACACAATTGGCTACAGCATCATGCAGGGATGAGAGGGTTTGAGTTGGCCAGAGCCTGTTAAAGTGCGAATGAAGGGTCTTCCTCTGATTCATATCTATAGGAGCCCAACTTGTGAATTGTGCTGTGTTAGGAACCTGACATGACATGCTTTGGAGGAGAGCGCATGCTTATCTGCACCCTCCTGAATTGATAGTGGAGGCTGCAATGAACACTAAAATAATATGATTGGGCATTCCATGGAAAAAAAGCTTTAAAAACTGCCAGGACAATGTATACAAATGCAATTAAATGTAATACCTCTCTTTTCATAATACTTACCTTATGTTGTCAGCCGATATAGCATTAATATAAAAGATGCACAACCAAGTTGATTACAGCATATGAAAACTGCCAAGAAAGCAGTTAAAATTATTGAAACAATAAAATATCTTAGCAGCTCAAAATATATTTTCTACCTCCAGATGAAAATAATATATATTTGTTAACACTATTTTTAACAATACAATATAGTAAAAGCAAATTAAGAGATTCATTATGCAATTACAACACTGACATATAGTTATATGCATTTAACAGACATTAAGACCGATAATGTTACAAAGGTAATTAAACCATGCATCAGTCAATAGTGGTCCTTACAAAATCCATATAATGGAATGCAGATATGTATTTTAAGAGAAATTCTACATAGAGTATAAAAAATACTTACACTAAGTGTAAACCAGAGTGAGTCTCATTGGAGCTACATGAGATTCCTCCTCTGTCCCTTTAAGTTAGCATTTCAATCTAACCCCTCATTCTAAAAAATATTAATTATATAATTATGCTTAACTACTCATGGTACATTCTATAGAACTGTGTTTTTGAGACTACACATTCCCATCCCAACTCGTCAAATAGTGTAGCTTGGGCAAGGGCTCTTTTCGTCACTATTTGACGCGTTGGATAGACTTGGGCGTCTTCGGTTGACGAGGTAGGTATCCCATTGACTACTAGGCTACTAAAATAAGCTATGTCACCCAACATGCATTAACCTAGGCTTATGTTGATGTTTTTAAAATAATGTTTCGTGTAGCCTATCGTATTAACATGAAATAATTTCTGGTATATTTCGATATATGTATGTGATTTTAAGTAATTACATTCGAATAGGTCACAAAAGTATTGATTATCTACAAATACGAGCTCCAAATTTGCGCTGAGGTTCAGGCTACTGTCTGTCCATAGCGTCAAAATCCGTCAAAGTGGTAATTCAATTCAATGGGCTACCTAACTCGTCAACTGAAGAAGCCCAAGTCTATCCAACGCATCGAATAGTGACAAGAAGAGCACTTTCCCAAGGTGCAATATTTGATGAGTTGGGATGAGAATCTGTTTTTTGAGAACATGACTGGTTTATTCACAAATCCGTGAAGCATTTGGTATTTGGTATAGTTGTCATGTATCGTGTACTAATGAAGGCAGAAAACTGTTTGTTGTTCCCATTTATAGTATGGTTGCAAGAGCACTGAATGTCTCAGTTCACTAGAGGGTTTGCACAAATGAGTTAAGGCAACTAGCCCCCAAAACAAACAGGGGCTGAAGATTGTAGCAGTACAGGCCTAGCAGAGCATCACCAGAGAAGATACGCAGCTCCCGGTGATGTCTATGGGACTTCAAGCAGTCATTGCATGCAAAGGATATGCGACAAAGTACTTCACATGACTATTTTCATTTACATTAAATGTTCCAAACATTGTGACCTGATTTTGGGGGACTATGTATAAAACTGACTTTAAACATCCTTTAATACAAGTTTATAATCTACACTTTAACCATATTTTAAGTGTTTGATAACAAATCAAAAATTGAGCCAAATCAAGAAAAAATATATCTTATATATACACCACATTTTCAAAAATATGTGGAAATCCCTTCTAATGAATGACTTTAATGAGGGGTTGTTTCTCCTCCCTTACTTTGGTTAGCAGCTGTGTTATTCGGCTGAAGGGAGGAAAGGCATAAAGGAGGCCTTCGGGCCAGTGATGGACCAGCACATCCGCTTCCAGTGGGGCGAATCGGCTGACATCATCAAAAACCATAGCAGGCAATGTGTGTTCTTCGGGGAGGTGAATACGTCCTGCCCCACCTTTCCAAAGCATGAGCACATCTCCGCTAGTATGAGTGGGTGAAGACACCATTCCAGAGGGGAGGGACCACCCCCATAGTTTAGTTTCTCTGGGATATGCAGTGCCTGGAGGGAGTGAATTCACTGGTATGCCAAAGTCCAGATCCTCACCACTAGCCAGTGCAGATGTGGACATTTGGTGCTGCCTTGATGATTTATATAAGCTGTTGCTTTCTTGTCGCTCCTGATTAGAACATGTTTATTTGCCCCAAAGATGCTGTGATCTCCAGCACATTGATTTGAGCCAGAGGAGGGTCCCACAACCCGCTTGCCTGCCATGCCATTGCAGACTGCACCCCACCCCTTGGTGGTGGCATCTGTGTACACAGGAACATGAGAGGAGATTGTGCCCATTAGACCACTGACACTCAGCATCTGGACATTCCGCCAACTGCAGAATGCGAAACAGCTTTATGTGGTCTCTCATGGGATCGAATTTCATTCTCCTGAGCCACAGTTGCACCAGTCTCATGCGTAGCAATCTGAATGGGACAATAGCAATCGCAGCTGCCATTTTTCCCAACAGGCGCATCATCGTGATCCCACTGATACAGCAACTTGGGAGAAACCTGCGAGCGCAGTCTCATAGGGAAGCAGTTCTCTCCTGAGAGAGGCGTGCCATCATTGATAGTGAGCTGAAGGCCAAAGTATTGAACGTGCTGTCTTGGGGTGAAAACACTTTTGTTGCGATGAGGGTGAACCCAAATTCTTTGATGTGGGATGTCAAAATCTGAGTATGTTAGCTCACCCAAAGCTACCTCCAGGAAAGCAGCTAAAATGAGCCAGTCATCTAGATAGGTTAAAACCTGTATACCCTTCTGATGTAATAAGGCGATAGCAGCACGTACCACCATCTCAAAGGTGCGTGGTGCCAGGAACAGCCAAAATTGGAGTTCTGTAAATTTGTATGTTTTCCCCAGAAAGGCAAAATGAAGGTACTGTCAATGGTGCTGTACAGTGCCCTCATAGAAATAAGCATTGTTTAAATCTACATACATGATCCAGTCCCCCCTGGCTGATTCAACACATTACAGGTTGGAAAACATTGTTTCTCCAAATGACGGTTCAGCGTCCTCAGATCTAATCTTGGACTCATGCCACCACAGTTTTTCAGGACGAGGAAATAGAGGGAATAAAAACTCATTTCATTGTGTTTGGGGACTAAACAGACCATACTTTTTGGGAGGGGGGAGCCTCTATGTCTAGGGAAAGAGCACTACTTAAGTGTAGGGACATATTTGTTTCCCTTACTCCTAGAAAAGGAAGAGGAAGGATAGCCCACACTGATTGCAGTCACGGAATCAGTATGCACTTCTGAGTCCATGTTCTGAAATTGAGTGTGGACCTGAAACCACTTCGGACTGTACTGCGGGCTTCTGAATTTCCTGCAGAGGCTTGGCTCTGAGGTGGGGGTGGGGCTGAGTTCACACCAGTGACCCAGTTTTTCCCTGACATACCAAAAAACCTGGCCGGTTTTGCTTTCAACCGAGCACAGATGCTAATGCCGCCCCAGGGGAAAAATATGTTTTTGACTGAGGTCCACCGAGCGCTGATGCCAGCGGAATGCTTGTGCGAGATTGGTGAAAGTGTGCTTTGTGACAGTGGGGGCCAAACTAGCTCCAGAGCAGGCGCCAACAATGTTTGTGGCACAACTACACAGGACTCCGGTCCACTGCTTTTACACACTCTTGACACAAGTCCGACATGCTTCAGAGGTTTGGGTTGTGGAGGATGAGTCCTGGGTGCAGCAGGGTTGAATGGTCTTGTCTAAGCCTTGCCACCAGCTTTGGCAACATCTCTCTGACTACCAGGCAGCTCTTCAGATGAGCCCAGATGATATAATTGGGAGCGATGACCTTTAGCCCTTGCGCGACAATCCTGGCATCTTGCCTCTGAGGCAAAAGGCAGGTGTTTCTGCAGGGTGGACCTCTACTCATCCAGGTGTTCAAACCTTGCGAATCCTTGAGCTACAAAACTCTTCAGCCTGCAACTTCCGTTGGCTTTCCACTGCTGTGAAAGGTGCATAAGAAACTACTGGCAGCTTAGTTGAAAAAGATCTGTGCCAGGAAAGTTCAACATGATGCTGCACAGACGGGCACATTGGAGTTGGTTGCACACCGTAGTTTGACGTGTTGTGCCTGTTCACTGGAGCCACCAGCTGGTAAAAAGGCACTGAAGGGGTGGGGGCCAGGGGAGCTCTACTCTGGTTGGTGCCATTTTCATGATGGCTGGGAAGTCACTTAATTAGCCACTGTATGAAAATTTTGTCACAAAAGTGCATCCTTGCCCTGATTAGTCATCAAGATGTCGTTGCGTAGATCTTTTCAGTTTTGTGATTGGATGAAATACAATTCCCATATGTGGCTTAAAGTGACGCTAATAGGAAATAGAACTGAGGCTATTTGTGATATCTATTTACAACGTGTATAGCCAAAGATCTTAAAATAAATATAAATGCGGCACGATTCCCATGGGTGTGGCATCACCAAAACATGGAGGTTTGCAGTTCACATTGTATTCACCCACCTGCCTCATGTCCAGCTGTGAATGTGTTATTTGCATGCTGTTTATGTAATAAGTGATTATATACATTTATTTGATTATCCATCATTATGCCTATTTATGTTGCAAGTTCAATAGTGAATTAATTTCTAAACCCTGGCTTCTTCATTGTCTCCTTTGGTGCAGTAAATTTGATTTAATTATTTAATAGGAACCTTTTACCAGGTGTGTCTTTTTAATACCGTCATATTAGAACATTTGCATTAGTGCGCAAAAAAAATCAGCATTCTTAATATATTTCTACCACCATATCAACATATACAGTATATCGGCTCAGAAATAGGAGAGTTGCCGGGTAGCTCAATGTGACACTACTTTAGTACATGGGCCTCACTGTCTAGTATATTCAGATTGTTCCATTGAGCCGTGGTGTCACAAAGGGATGGGAGGATTCCAGTTGGCTGGGAAGACCATGTCTCATTGGGAATCTGCAAGTTCTAATTTTCTGATGAACGTTATGTCAGTGCAAGTTTGATAAATGATTTCACACAGTGGCATTATGCAATGACCTATATACTGCTAATATTATTATATTATTATATATTATATATATATGTGTGTGTGTGTGTGTGTGTGTACATACATACATACATACATACATACATACATCTCAACAAATATGTGACAGCATGGACAAAGTATCAAAAAGTCAGTATAAATATTTCACATCACCGTTCATATCTAGTACATTATTTTGACACAGAGATATATATTGGAAAATATCATGGTGCTACTCAGAAAATACTGAAAAGTAATTGAAACAGTTACAGTTCCCTTGTCATAACATCCAATTCCGCTTGAAATGAAAACCCACTGGATTCAGCCCCTGAGGAACATAACAAAACCTTGGTTTTCAGGACCACAATAAAAGGACAGGTAGTGAATATAAATTAGAGAAGCCAGACTCAAAAAGAGGCATACACCACATGTATAGGTAATAATGAGAAATTTAATATATCACAGAGCTAACCAAGAGTATTGCACAGATCTCCAGACCTGTGGAAAGTACAGCTTGCAGCTGGAGTTTAAGATACTAGCATTTTGCTGTTGTGGAATGCAATGAAAATCTGTTACATTTCTCTTGAAATTTCACTTGAGGGCCTTTATGCATAGGATTTCTGCAAAGAAATAAATAAATAAATAAATAAATACATTTTTACCCTGTCAACCATTTTAACCTGGATAAGACATTGCATTTGAATGGTGCTTCTTTAGATTGCTGGTCATACCTGTCAGGTTCAGTTAAAGTGTTGCTTTAGAGTGCTGGCCTCCGATGCTATCTGCTCCTCTGTTCTCCACTTTGCCGGCATGTCCTCATCCTCCCGATCATGTTTCTGGAGCTGTCAACAGAAACATAATATATCTAATATGTACTGATGAGTCCCCTGGGCCCCTTTTCCAACCACCCATTCACTCCCATGGGGGATCAAGTTCTTATTTGGGGGGACTGCTTATGATGAATGTGAAATTATAGAAATCCATGAGGCACCTGAAAGTTCCATATGGTGTTGACTGTTTCTGACATGTCCACCAGTAAATACTACTGGTGGAACTACCTTACGACATGTACAAATCTTAAATAATAGCTATGCATACTTGAAATAAGAAATATTATCTTGTATTGGATTATTTAATATATTAGCACAATGCAAAACCACACATCCAAAATGTTCCTATTTGACTTCTACAATGTATATATTATTTGTTTTACAACTAGATTTTTTAACCAAATTTCTACCAAAATAAATGGTTTGGAACATCATTGCTATAAGAGAGAAAGAGAGCATTGGTGAGCTCAGTAATCACAAAGGGCCTGTAGGCCAAGGAAGACCTCTACAGCTGATGACCAAATAATTCTCACCATAATGAAAAAAAACACCTTATACCCGACCAAACGATCAGAAACACTCTCCAGGAGCCAGACAGGTTGGCCAGGTTACATTTAGTTAAGAAGTACCTAAAACAGCCTGCAGTTATGGAAAAAGGTCTTGTGGACAGATGAGACCAAGAGCAAAATGTGAGGACAAAAGTAACTGCCCAAGATCCAAAGCACCTGACCTCATCTGTGAAACATGGTGGTAGGGGTGTTATTGTTTCAGCTTGCCTGGCTTCCACAGGCACTGGCTCACTTTTCTTTATTGATGATGTAACTGCTGATAGCAGCAACTGAATGAATTCAGAAGTGTACAGAAGCATCTAATCTGTTCAAATTCAAGCAAATGCCTCCAAACTCATTGGATGGCACTTCATCCTACAGCAAGACTGATCCCAAACATTCTTCTAAAACCTACAAAGGAGTTTTTCAAAGCCAAAAACTGAAAAAATCTTGTCTGGTTAAGTTCACCCAACCAACAGAACTGAACATGGGTTTCATTTGCTGAAGAGAAAATGTAAGGCAACTAGCACCCAAAATAAGCAAGACTGTACAGGAGCAGAAATCACATTTTTACAAAGAAACATGTACTTGCTCAAACAATATGTGCAAGAGGGATGTGTTTGTATTCATCAAGGACAGAAATTAACAACAACAAATGTGACACATTAGAGACATCTGTTTTCTCCCTTTTCTTTTTGGATTTTGTAAGAAACTGGATATTTCTCTCACACCAATATATCTCAGCCTGGACAGACTCAAACCAAACCTGCAATTTTTCATAATACTCACAGCCAATGGCTGAGCATAGAGAAAATTACACACAAGTACAACACCATTACAGCAGGGAGCCTTTTTGGCCGCCTCAGTAACACACTTTGCAAGTTGTTTGTGTAATGTTGAGTTACATAGGTCCCTTAAGGGAGTACTGTTTGGGAAATCAGGTGTCGTTCTTGTTCCCAAAGAGAAAAAAAGAAAAACTCTGTAATTTCCTCTTACAGTATGTCACAAAAGATTTTTATGCACAAGCTTTGAAATGGACTTTATAAGATTGAGAGAGGCGAAGACACAAAAAGTTAGCAAACAAACTAAAAAGCAAGTAATGGCATCATGAAAATGGCAGCACACACAATACATATCATATGTTTGAACGTATTTTTTAAATCACTGTTGAAAGCATTAGGCTGACATTATTTGAGTGCTCTGTTCTTTTTCTAAATGCTTTGCAGGAGCTAGCCTATGTAATATGAGACCATCCTTTTAACCTTTTAATACAGTTCATGATTTCCCGCAAACTGGGTGTTTATTTGTTTTTTGCTGGGAAGGAAATGTGATCTGCATGATACTGGGGGGCGGTGCCACACTTACACCAGTAGGAGTTACGGGAGAGGGGAGCACTTGGGGTCACCAGTACAGAGACCTCCAAATGAAACATGATAAGTGACTGAGAGGTCTCAAGCCGAGACAAACTCCTGATGCAGCTTCTGCTCATCAGTGACAATCACATCACATAACAATCTTCAAGATAATACCTCTGCCACAACTCCTGACCACCCACACTCATTACCAGATGCTCTCTCTCCCTCTTTCTCTCATTATAATTTCAATTTTGTTCAAAATAATTTGACTATATTTGAATTATAAGAGTATTTGAATGCTAATGCAAAAATACAGAAATTGCAAATCAATACAGTCAATCTACATCTCTTTGTTACACCTACAGAGACTCACAAGTGCCACAATAACTTACAGTGTATTCTGAAAGACTGACTTGAAATTGTGTTATTGGTTTGAACCTGCATGTATTTCCTAGCACAATTTTAGTTTCACCCTTCACAAGGAGTTTACAAATTCTACCTTTCCTGTCATTGATAGTAATTCCCTTATTTCCCTTCCAAAATCACAAGGATAATACCCCCCTTACCAGTTGGTACAGATGAATGATACTAAAAAGTAACGATTCACATAGTCTACATTCATCAAAAAATAAAGTAAGCTATATTGTAACTGAATGAAAAATATATGTAGGATGCCCAATTTAAATTAGTTCACTCAACATGAGTTTCAAGAGCAATTTTTCACTTTGAACAGCACCCTGAAAAGGTGAATCTTGTGTCACCACGGTGAGGCTCTAGTACTTAATATTATTTTGCCAAGAATGTCTCAAAGGGCAAAAATGTTCAAAATTGAGGTTGAATGGGTCATTAAACTTAAAACAGATGATCCTCTGAAAACTAGTGAGGCTGAGAGTGTCGACACACCAGCATTACCTTAGAGGAATGCATTTTCATCTATAAAACAAAAGCATTCCCTGAGCAGAACACATAAAACAGATATAACCTTTAAAAAAAGACTTCAAATAAGTGTGTTTGGCAAAACAAGCAGTTATTTTTGGGTAAGCAAACCCCATTTCCCAAACTGGCAAAACTAATTGAAATTCAGAAAATGCTTTATATTTACTCTGATACTGTATCTGTGTTTCCAGTTGCATGGAACTGAGAAAATGTCTTATTTTTGTACATTCATACAATAAACCCAATTCAAGTCGACTTTCAGACCTTGCAGCTTTTCAGTAATTTCCACTGAATTGAGCTATACATAAAATTCATGCTCAGGTTTTAGTGCACCACTTGACCTGATATAATTCCTGCCTCTTTAATAGGTACAATCCACTGTCAGGACAGCAGAGTAACGGATATTCATACCAGTACTCCTGCCATAAGCTGTCTACATATAAAGAAACAAGATCCACTTGGAGGCAGCGTTCCGGGGTAAATCCTTAACAAATACCAACATGTACAATTTGAGACCACTGCCCTCACTCACTAAATTCTTAAAAGCAACAACACTGCTACTATCAGCATGTCCATAATATTGCAGTTGTAACCAATATGTCCACATTTTGCAATGTGATGAACAGTAACAGATGTGAAAGTATAGCATGTCTTCAGTCCCATTGCCTAACATCTAACTTCTTACATTATTATTATACAGGAAACTCATGTAACAACTGTAACACATTCAATCAAATTGGGACCATTTCTATATAAGAGTCAGGCCCTTTTCAGACATGTACTTTGTATCCAGATATGTCCAGATTGAGTCTAGATTCAGTCGAAATGGATGTCAGTTCACACCTGGCATCAGAATATCTCTCCACATGCGTCTCGAGGGACCACTTGTGATCGGATCTCACTTCCCCGCTCAATATGCAAATAAACACGTACATCATTTCCGTTTGCAAAGACCAAATGCGTTGTTGTTTTTAACCGGCGGGAGGCAGCAACGCATTTATGCATTGCTATGTCCAGAAGTCCTCAATAATAATAGTTTTTTCCAAGAAATTACAAAAAATCGTTGACAACATTTCTTTAGGTGCAGCGTCTTTTACTGCTACCACAGAGTGATGATAAGAACATTTTTGGTTACGCTGACCAATGGAACGCTATTCCAAAAGCAAAATTAGACATGCTACACATCGTTAGAAAGCTTATACTCTCACCCACTGAATAAATGAATTGTCAATCAAGCCAGACTGTACTAAAAAGGGCGACAACGCCTTAAACAACACATGTGGTATTATGCACAGCTATTTTGGATGGTATCCAGGCATCACAAATGCCTGCATTTTTCACAAACCGATTATTCAAGACAATATATGACCGCTCAGTCTCAAAATGGACATCTCTACGCATAAAACCAATGGTAAGGTTGTATATTTATTAAATATTTAGTCCCAGATATTGACTGTAGAATGACGTGGTATCATTTTTTAAAACTTTGTCTCATTTATTTCGTTATTCAGTGTGGCTTCTTCTTGTTGTTTTGCACTTTAATATGACGCCGTTGGCGCGCGAATGAGTATGTACTTCCGCTTACGCAGAGGACATCAGTTGCCTAGGCGGTCCTTCAATGTGGCCCAGGACGCATTCGTGTACACACTGCTAAAAGAATGTGGCCATATGCGACCCAGACCACCGATGAATGTGGTCTGAGTGATCGGATCTCAATGCGTCCTCAATGCGTCATAGTTAGAGCTGTCCACTTGTGATCGGATCACCCAAGACACATTTTAATGCCAAGTCTGAACAGGGCCTCAGACCAGAAGATAGTAATTCCCCAAGTATAACCCGAAAGAATGGACCCTCACCAGCTCCCCACCAACACACACAGACACACACACACACACGCACACCCACAAGCACACACATAAACACACACACACGCATGTATGCACGCACGTACGCACACGCACATGCACAAGAACACACACACACACACGCCAAATGCATTTGAAAAGCATATTGTAGGTCTGCTCTGCTGGCTTCCTATAGAAGCAGCACAAAGTCACCTCCAAAGACAGGTGGGGGCCTAAGAAAACCCTTTACCCGTAGCCACGGATACAGTAGCTGATTCTCAAAGACATCAATAAATATTGTCCCAAGGGAGGCCTTCTCTTGCCTCATCGGGGGGTGTGAACAGGAGCTGTTCCACACGTGCAGACGTGCAAACATGGGCAACTCTTCCTCAGAGGGCATGAGCAGCCTTTGTATTTCAAACAATGGACTATGCAATGACTTACCCCTCCAATCTGAACAAAGCAACAGTATCCACACTGTAGCTCACAATATTTCAGTCATTCCTGTCATACATGCGTATAAAACTACTCCTCTGAATACTGATATCATGCCTCCTGCTTTGCGCATTAGAATCATACATACGAGAGGTTGTTGGAGACAGCTGTCTCATAATCTCACAGAGCTGCCATTGGATTTTCAGTTCACATTTGCTAAAAATAAAAAAAGAAGGATTTACAAATTTACCTTGGTGCACATTCATGTATTAATCCAAGGCTTTATTAAAGATATAAATGCGCAACAATGGAATGTAATGGGTTTTTTAGGATCTTTTTGACATTTAACATCACTCAAATGAAAGACAGCAAGCTGTGTTATCTGGTTCTTGACTCCATGACCTTGACTTATTTTAGCAGCTTTAAAATGTGACATTGGATGTCACCAAGTAATTAGATAAAAAATAAAATAAAAAAATCAAAGGGCAATTTTTTTTTTTTTTTTGGAAGCTGATATGGCTAATTCACATTACTAAAATTAATTGACATTCTTAAATTAAAATGTTTAAGGATTGTTACTGTAATAATTGAAGATTGAAGAAACCTGTGGGGTGGATTCAATATTGATGGAAAATGAATTAATATGAATATGGTACAGTATTTCAATGTAGAATATTGGCTACCCACTGCACAACTATAAGAGTATAATTCCTGGACATAATTTTTAAAATATACATATTTTTAAAAAACAAAACTTGATCACATGGAAACCTTATGCACATTATTGTTTAATTCAACTGGAGACTCTTAGTCAACATATAGTATAGTAGCTATCCATCCAAAATGTTTTCATTTGACATTGGGTTATATATGCTCATTGTTGTTCCAGCACTATCCACATTATCCTTCTGAAGGTCACATTGCCTGCAGCTATACCATCCTGTAGCCCTTTTATGCTAAACAGCTGAAGCTTTGTAGGATTTAATTTGTTTAGTAAAAGGATTGAGTTGGTGTGCCAGTAGGGGAAGTTCCCCCGGCACTGACTAAAATCCACTGCCCTTGCGCAATGATATAGGCACATCTCAATAGTTGTACGAGATACTATCGTTCTGATTAAATTTAAACCAAGCTCTTGACTCAATGGTTATTAAAGATCCCATGTTCCATGGTTCCCAAAAATCATTGAAGGGTTTCCCATGATCCTGGCTAAATTCCAATCTAGTTTTATAATCCTCCCCATTTTAATCGGTCTAATAAAGACAAATCAATGTGGAAATGCATAGTGGCTGCTGTGCTGGTGCTATGGTGGTGGCTGTGGTGCAGCAGTGTAGCAGAATTACCATATCATTTACATTATTTGGTCTTGCGCAAGAAAACTAACAAAGGGTTTAGAGTTAATTCATAATAAGCCAAGGCTATTCAACCCAAGGTGAGAGCATTCATAGGGAATCTACTGGCATCCAGTCCTCAGTAGATTGTGCCAATTGATTTTACCATATTGGAAGTTACAGTCAGGAGTTACAGCAGAGTAACGGGTATTCATACCAGACTGGAGTTACAGTCAGGAAAATGTGTTGGTAATAACTGATGTCTTTTCAAAGTTCACCCTACTCTACTGTGGATCAGAAAGCCAAACCATAATTCACATTCTCACATAAAAGTGGTTGTACACATATGGAGTCCCACAGCATATCTATTCCAATCAGGCGCAAGGGGGATATCTTGAGGCATCTATGTCAAGTGTATGACACTTGGGAAAAGTTGTATGTCCTCTCATGACTCAGAAGGTGGGCAGTGCGAAATATTCAGTAAAATGCTACATGACCTTTGGACCCTTTCTTGAGAGAAGAAGAGAAAATGGCCTCAACACCTTCCTCAGGTTCTGTTTGCATATAATATGACAGTACACCAGTCTACAGTTACTCCCATTTTGAATTAATGTTTGGGCAGAAGCCTCAACTGCCAGTAGACTTTTTGTTAGAGGTCACAGAAAAAGATCCAGCTTGTGTGGCTGCAGAACACAGCGTTGGGGAATATCAAGAGCACCTTAAGTCCTAGTGCTAGCGCTAACTGACAGCTTGTAGCTGTGGTCACCCATCGGGCACATCAGCTCATGGAGGCAGCAGTCTCCATCCTTCCTGAAGGTATTGTAGTGTACCGAAGAAATCATGTCCAGGGTTGCAACAAAATTGCAAATGTCCGGGAGGGTACCAGATACCAGATTGTCAGGTGCTTGGATGAACTAGGTGGGGTGTATACCATCTGTCCAGTAGATTGAACTGGACCAGAGATAAATATCCATCACACAGAACTGTGGGTTATTCTGGCTGGAAGCCCAGCAAGGCAGGATGGAACCCACTATTCTCTGTACCCGTGAGTACATTGCGGTATCCTACAAAGGATATTTTACCGGTGAAGTATACATCCAATGCCGCCTTGAGAATTGTCTTAATGAAGGCACCTTAGCAGGCACCATTTTTTCTAACTTTCGAATGAGATGTGACTCAATGCCTTCCTGGCATTGAATGGCTGCATTTTTGCCGTTTGAGACGCAGCCATAGTTTTGCATACTAAATCCAATGTAAAGCCTGAATCGGAAGCAAGTGTTGCATGTAACACTTTTTTGTTAACTTCTTGGGGCAAACGTTATTGGGGTCTAAACAGAAATTTTTATACTTCTTGTTCTTACAAAATAAAACTTTGCTTTTCTGTGTATCAGTCTTCATTTAGTTGAATAAATCCTGTGCGTGGAACCATAGCCTTAACTTACACCACACAGGGTCTTCCAGCCTTGTTTCTTGGGAGTGGAATAATCATGTTTACCCTATACTGTTTTTGCCCTTGCTTGTAACCAGCCTGGGCTCACATTATTTAAAGGGGTAGGAAGAGAAATAAAAAAGCAAGTAGAAGTAGCAGGGGTATTTTACTTTTTTATGTTAGTGCTGTATTCCGCAAGAGACCTATCAAAGTCTGACCAACTATTCACCCCAAATTCAACCTACAGTTTACTGGCTAACAATTTCTTGCATTTCCTCTACAATCTGTTTCTCCACAATACCATTTCAAAATTCTCAAATTCTCAGATGACCTTCCTGGCTGATAAGATAAAAAGATCATTAAACAACGAACCACAGCCAAATCTGTATGCAGGGTGCGTTTGAGAGGAAATTAGGATAACTATCTAGAAGAAAAAAGGACACAAGGGGTTGGAGCGATTAGGACTATTATGTAATACACATAGCTCACAGTGCACAGTACATCATTATAATAATAAATAAATAAATATGTCCTTTTCAACAATATCCTTGGGAATATTCCATATTTTCCTGTAATTTTGTAGTCACCACACTCAAACAGCTATAGACTTCCATGTGAGTGATATCTTTTAATCAGTACACATAATTGCCTATCACAATTGGCAATGGTGGAAATATTTACATGAGTCTAATTAACTGAAGCTTGATAAAAAGCCCTTGGTCTTTATGTGGCAGGACACAGAGTGAATGATTCTGATAATACTGCGAAGCTTCTCTCCATCTTGTCCTAGACATTTTCCATTGACATTGTCTGACAGCTCCTTTGTGGTTAGTCACAGATGTTCTTTCTACTTGTGTCCTACAGATGACTTTAAGAACAAGCAACAGTAGCCCATAAACTAATTATTTAAATCATCATGCACGCAATGCGAACACAGAAGCATTTGGTTCATATTACTGCCACTTCGGGAATTACAGAGTATTCATCTACTACATTTTTTGCAGGTAATGATTTAATTATAGCTAATACAAAATTAATCTACGATCAGATCAAAGGCAGATTCAACAAGAGCTTTTCTTTGATCAATATGCATCTCTAGTCTTTTGTCCATTAGTGTGCGAGTCACACATTAGCTATTGTTTTCATTGCAATTAACTGCATGTCATATTAGACATTTGTAATGCAGGGCTGCTTGTGCAAGGACAGTGCCCACAGAGGGATGGCATAGATCCTTGAAGCTCAGAGGTCTACAAATGTCAGAGAGCTGTGAGACTTGAGTGTAGCCCTGGGACCCTATCATTATTGCTTGCCATACTGTAAGGTTTCAAGACCTGTTTAAGAGAGAAATTCTGTATACTTGGCTGGGGAAAAAATAATAAGCAAATGTGGTATGAATCCTTATTAATATCAGGCTACATTTTCTATTGATAAAAATGCAAACTATAACAAAGTTTGACAAAGGAACGTGTCTTCAGAAAACCATAGGTACAAGCATAATATTATAATATGATAAATATTTAGAACTATGTTAATATATATGAAAATGATGATGCCATTGTAGTGTTAGCCATTTTAGACAAATGATGAATGGCTATGTATGGCAGGGGATTTCAACCTTTTCTGATCCAGGGACCCTCACCGAGGCTGAAAGGTATCCAGGGGACCACCATCATACACGAGGTGATTCTTATAGGGTAAGGTTCTCTTCCCAGGTTTTATTTCATTGAACCATGTATTCTTTCAACAGCTCACTAATTAACTCCAATTTGTGAATAGCCTCAAGATATTGGGTAGCAGTGTGGCACAGAAGTAAGGAAACTAGCAAATAGCAACTTTCAGGTTTCAGGTTAGAATCATATCCCCAAACCTGAACTGCATTCCACAAATAAAACAGACTATCATTGATCGCTACTGCAAATCTTTCTTTGCCTATTCATCTTTGTCTTGCCACCATAAAATGCTTCGATTGACTGACCAGGAAACATTTACATTGTCTGAAAGGGGGGAGGGGGGTGGTCGTCCTACGGTCCCCTGGAAAAGCAAACTATGAAGAATGACTGTAAGCAAGATTAACTGTTGGGGATATAAGCCCATCCCCATCAGCTCACTGAAATGACTGTGACAGCACAACTCTCCCCAGCTACCGAGATGCAACACACCAAGGAGGAGGTGGCCCACTGGACCAGAACACAAGGCCTGACAAGGCAACAAGAAGCATTAATTATGTTGATCCAGGCAAACAACTCTACACAGGATGATGGTTCTGAGAAAAAGGACACACAAAAACAGCACCGCTGACGGAAATAGATTGCCACAAGCCCTGATTTATTTTGGAAATGTTCTTACCGATGGTGTGAGTGTCAGAGCTACTCTCAGTGGTGTACAGGGGGAACGGGGGTATTGAAAGGTGCTCAGGACATTAAAGCCCCCCATCCCCACAAACACAGACACACAGGAACATGCACACACACACACTCCCTTCATTTCTTGCACTCTGCAGACTGGGTATTGTTTGTCTCTCATTTTTTTCTTTCTTTCTTTTTCTCTCTCTCTCTAGTCTTCTCCTGTCTCACACATACACACTCTCTCTCTTTCTTTCTGTCATGCTGAAGTACTGAAAGAACATGCAAAGAGTATGATTATTTAAGGGCTATTGTGGAGTGTATGCATGTCTGTGCTGTACCCTGTGCTTGGTCATCTTTTGTGCACATGACGTCAACTTTAGCAACTTGAAATATGTAATAATGTAATAATACACTCTATTTTTTGGATTTCTAGGATTTCTAAAATGCTAAATTTTACTTAAAAAAAGAACAGCTTCAAGACCCAACACACACCCAGACATGCACACACTGAGAGAGAGAGATAGAGAGAGAGAGAGAGAGAGAGAGGGAGAGGGAGAGGGAGAGAGAGAGAGAGTTTCCGCAGAATTGGATATTTCATTACATGTACAGTGAAGCACAGAAAATATGGTGCAGTTTTTGATTAATTTTCTGATTCAAGCCAGACCGAAGTTCCTCAATCTCTATGTCAGTGTTTGCCTGCTGGCATTGTGACCTAAGTAACCCCAGAAAAGGAAAGCAAGATTTGCAAGACCAGAAATGAACAGATTGTCTACCCTTTCTTTTGGATTTTCAGCTGTGGATGTAGCCAAAATACATTATCAGCAGCTGGCTATTAACTGCCCCCAAAAAAGGGAGAATAAAATCGCAATGTTTTCAGGAATTCAGGAAGACAGCTTTTGAATGCGGATCAGGTCCCCAGTGCCCTGATGAATTTTTAGTGAGGATGTGCAGTAATGTTGACTCATTAGGCAGTAAAGAAAATATAGACTGAATTCATTCCATGGTTCCTCATTATCCCGGATACCTTAGAGGGATGGGTTGGTGTGATCAAAATATGACTTGTCTAAGATTAGAGCACACATCAATCTTATATGCCAATGACTGCTTACTTCGAAGTATAAAATGGTCATATAATATGATCAGAGTTCCTGACTGATCAGTATGGTGACCGTAACAGCATGAACCAATGAGAAACGAGGAGTGAGTGAATGACAAGGCAATATGTTCCTAATAAACCCCCAGTGAGATGGAGGTATTTAGTTTGTTATATCAGAACTGCCTCTGTGCTGGGAATGATCCATAAATTTTGCATCATACTCTGAACATGAAAATGGAGAACATGCCAGAAGGGAAGAACTCATATATACTTAACAAAAAAAATATATTGAATAACTGAGCATCATGTTTTCAGCTTTCATAAAAATATTTATTTGATGTTTCAAAATACATAGATCCAGTTGTTAACATGTTATAGGCACGGACGTGGAGGAAAAACAATTCCGCGTCTGTCACTGTTCTCAATAGGGACA
Organism: Anguilla rostrata; assembly: GCF_018555375.3. Lineage (NCBI taxonomy): Eukaryota > Metazoa > Chordata > Actinopteri > Anguilliformes > Anguillidae > Anguilla > Anguilla rostrata. Next base: position 26,104,955 of record NC_057945.1, read on the forward strand.
CACCGTAGATCAACTAATGATCATTTGTTTTTGTCATAATATCAGGAAATTACATAGAACCATTGTTTTTTAAAGGCCAGCAGGGGTATTTTGGCAAAATAATCTTGATACAAGTGCTGTCCTAATGAGTTACAGAGTGGACAAATGATCCAAGGTGTCATTCCCTGATATCTTCTATCTTACTGAATCCCCCAGTAAGGAACCACGTCATCTAAATTATGGTCCATGACCAGGAAAACATTAGCTATCTGACCATAATCAAATGGTTTCACTTTGAACATTTGATTTCAGAAGCAATATTAATGATGTCATTTTATGGGCTAGTGCCATTAGATATTGTTATACAAAATAAATAAGTGTTATTGTTGGAAATAAATAAAAGTGAAAATCTGGGTTTTTAACTCAAAGCAAATCATCAAATCAATCTACAGTAAGCCACACAGTTTTTTCATTTTGAAAATTGCAATGCTTTTAATATATAACTGAATTTTGTCTTAATTTAAAGATATATAACTGACTATTGATAAGAAACTGCCAAGGACAGTTTATGGCATTTTTCTGGGCGTGCCCTCACTTGCCAACTGTATCTATAGAAACTTTACACACTGCAGTGTGTGATATTCTGCAACAATGTCAAGCTGGCGAAATCACACAGAGGAAAAAGTGAATTGGACTTGATTAACCCCCCTGTAACCCCATTTTCTGGCATGGTGACAATGTGCCATACCATATACAGGGCAGGACCCCATAAGGACCCCATAAGCCAAGGAGGACATGCTATCATTAAGTAATGGCCTTGGGGTCAGGGGTCATAGGCCCGGGGCATGATTTCTGAATTACTCACTTTTTACCCACCCCAAGATTACTGGAGCTCCTCAGGTCTGTCCTATAAAGGTCAAGGTTCTGACCTGTGGGCAATTTGGCAACGTCACCAGATTCCCAAACTAGCTACTTTTAATACTTTTGAACAGAGATAAGCATTAAGAATCCACTCGTCTGCCACTTAAAAAATCTGACTGACATGACTCCATGCCTCCTTACCAGCATGGCATTTGATCCCAAATCTAGATGAATGTTCTTGATTTGGGATCAAGTGTGCTTCAACCGTTTTATTTTGCCCATTAAAAGAGACCATTATCTAATTGTACATTCTTCCCACTGGGACTTAACTGAAAGTCAAGTGTGTCTGTGAGAGAGAGTACTGTACCTGTACTATACATAGTTGTTTATATTAGAATAAATATAATTTGAATGAGAGAGAGAGAGAGACAGAGAGAGAGAGAGAGAACAGTTTTCTAGTATATTCAAAACTGTTTTGTACAAAAATGCTATCTGAGTGATTTAATAGCAGCTCTGTTTAGCTGATAGTTCATCTGGAATACTCCCTGATGTATGCTCACCACCTGTTTTCACATCCCTAATCCCATGTCTCTCACTGCAATCTGCCACAATGAAGAACTAGGGAATAAGAAAATATGAAGAGAGTAGACAAAGGTAATGGGCACAGTAATTTAGAAAATTCTGTAACTGGTTGCAATATTAAGGAATATTATTGTATTATTTCTCGGAAATTGCAGATTTATTTATTATTATTATTATTATTATTATCTTATTTGATAATGGATAAATAAATAAATAAATTCACATCAAGACTCAGATAAAATATTTACATGTAAGAGTTTTGTCCCTCTGACATACCATAACAGATACCAATTATATTTATAGCATTTTCTCTCACGTGATAGTTATGTTTACTGCAGAAGGCTGTGCCGCTGTAGTCCTTGCCCTGGGATTCGGATTTACCTCACACAAAAACATAGACATTTGCAGGTCTCCAGCACATAAATAAGTCTTTATATTCAGAAAAAGCACTGAAGCAGTCCAGAATTGTGACTATGCCAAAATGTGGGATCCAAAAGAACCAATTCTGACAGAACAGCAAGGTGTGACCTTCAAGGAAGCAGAAACCCTGTCCTTTACTGTGACCTCTTTCACCACATCGTCTTTCCCTTGGCTTATTTTGAGCCTCACAGACTCCATAATTTCACTAAGTCATCCTGTGTGTCAGAGTAATGTTTTCTCCATTTGACATTCCGTCACTTGTGCTCATAGGTAACGCAGCCCACTGAAGAACTAGATTATAATGACGGACAGCAAATTAGTTCACTTGGAAAACTTTCAAGAGGGGGCACTGGGTTTAGAATTAATTTTGTATTTAGGAAGGTATTTACTTTAAATCACTAGTGACAGAAAAATGCCTAAACAAAGGTTCTCAACAAGCAAAACAAACCTTGTACTTACAAAAAGCCTTCATAATATGTTTAGAAAGTCAAAAGGGCACAGTTAATTTTCTTAATAATTTTTCTCTTGATTACCAACATTTCTGCTGAACTATGGTGCAAAAGAAAAAGCCCAAGATAACATACAGCAATATAAAAAAGAAAACCAAAATTTATGAATTAATGGAATATTTTTCACTTAAATTATTTGCCTTTGTGATAAATTTTAAGTGCTGTTGAATTTGTTTCTTAATAGTGGCTGGGATCCTGCTTCATAGAGAGGATGGGGGTTGGATTGGGGTGGGGATACAGTCCCACAAGTGACCCGCTTACGTGACAGGGCCCTGTGCGTACAGGTGGGCAATCAAGCGCATGTCACCGTGCCAGGGCCTCCTTCTCCAGCGATGAAGAGTAATTACCCACTGCATCAAATCCTGGCCCCCACCCACCCCTCCATAAGGGAGTGAAACTCAGCAGAGCCCGGGACCGAGCTGCTCTGGATGGGTATGGCTGTACTAATTGAGCCATGGCTGTCGTTCCCGTCTATGCTTTTGCTGGCACACAAAGCGGCCTCACAAGCCCTGATCTACTTCCCTCCCTATTCCCTGTCTTCACCTCTCCCAGCAGCTCGGCCTAAAAATGTCTGCCACCAAAGTGTAGTCAAAAGTGGCTCAGATTCTGCCGTTTGGGGAGAGCTGGAGGTACTCCAACTAAGTGTCTGCACTCACTAGCGATGGGAGAGCAAGACATCATTCATCTTAAAATGGATGGAGGTACATCATGCTGTCAATCACAGACTGGTATGATACATTTTAAATGAAAACACAATTCTGCAATCAAACTGTAAAATGGAAAACATCTCCACCCTTATCTATATTTTAGGGAGGAATATTCTCCCTACTGCATGCAAAATTGAATGCTCCATTATTTAGTCATTTTTATAGGGATCCTTTATACGGCACCATGTTAGGAAAGAAACTTTCCCAAAAATGCATAGCTCACCTCTTATTGCTATGCCAGCCCTACACTAACAGCACGGAAATCTGTGGAATGATGTGTTCAAGTTAATAAGAATAAAACAGATTCTGACTTTGTAATGAAATTAAATACTATAATGCTAAAACTGCTCATCTCTGTAAATGCTAAAAATGCTAACTCTGTAATCCTGCTTCAAGAAATACCCTCCCAGGTTCCATCAGGAATGTATAATTTGCCTGTGTGACTTCTAGTTAGTCCGTGATTAGCCTGTGAAACTCAATTTGAGAATTTCCTTCAATTTTATAGCAATGCGACATTAGTGGGAGGAGTGATAATGAGGATTGCGGTTTTCAGTTTTGTTGTAAATTTTCAATGACATGCTTCAATAGTTGACATGACGGAAACAAGCATAAACACCAGCTGCCCAAACAGATGACAGTTTCTTGGATAAGAGCACTGTGCATCCGTGGATATATTAAAAATAATCTCACAAGCAGAATCCACTTGCGCTTGTTTACATACTCCTCACTGAATGATCTTCAACCTGAAAGCACAGCCTAGACTTCAATTATTTCTACTTACAGTAAATTGAACAGATGGGATTTGCTCAGGTGCTACAACAACAATGGTAATGACTGGTCTGCCTCAAAACAATTCACACATGCATAAATATTTAAAATTCAGGTCCCAGAGAGATTGTATAATACGACAACATTGACAGCCACCACATGCCATGATATTGCAAGGAACACAACAGGAGACCATAGCTTGGATTCAATTAACTTGGACTTATACATAAAAATGACAGTAACCGTTTTCTTCAGAAATACAGTTTGGTGAGCTTATTTTGGTGATAGCTCAACTCAACAAACTGTAAAATAAAAGCTTACATTCAACTGACAGTCAAGTTAAACACAATATTTGAGTCCAAATGTTAAAGATGTTTAATTTATTTACTGAATGCGTCAACTGAATTATTAACTGAATTAATTTTGGGCACACTGTTAAGGTCGGCCCCTGCAATAGTAAAAATGCAAAAGTGACTTTCAATCAACTGACAATCAAATGCAGCCAGAACACAAATTGTAACAATACATATTTTCCTCTAGAATGTTCTTTTGATTCCCAGAATATAATGGAAGTTGAGGTAAATGTGTTTTGTCTGCTTGAATTTGTGTATGGAAGAAGATCTTTGAACTTGGTTGTTTAAATCCCAATTTCCAATCTACTTTTCAACATGAATGAAGTCATTCCCTTAATTTCTGCACACTGGTCATTTTAAAATTCAAGAACACACACTGTACTGTTTTTCCACTGTTAACAGAGAAGCTATAGCACTTAAATGTATGAATGTATGAAATTGGCATTTATAAATTAAACATCTCTATTAAATAAGTTAGTGTAGCAATTATGTGAGAAAGGAAATATCAAAAGCTCTGTCTCTCTAACCATTGATTAGATTCTTCAGTAATCTGAGAATAACGGGCAAAGAGGATCAGAGGAAGCAAGCAGTACATACACTTCCAACAGCCAAATGAATCCTCTTTAATGTTTGAGGTTTGAAAGAGCTTTTGATGTGCTTTAACAAGGTTTCTCTCAGTTACTCTACCTAATAACAATCATTTTTATTTGCAATAATATTAATCTTATTCTAAAATACATTGTATTTGCATTACAAGATTTTAACAAATTAGGTAACTGTAGAGTGACATTATTATTAGATTCACACTGTTTTGCACCATGAAGTTAAAATTAAATTCAAGTTATAAAGACCATTTTGGTGGTAGTAAACACTGATGATGTATTTTGTGGATGCAGACAAGCCAGTGGCAGAAAGAACGGTCTCTTGAAAGTTTGTCTAATGTAGCATTGGTAACACAAGAAAGATCTGAGCATGAAACTTTCATTATTAGCTTGTTAACTGATAATAAAGAATATTATGGATTCTCAGAACACCATGTATAATTTTAAAGGTTTGTTGGTACAAGACAAATTGAATTACACCAATAAGAATAGATTAAGAGTGTTCACTACTCCCAGTCAAGTGAGGGGACCAACTGCCCAAGGTGGAGGAGTTCAAGTATCTCAGGGTCTTATTCACAACTCAGGAAAAAAGGCATCGGGAGATCGACCACTGTCTAAGTGCAGCAGCCGCAGTAATGCTGGCATTGTATCAGAAGGTGGTGGAGAAGGAGCTCAGCCAGAAGGCTAAGCCTTTGATTTGCCAGTCAATCCTCATCTCTACTCTCATCTATGGTTACATGCTATGGGTAGTCACCGAAAGAGATCATGAATACAAGTAGCCTAAATAGGGTTTCTCCATAGGGTGGCAGGACTTGATAGGGTGTGGAGCTCGAATTGAAAGGAGTTAGTTGAGGTGGTTTGAGAATATGATTAGGAAGCCTCTTGGGCGCCTCCCTTTGGAGGTGTTCCGGGCACGGCTATCTAAGAGGAGACCCCGGGGGCAGGCCTAGTATATGCTGGAGAGATCTACTGGCTGGCCTGGGATCACTTTATGATCCCCAGGATGAGTTTCCAGATGTCACTGGGGAGAGGGACGTCTGTGCTGCCGCTTTGCACCATTTTACTCTACCAACACGCCCCCAAATTGCAGATACCTCCTTACATCCAATACATACTAAAGTTGGTATGCATGATATTTGGAATAAGTTTTCAGTCCATGACAAAGTATCCCCCAATGCACTATAGCTCATTAGTGATTGGCCTCCGATATCATTGCATACAGCTATTATTATTATTATTATTATTATTATTATTATTATTATTATTATTACTATTATTGATAGAGATCCAGCAGCTTAATTGCTTGGACCCTAAAAATAATTAAAATGCAGGACACAACTTAACCACCTGGTCCCAGAAGAACAAAACATGTCCCAACCTCCAAATCTAATGTCTGATTTAAAGCTGCCATAAGGGAGACATTTTGGCTCCAAAAAATTCAATTCAGGATGCTGTCAACATTATTAAAACATTTTATTTTTGTAAATATTTGCAACTGGAACTAATATATTTCTTTGCATTGTGATTAGTGATTAAAATTACCCATCATTTTAGTAATTGGATGATCTAAACTGTGATGCTTTTAATGCTCTCTATGTATGGAAGACCCCCTCCCAAAAATGTATTCTTACTATGGATGAAATGAAACATACAATGACTTTCCCCACCTCTCACCATCCCCATTAGGGATCATTACATCATTTCAACCTTTACAAACCCCTTTTTCTGTAACCTGTGTGGGTGACAGTATTACACTTAGTGTATTAGACACTGGAATGCATACCCTCTCAATATTTATTTTAGGTTATGGGGGTGGTTTTAATGCATTGCTCTCATTCAAGTATATGCATACTAAATAAATTACGTAAGACCAGGATTTCTGAGACATGAGCAGAATGTCCTTCAACGTATCCCTGGGTTTGACTGTAAAATGCATACATGTAGGTGTTAATCTTTAGTCTAGATTTTCCATAATTATGGTTAAACAATGTTTGCTTAAACATTATAATCTGTTGATTGTTCTTCTGGTAGCTAAGTGTTCTCTACTCCACCTCCCCAATGAAGTACACTTAAATTAATTCTGAATGTAACTCTTAAATTATTCTGATTATTTCTCTCAGAAACAAGTCTCTCAAAGCAAAATTCACAATATCATGATATTCATATTTTCCATCGTGATGTTTTTTGCTTAATAGTTTATTGTTTATAATTTATTTCTCATTCTTGTGAGGTGTCCAGAACCGAACGTAACAAGAAAATCATAAACAGGTTGTCCCCCAGCAGTGTCAACACCTCCAATTTAATTGGGTGGGGGACAATTAGGCTCCTTGACACCTAATGTTGGTAGTATGAATACAGTTAAGCCAAGCTTTTAATGAATAAACACTGGACTAATTTGAAATATTTAGCTAAATTTGGATGGCATTGTTCTGAAAAATATGGAACTCTGGCACCTGCTTTTGACGAATGGCATATACAGTAGGAGATTGCAGAACCTGGCAAATCATCTTGCAGCTACCTATTTTTTGGTATATTGGGAGCTACAATCCAATCACAAAAAAAACAAAAAAACAAAAAAAAACAACAACAAAAAAACAAAAACAAACGGAAAAAAAAGAAATTCAAAAATAGTTTTGTACTTTGTTTTCCTATAGTGGTTCCATCTACTTCTTGACAAAATCAGATTTCTTTGATCATACCCCAGGATGGACACAATACCAGGATAAAAGTTTAGAGTGGATTGAACAAATCAATAAAATTTGACATGTGTTTTTGGCGGGCCCAAGTGTACTCAAAACCTTGCCAAATGGAACCAAACCTCTCCAAATTGGAATGTATATTCCATGGAATATTGTGTGTATATACTTTTTAACAACCATATTCTACTTTCAGACGTTAATTCTATCGATGGTGCTATATGCCCTTCATTTAACCATTTTCGATTTTTGGCTAAGCCCTGTACTTCAGTCATAATGTACCATTTTGGAAAGCTTTAATGTACAAAACATGTCTGTAATGGTTACTTATCACACACACTAAATTATATAAGAAACAACCAAACCACTTGGTTTTGCCTTGCTGTCTGCTCTGAACTGCACTCTGTAAGTCTGACCTGTAAGCAGTAAGCAGGCTGCTGCAATTTACATATGCAGACAGTGACTGTATGACATGAGGCAGAGCCTCCCAGCATCCATTTTATGAGTTATCAAAGCTTACAAAGGAATTTCACTGCGATGTGAGGGAGCTCATGCTTTTCACCAACAGCCTCACATGCAGACACACATACACTCACACATATGTGAGCAGGCAGTGCTCTCAACAATAAGTTGATTCAAGTGTGCTAACCTCGCACATTAGACCTGCACAGTGTTGAAAAAGCCACTAGTGCACTATGCGAAAACAGAAAGTGAAAGTAACTCAGATTGCAACAGAATAGCTAAGACACTATTTTTAGCTGGAAGGAATCTGAAAACTATGTTCAGAAGCTGTGTAAATGAGCTTCAAGAACACAAGATAAGGTTACTGTAATGTATGCTTGTTGCCAAGCAAGGGCAAAAGCCATGATGGGTAGATCATAGAGAGGGTGGTTTTTTTCAGGTAGTAGCTGATGGAGACTGGTCCATATTCCACCCCCAATTAATTGGTGGAAGAGACAACTAATGTGGTCCAAGTGGGGAATCAAGCCCAAACTTATAAAAACAAAGCTGACAAGGCCAATTGCACACTAAACAAGAGCCTCAGGTATCAGCTCATGTTTTAATTTTAGAGGATGTGATTACATTTTTAGGGTGTTCATCTTAGCTCCATAAAAGTAGCTCACAACTGCAAGAGGAGGAATACACTGAAGCAGGGACCACAGAGATGTAATAGTCAGTGAGAAGTGCCACCTCCCTGTGGACAAAACCCCCAATCCCAAATAAGACATGTCAGAACATCAATGGGTACATTTAGAGGAGGTTGTTTAGTTATTAAGTGCCATTGATTTTGTAGTCACAGTCGTACACTGCAGAGAGCAGGATTACTTTCTTTAGTGAAATCTCATGACAAAGAGTCTCTCCACATCTGCTTCAGTTAATGCCAATATGCTCTATTGATATTGATTCACTGTGTATCCATACTGCCCGAGCCAATTGCTCTCTGAGCTTTTTCAGTCAAGTAGGCAAGATGGAATGAATTCCTGCTTTCATACTGGCGCTTTGATCTTGATACAAGCCTACAGTTCTAGGCCAGTTCCTCCAGAGATAATAATGCATCATTTTCGGAGCCTATCATCAGGATGTCTCATAAGAAGAGGTGCTCTGCTCAGACCTCAGTTGGCCCAACAATTAGTCTAGCCCTTTTATGAACAAATTTATTCAATTTTATGGCATTTTAACTGGTAAAAATGTGGCTAAAAAGAAATAATATTCCTGTAACATATTCTTTTAAGCATCCTTTGCAACCCCCTTAAAAGCATGCAGTGTAAAATGGATTGATGTCATCTGTCGGACAGCAAAAAACCTCAGCTACCTGAGCTTCAGGTTGTTCCACATGCTTACCATCTACTCGGTGTAGGTATGTTATTGAGCCTGTGACAAGAATTTCATTTAACCTGCCATGGAGACCTTCACAGTCATTATAAATAAAAGAATCTCCCTAGTCCGGATTATTGTCAGCTATTAAAGACACCCATCACTAAACAAATATATGTAAAAACAAAATGTGCACACAAATGACAAAGAAGGTAAATAAATACTAAAATACATAAACAGATGGTGCATTCACAGCAATTATCATGTGAATAATACAAATAAACTCTTGAAAACCGAGGTTCAACTATGTTCCTCTCTGAAAACCAGAGACCCCTTTGGATATCAGCTCATGGTGACAACATCAATATTCCATTACATCACATGACAACTGCAGCAGGCAAGAAATCCCACTATAAACTGTACTGACTTATTCATTGTTCTTTATCAATTAAGCCCAGAACATCAATCTTTAAAGGCTATGCAAGACAATATATTGTGACAACTGGTTTTATGCCTTTGGTTCTAGATGCAGATATTAATCTTAAAGTATGTCCCTATTCAATCTTAATGCAAAGCATCCTGTCCTTTTCATTGTAAACTAAACATAATGTGTTTTTTAAATTATTTTATTTTAGTTACATTCACACCTTTGTCTATATGAACAACAAGATAGTTCAATCAATAATGTTCACACTTAATTTATTAATGTGGAGGCCAATATGCTGGAATGCACTGGGAGAGAAAACAATTCCACACTTGACTCCAATTATGCTACAGCATGCACTGCATGGATTTAACCCATACAGCTATCTTCATAAGGGATTGATGAGTCCTGGGCCAGGTGCAGGACACACAAAAATGCTATATTCATTCATAAATGTAAAATAAGTAAACTAAATAAATTGGATTTCTTTTCATTTAATGTAAAAATAATACAAGGCCATGGTGAAAACCTGATGGAAGAAATGTGAACGTATCCCCCAAAGCAATCGCAGGTAACAGGAAATGCATCAGAAAACCTGTGGATGCCGCTGTTCAATTATCTGCTCAGTCTCAAGGGGCCTCGAATACATTCCTTGCCTTGATTGCACCCAACGACAGGTTTCTGAGAACACCAGTATCCTTTAGACCTCAACGTCCTTCCCCCTAATGTTCCCCCATATCTGTGGTTCATGACAGGTGGCTGGTTAACATCATTAACAATGCATAGGACATTCCCTAACCCTTGACTGTTTTTTTAATTACACTCTTTAATGTCTGATTAATTCTGTCATCTTGTGATAACAACGCAAGATCTGATAGTGACTAATTAATATGCAAATTCACAAGACTTTATTGGTAATAAGATTCTGTCCTCTTTGATAGCTTCACCTTTTCAATTTGTGCATCCATGGTTGATGTTAAAGGGAGGGGGAAACCTTTGGAGAGTCACAAGTTATTCAACTTGACAGACATGTTTTGCTTGAGAAAGTCAATTTAACCTGTCAATTGGTATTACCTGGATGCCACGATTAATGTGTTTTGTTTGTGAAACATTAAAAATTCAATACTTGAATGAATCATTAATGCATGAATGAATCATTAATTTACTCATCCCGTGCATGTACTGTAGATTATTTTACAAAATTAAAATAAATAAATAAATAAATAAATGTGTGTGTCTAGTTGTGTGTGTTGCTGTTAGACACACAATGCAGGCTCTATTTGAGACAAGATCTAAAGGATTGAGTATGTAGAGCTAAGAGCGGAACACCAGCAGCAGAAATTGGCAGCTACTGCACTTGTGTGTATGCCGATTTGGGGTGAGAAACTAGCCAAAAAGAAAAAAAGATGTCGAATGTGGACAATACCATGGTTAGGCAGATGGAGACAACATGAGTTGTCCTTCCTGCAAAGAGAATTGTAACATTCAGTGTAGAACCGCGACTTGCCAGTTTTGTTGTTTCTCGCCTTAACCGTGTGTAGCCATCTGTGCATGGTGCTGATGAGAAAAGAGCTCAGCTCATTGGGAATAGACAGTTCTGGGTTAGAAATCACATTGTTGCACATCACACACTATGCGAGCCATGCCTAAAGACTGCCAATAAAATCAAACCTGCTTGACATGCTCAGACATCCAAGAGAAAGGATAATTGGGACAGAGTCAATTGCATTGCTAACCATGCCACACTGACAGTCATGACAGGGGCATACCCCAATAAAGTTAAAACTGTGATGATTTCTCTCTGGTATTGAAAACTTTCTGTGCCTGCAAAATCACAGCAAATGGTGTATAGCATATTGGCTGTGATATCATTCAAGTCCAACACAGAAACTTAATCACAATGGTTGTTTCAGGACTCTTATTGAATCAATCCTTAAATTTAGTATAATATAAAAATGGTTCCAATATTTGTTGATTTGTTATGGAATATATCAAATCAGACAGTTTAAGAACTAAACGTCTAAACCTGAAATATTTGATTCATAATTACTATAAAAGGTATGACAGTGAATAAAGATAATACCCCTAACTTTAATATAAAAAACAAACTTGAATTATGCTTCCTCCACATTAATTTTATATTTCAGTATGATTTTCACAGAAATCTGATAAAAGACTTTAAAACCTTACCTGCTCTCATAATGTTCAATTAAAAGCCTCCTGATGAGGAACGCTCTAACAGTCCTGTTACTGCAGTTTAAGGTCCTAATCATCTTTAATTACACTTATTGAGAGTATAAGTATCGGGGCAATTATTTGTTCTCATAATCAGGACATGGCAACGAAAGCTTTAAAAACGCACTTATCTGAAGGTAGTTCACTGATGCACACATCTGGCTCACCTTCCTATTTCAAAGACTGATCAAAACTACTGCCATGCTGTGCGGAACCTCGCCAAGCCCTGGGTACCATATGCAAATGCTAGTGAATGCCCCTAATCTCTAAATTAGGCAGAGAAGAAATGCAGTACTTCATAGAACGCATGTCAAAAGTCATGTAATTAGAATATTCTCCCACATCCGATTCCTTCTCAGCAGACTATCGATTTTGAGTACTATTTCCACCAGATGAGAAGTCTCGCACTGCCTTTCTAAAAGACACAAAAGGTTTTGGTGGTTCTTCATGGCATATACTTAAGAGAATGAATAGACATCATTTAGCTGAATGAATCAATGTTCTGATGCACAGCCACATGCAAGAACACGTGTACAAATGGACATATTGCATGTGCACATGCACACAAACACAGATCAGAAAATACACTTGTACAACATAGTTTACAGCACAGCGTACTTATAGTTTGCTTACTATCCATCCACATACTTTACTCAACCTCTGGTTGAGCTAATATGCTAATCCTGATGCACACAAACACAAAGATGATGACACAGTCATGCAGTACAAAACTATTTATAAACAGCTCAACAGTGTCCCACAGGTCTTCAACTGAATGTGTTTTCTTGAATGCATCTGTAACTCTCATTTGCATACCATACTTATAATTAAGCCACATGAGTATAAGTAAGGGCATATGACAGCTGAAGAGCTATGGGGAAAGAAACCAGCTTCTTTGGCAATCCAAGTTGCTGGCTGGCTAACTAGCTGGCCACCGTGTCTTGTGAATGGTTTGAGTGTTTCTGTAATACTTCCTGGTTTTATGCACAGTTATTCTGAGATTGAACAGTGAGATATCCAGTTAGGCTTTAGCTGTTGTGTTTGCCAGATTCAAACAAACTATATATATATATATATATATATATACATACTGATTGTATGATATGACTACTAAGCTTCATGTGGCTGCTGTCATTTCTGTACAAATCCATAAAGACCAAAAAAAACTTTAACTGTCAAGATTCCCAATTGAAATTAAAAGGGGGATTTGTGTTTCTTTGTGTTTCCTTCTATCATGTTTTGCCCATGCTATCTAAAATATGTGTCAGTCCCCACAGGATGTCTCAGACATTTTTCGCTTTAAAGGTTTCTGAAGGGAAAAAAGCTATAACAGGGCAGAAAAGAGGGGGGCAGAGATGGCTACAGAATGGCAGGTGATTTTACTTCTCGGCCCAAGGATTTTCCGGAATCAAATTACAGTTTCCCAGCAGGTACGCCTCAGAGCTGCAATTTTAGGATGCGTCATTTACCGCTCCCCGGGTAACTCGCTCGCTCGTGGTGGACATGACAGAAGTAAATCAGACATGATTTCTACAAAGGCTATCAGGCATCATCCACTCTGGCTTTCTTTGTTGCAGGCTGCCACTTTCGATAAGACCACACTTCTAACACAAAGACAATATTTTGAGATTTGACTGTTTTGCCTGTAAGACAGACTTACGTACATTTCTGATTATCAGTGACATAATATTATTGACATTGCTTTGAGGAACAGGCCACAAAGTGCTGCATAGTGCATTCTTGGATCTGTCTATCCATGATTTTACATTTGCTTTTACATTTGCCATATGTTCTCCTGTTTATGTAGATACATACTGTAGATTTAGACACTACAGATGCATACATGTTCATCATCACTCTAAACCTGAGGGCCCTATTTTTGCAGTCAAAGCACAATTGTCAAATGCTAGCCATAACACAAAGTGCTGGTGAATTAGGGCGTGTCCCAACTCAATTTAGGCAATTTTGTAACTCCAGGCTTTAGCACAACAGCGGTGCAGTTGTAAAAGAGGATGGTTTGATGGAAATAACTTAACTGTAGTTGTGGTTGGAGTTTCATTATGTCTATATCAGAATGCCCTCTTTCATTTCCTTTAAAAATTATGAGTTAGCACCACAGTCAACTGCTAATTTTCATCATGGCTGAAGAACAAGCGAGTCATAAGAGGCTCTGTTTCAAGCCTCTGTACAAACCATTACTTTGTGATATCAAATGGTGAGACTAAATAGTTTTAATTTTCATATTAGCCCCCCCCCCCTCACAAAATAAATTTTTCCATTTATATGCCAGTGCTAAAAACTATAATAAATTGAGTGAATAGTCCCAGACTGGGCAAGAGCAGGAGGCAGCTGGCAGAGAACCTCCCACCCCCACCACCACCAGTCGGCCACTCCGTTCTGCAGCTGCCGCTGCTGTTTCAACTTGGCAGGCATCCTGCCTGCAAACCAGAAGACAGGAACACATTTAGTGTAAATTTCATAGCATTGTTTTTGTTTTCTTGCGGTCAATTTTTGTTTTATAACATTATTTAAATAAACCAAAAAATCATCACTTCAACTAGGTTTAATTAATTTCAATGTAACCTACCACCTGTCCAGTCCAAACATCAGAAATACATTTTAAACATTCAGAAGGTTTGCTCGGTCATTGACCTAGCCCTTCCAAAAGGAAGTTGGCAGTGTGTTCTGGGCTCAATGTATGGAGTAGCCACAATTTTTATGCCGAGCTATTGTCCCTTAATGACCACCCATCCAGGGAAGCCCATCCAAATGCTGCAGGAATGACAGAGTTGGCCAGGATAAAGAGTCATGGCTAGACCCTGGATAATTTAATAACACATGTCACCCTGCAGTTTGCATAACAGACTACCTAGATATTGATGGAGTGGTCTCCCTTCTGATTCACTCAAAGGCAAATTCTTTGCACATTCTTTGTCCGTGTCTCAGGTATATCTGACGGATTTTTAGCATTCCCAGTTGCAGTCAGACATTATTTTCTCTCACCCTCATCTTGTGGTAGCTGGTAAAAAAAATCCTTCTTTCGCCGATGTGAAACCCTTGCAATTTTCCACGCTACTGCGAAGTGGCATTTTATTTTCAGCAGAACTTAAGCATAAAAGTAAACTGAACTGAACACCATAAACCTTTCTTTTTTTTGTGGTTAGCTCTCAAAGAATGGCCAAGTAGTAAAGCCCAGCCCCTCCATTTGTATTCTTCAGGAATGACAGCCTGTGACTGTCGTTGTCACCACTGTAAGTGTCTGCCCCATTGTAGTTCATAGTAAAGGAAACCGATGCATGCACTGCATGGACAGAAGTTTGAGGCTGTACCTCTGCACTCACAAAGTTGGTTGAAAGCCTGACAACCAGGAGGAACAGCGATGCTGACAACAGTCAACAGGAACATCTCATGTTGCTAGTGTTCATGCTAAGAAAATGCAGTGGGGCAGGCTCCACAAAATTACTCATGTTATGAAAGGGTGAAGTATCCCTTTAATTGATTACATACTGATGGTGCATGCAACTGCACATGTGCATAGCCAATAACACCCATGACCCCAGGGAATCTGCATTTCTCTTCGAACACTTCTGGAAGAAGTTGTGCTGCCTGTAAATGTGCTCCCTGTAGTGCCATCTCATACGGCAGCCCATTAGGGACTTTAAGCATGGATGGCTACGGGGACAGCTACAGTGACTGGAAATAAACCTGTGTTTATGCGGTAGCCACGGAAATCAAAGTCACTAAGCAACAGCTCTTCAGAATCAATTGTCATCTTGAGGAGCAGAAGACATGCCTTCGGAAAAATGGGAAAATCTATTAAATAGGCTAGTTCTCTGAAATCACTGAAAGTGTAGTGTCATTACATATTGTAAAACAAGTTTTAACAATAAAAAAGCACAATAAAAATGGAAAATTCACTCACCTAAACCACACATACCAACTATGTGAAAGTAGTGTTTTCCCTGTCGTAGATCAGCAGGCTACAGTGGCAGATGGGAGCAAGTCAAGGTCACGCATGCATCAAAGAGCAGATTTATTTCTGGTCACCGTAGCAGTCCCAGCAACCGTTAATGTTTAAATTTCGTATGTACTTTATTCATGTTCCTGAATCTGAATACGATATTTGGCAAAGCACAAATAATTTGTTTTATATGCAAATGTGTTCCTTCTGAATTTCTTCAGTATTATTTATATTCGGAATCATGGCAAAAAGCTATAGTCGACTGAAAATAAACTGCTTGACTTGCTTTTCGCAACTGACTTCAGATGGAATGGGGCATCGTTTGTTTGTGCTCATGGGCAAGTTTTATGATAGGACATCACTTGCTGGACACAGGGTGGAGAGAGAGAGCTACCGGTTTATAGCTTACGCTTTGTGCACTGCAACACAAAAAGTTGTATTTTGACGACTAATGTTCATTTATTACTAATTACTAAATGGGGAGGGTAGTAGCCTAATTGCGTTGTCTTTTCTTCTTCCATGGGGTCTGCGCACCTATTCTGAAACTTAAAGGACCATAGGCCTCAGATGTTGTATCATCAGCATTTTCGAGACCTCCGGATCAAAAAAATGCATGGCCTATGGGAGAAATTAATGGTGTTTTCCTAATTCCTTCAATCCATTCACATCATTGCACTGACACAGGCCAAGACTGGTGCATTCTGACAGGTAGTGTTCAATGCAGCCTTTCTAAAATGCCATCAGGAAATCAGCCTCATACGCACACACATATATTTATAATGCACATATTTATGTATATAAGGTATTGTACCACTCAAGAGAACACGGAGTACTATGCTGTAAACAGAGAGAAATTGTTAAAAAAAAGTATGACTGTGCCTTAGGTTCATGGCTTCAAAATAGTACCTCTCCAAGTGGGGTTTAACAAACTGACGGGCAGTTTTGACTGCTAAGGCATTGGGAAGTGATAATAGCCCCACCCCCCATCTCATGCTCATTTGTATTCCAAACAAAATGCAAATAACCCTTCTCTGACATCTCTCTACCCTTACCTTGCAATTCACTCACAATGAAATTCAAATCACGTTCAGCTTAAGCCGCTGTATGCCTGTCACCGATGAAAGTACACATCAGAAAGGTGTCTATTTTTACTGGCTAATTTGTTACTTCTTCCTCCGGCTGGATGCAATTCACATGTGGTGGCTGGATGCATGGGGGTCTGTTTCAATTGGCTATTCCACATGCTCAGCTAAATGATCTATGCGTTATGCAGTCATTTGAATAATTAGCGGAACCATCAACTGCAAACGCTGTCAGTAGCAGGTTGTGGTGAATGTGTTTTTGACCTGATGAGGCCAGGCCCCACAGGAGGCTGGCTGTCACTCTCAGTCACTCCTTCCATCTCCAGGCAAGGGGCAGATGTGAATCTCAGAGAGCTGTGAAGACTTGATGCGCTTTAAACAACAGGAGGGAAGCAATGTGCGTATCAAAAGCCAGCACTAAGAAATCAATACTTAGAGCATGGCTCTGCCACCCATGGTTCCAGATTAAATTAGTGATAGACCTTCACTCAGAAGTGTTCAGGGAGCGATCGATTTTTCACTCTTTCCAATTTGGAACAAAAAATTATAAAAAATACAAACAAATAACGAAATACATGAGTGGCTGGTTTTACTGTCAGGTCATGGAATATTATGTCATGAACAATAATTTGTTTGTAAACAAATAAACAAACAAATGTAGCTGTATTCTGAAACCTGAAGTGGGCATGGAGTATACCGTAAGTTCTGTAAACACAAAAAAATGGCAGGTTCCCAGCTTTAAGTGCATTGGTGATGCATATGTTGTACATTCAAAACACACCTATCTGCGCAAAAGTAGTGCTAGATCCTGCCACACTAGACAATGTCGGTGAAGAGGGAGCGCACAAATTTGTTAAACCTCTACCAGCTTTAATGATCTTCTGAGTCCATTAACAAAAAAATCTGGATGTTGCTCAGGTGTTTCTTTTTGCATGGATTGTTCATCATCATGACAGAGAAATAACTATGGCTTGAAAAAATTATTTGAAATCTGAGAGAATAGAAATATTCATAAAGAAAGAAACCACTGCTGGACTCAGACATAAAAACTGTACAGTTCGGCCAAGGAAGACAACTGCAGCAGTAGTAACATTGATTGATCGGGCTAGCCTAAAGCCTATTATCTGGCAGCAACCGCGTTAATTAGCACAGTAAACCTCAGGGAGAAATAGCCTATTAATATATAAATAACTTTAACTTATATACAAGTAATAATGAACTTAGCAGGTGAAATAAAACGATTGAGGTGTTGTAGCCTATCGTGTTGGTGCACTGATACTAGCCTGCGCTCATGTACTTTGCACCAAGTTCTGTTCCGCTGCACAATGTATATGAAGCATTCTGCTATAAATTTTAAAATAACCTTTTAAAAGCACGTTTGATTAAACGGTGAGCAGCTACATTTCATATGTATATTGATGGACACATTCATTCAACTCCACTAATATAAACCCAAAGTGAGAATTTAGCATTTCGCATATTTTGGAAACAAACTCTTCGTATGTATACTGAGAGATTACTTGCCCGCTGGTCTGTGCTTTGCTTGTGTCCTGACAGAAAGCTCGCAGATATGAAGCGAAAGGGTAACATCTACTATCCATTTGGTCATTGTTTGCACAAAGAAGTGCACAATGGGCTCTTTATCTCTGTAATTTATCTACACCTTAGGTGGAAACTCATACTCACTCCCGTTGAAAAATAGCAAATTTTGCCTCTCTGATAAAAATGTTAACTAGGTGAGTGTCAGCGAGATGGATCACAGACTGCCACTGCAGACAGGAACATGAGGATACATTGATATTTCTCATTAAATTGCCTGCTCCCCCCCTATGTTCACTAATAACACTGCCACAGAGGGGATAATAAATCACCAGCACAAATAACGGCCCAGCTCATCGCTTGCATATGATAGGTTTGTCTCAGCATCTCAAAACTTGCGCTGGAGAACCATTGATAAAGATCTAATGAGGAACGGTATCACACAGCATCATCGTCACCAGGGACTAGTGCGAAGCAGAAAATTTCACTGTGGAGATATGTCAGTATAAAGCTGGACCTTTTGGGGGAAAACGGAATTGGAACCGAAAACCATCTATCGATTGGAAAGGTAGATACTGAAACAAAAGATAACAATCAAAGCTTAAATAAGTGAAATTCATTCTCCACCCCTGGGGACTGCAGTTTTTAAGAGCGAAAAAGCACATTGACCAAGCAGATGCAATTTATGAGCTCTATGCTCAGCATTCAGGTCATCACAAAGTAATGATTTTTGCTTTTTTAATTCAATAGTTTTCTATTAGATGCAATAATATCCCTGGCGGTACAGAATTCTTCCTGATATATGTAGCTACAGAGAGCCATTCTGTGGCACATTTGAGTTTATTTATTCTGTGGTTAAAAAAAAACTACATGATTCTCATGATGGTATAATAAGGAAAACACTTTTTTAAAAGCATGCAAGTTATTTTAAGCAATTATTCCTTGTGCGCAAACATCAGAAATGGTGCCCTATTGCTAGAATTGCAGGTGCAACTCCATCATGGGAAGAATAAAAAACATTAAAGATCCTGTACTTTATTGTGGGGCCGATTGCAAATGGTTCACAGCGGTAGATCTGCCAGGCCGCCCAAATGGACTGCTGGCACAGAGGTCTCCCTGCGAAGCAACCACAGGGGCGCGCTTCCAATTGAAGCTCCTTACGCAGGTTTGCTCCAATGACTGAACCGTGTACAATCAAAGTTCAGTCAGAGATTGACTAATGGGGAAAGTGAGAGAATTTATGATGCACATCAGTTCCAAGCACAGGCCATTATTGTAACAGATATAAATGAAACAGGGGAGCTACAAACTGAGCCTTTTACATTTACTGCCCATAGAATTGAATTTGAGCAGCAAACATTGAATTCGAGAACAGCATGCCAGCCAATCTTTAAAGTGAAGTTGGTGATCAGTTGGTGTTGTGGTCAGATAATACTAAAATTTTGTTTTTTGGCCAAGGATACCAGCAGTGGCTTTGGCATTGGAAGAAGGACATTAAAAAGAACATACCTATGGATAAATATGTTGATAGATCTTTGATAGTAGATTTTTGAGTAAATAATATAGCTACAGCCTTCTTTGCTTATATTGATCATGGGTGTGAATAATTTTGGTGGTCCCTATATGTACCTCCAAAATCAGATTGCACAGTGATTGCTGTCTATTATTTGCCCTTCTCACCCAAAGACCCTGGGGAAAAAAGATGAAGTAATGAGACCTAAGTGGAGGAAATAACATCATTACAACTTATAATCATTTCCTGACATTGTTCTCACTAACAAGCATGGCAGCTTCATAATTGAGTTCCTACTGATCTCCAAGGCGACTGGGAGCAAAGGCAATCTGTGCTGCCACTGTCGCAGAGCTTTCCCCTAATTAAATACCCATAAAGAGACGCTCTATCATCTCGAGAAACGTGGATTGCGTCCTCTGTCAAGGCCTCCTTAAAATGAGAGAGGAGGAGTCCTGGGGCCAAGAGGTATAGTGAGTACTTTGGCTATATCCTTCAGCTGGCATAATTTCAATCAAGAAGAATGAAATAATTGTCATTACTTTCAAATTACTCAACATGTGGGAAATGTTTATTGAATAAACCTCATGCTTAAATTTTTCCCATTAACTTTTGGCAGCAGGGAAGAATCCTCAATTTCTCCTCAGTCAGTTCAACCAATCAACACATATCAACTAATAAGCACGGTGACTCTTGACAAATATACAGTATACGTGGTCTTAAAACGGTATGTTTTTCACCAATCATATGCCTGAATCATTTTTGTATTTATTTTAAACACAAATTTAAGTATGAAGGTTGACTTAATTTAGACCACCATTATCTCTCAGGGGTCAACAGGTTTTCAGATCAGTCACTGTATAATAGTATGTGTGACACTATGATGAAGTGGTTTAATGAATGTGACTAGACATGAACTTTTCTGATACTGAAGAAGAACTTAAAGTAAAGTATGTAACACATAAGCTACTGTGTATAAGTTGCCTCAAGGTAGCGCAAATGGGGGGTGGGGTAGGGGGGTGGGGGGAGCTACTGTGAAATTATCCAAAAGGAAGGATTGCTACAGGGATGAAATTGTGTTAGATAAATGGCAAATGTGATTCAGTATTTTTTTTCTGGCCGATTAAAAGGTCAAAACACTTATTTTTGAAAAACCCCTGACCTTTACAGGGTGTAATGAATAGAGCCTTTGGAGATTGCTATTGAGGTGAGCAAAAGGGAGCATGAGCCAGGGTAGAGCATCCTTATGTTTGCATTCCTGGCCATGTTCCTGGAGGAGGATGCTCAGCGCTGCCCCAGACTGACTGGTCACCACACATATTCATTAATCCCTTTGTTCATCTATTTCCCTTTGTTCCTAATTGGGTGCTTTTATCGCAAAAAGGTTCAGCATGATTCCTGACGCATGCTAACACATTAGAGTTAGCTGTAAGGCCTGCATGTAGATGAGACCATAGCAAATTTTTGCCTTTGAATTTAGAATGAAGTGATAGAACCTGTGATATGCGGAAGCCTATGACTGATTTATGGCCGAAAGAGTATCCCTTTTTTGTCATATCTTTCTCCTTTGATACATATAATACCTTGACCTTTACTATAGTCCATGGTTTGGACTCGACATTGCTGTCAAACATACCACACATACAACATGAACAAACTAAGTTACAGTAGTTCTAACTAGTTTCCACCTTCCACATAATCCTTCATCCCATCAAAAACAAGTACACAGCTTTTATTAGTCCTTGATGCACACCACTTAATTGATGACATTTTCCAAAGTATCAACATTTAAATGTGAATTCAAGAAAAAGTGCATTATTACCTGAGCAAAGCCATTACAATACAGCAGAAATGTCACAGATTGAAACATCTCTTCTATTTTGTTATGAATGCACTCAGTCACAATAACAGAACTGTCAAGGTTTGTCCTAGACTGTACCTACTTGTGAGTGCTCAACAATGGAAAGTGACCTTGTTTGAGTGTAACTTTTGTTAATTAAGGGAGAGGCAAACAAAATAAAAGGAAAGCTAAAAACAAAAAAAATGAGACCAAAAATCAAAATGTGTTCCTCAAACAAGACTATATAAAATTCAATTTTATTCTATTTCCACTATTTCCTCTGAGCATGCAAGTACATAACCATAGGTAGTAAAATTGCATTGCATTTACAGCCTTGAAGAAACATTCTTTTTAGTATGAGTTTTCTGAGTAAAGATTAGCTTCACAAAACACTTTGAGGGCATATCCCTCCCTTTATTCTGTACAATAAAAAATTGGGGCTTGTTTTACAAAAGCGTTTTGTGAAGATTTTCACAATCACAGTATCACAAGATCTCAAAACACATTTCACGAAAATGCGTTGCTTGCGAATCAGAAATAAAATGACTACAGGCCTCTCACTCAATTTTTTTCCTTCTAAGTGTGGCATTTGTGTAGAGTGGAAGCAGACTCCAAAAAGAATCTTCCATGATCATCCCCACATCCTTGATAACTATGGAGATGATGACTTGATCAAACAATATATATTTCAATGGCATGAAATATTATGTTTAATCAACCTTCTTGACAGAGATCTTAGGTCAGTCACTAACACAAGCATGACCCTACCAGTCTCTTCTGTGTGCCCTTACAGAAAAGTAATGCATAAAGAATTTATTTTTAAAAAGTATTGACTACTTAAGTTCATCAAGCTTATTTTTAAAGTATTGTTTTAGTACTTTATAAACTAAATTCACCCATTTAAATTATACATAAAGTATTTCCTGAAATACATACACCATTTATTCAAAACGACTTTTTATTTACTTTCATTTTACTTTCACTTTTTTTTTTACTTCTAGGTGACAGTGGATAGGTTTAATTTCAATATTGCAAATAGCAAAATGCCTATTGTTACTATTATTTATTGGCTATGTATACTGGGGAGACTTGATAGTTCAAATACAAGAAATTATTAAAGTTATATTTTCATATTACAACATATAATTCCAATGTACCCCTTGGAACCTTGGCTACTGACAACTGTGGCCAGCCCATGTAGAGAAGGGAAATGGTACCCAATGTTGAGCACAAAAGTTCAATATAAAACCAAAACAGGGTAGGGAATGAGAACGATTGCTGATTTACTGATTGCCTACCTGATTGTGCTTTGCGACGTGTTTGTGGCAACAGTGATTTCTTTGTGAAACACTTCAAAAAGAGCAAGAGAAATCTATCACATCATACATAACCGCATTTGTAAAACGAGCCCCTGATTAACTGAAGATGCATACATATTGTAAAATAATTTGCAGATAAAGATGTTCATAATGCCTCTCACCCAATGCACACTGGGATAGGCTTCAGCACCCCCTGCAAACCTCACCTGGATAAGGATAATCATACAGGTGAATGCAAACAAGCTATACAGGGATACGGAATGAAAACACATTTCAAGATATGAATATGTACCAATCAGATAAACAAAATATTTTACTGACTGAAAACATCAAATAATAAATTACAGCATCATTAACAACAACTGGCTTGGCATCTTTTCTGATGTGGCTCTACTGAAAGTGGAATGTGTTGATGAGTGATTTAATCTTTTTTGCTTAAATGGTTGCAAAACTATCTAAAACATAAAAACAACCAGCAATTACAATAAAACTTAAAAAAAAAAACGAACTTAAAAACAACTATGATATGCCATGACTGTTTGAGGATATAATGCAATAAACTGCTGTGGCTTCTTGGCGTACTCAAAAAAAGACAATGGAATGCTGAAGACTATATCTCATGTAACATGCTGTCAGAGGGAAGACAGGCTTTTTCTGCTCCCGCATTACGAGCAGACAGGCATGTGCAGCTACATCTAAATAAACTGACAACTAAAACTGTGCTCCAGAGAGCCTTCCAAGCTTAAGACAAACCCCTGGCTTTGACGTGTCTCCAGCTGTCACATCTTGGTGTCATGTTCCTTGGATCCCTGGTAACAGTGTAATGACTGAGATAACGGAATAATAGAGCGCCCAGGTAATTAGCTTAGCGCTCATGCCACTCGTGCTTTGAGTGTGGAAGAGAAAATGCTCAACTGCTCATCCTGTAGGATTCATTCCTGCTGCCATGCCAGTCTCTCTACTCTACTACTCTTCTGCCTCGAAGTTGAAGCTAAGTGTGGCTGGGCTTGGTTAGTACTTGGATATGAGGCCTACTGGGTGGTTCTGTAGGTCAGTAGGGGAAGTGTTCCCTTTGAGCCAAAGAATAAAAACAACAGCAAAGTGCAATAATGGGAACATTGAATTGTAGGGGGTGGTGTCCTTCTGATTGGATGTTAAATCAAAGTCCTGACACTGTATGGCCATTAGAGATCACACTGCACTTCAGGCAAGGAGAGCAGAAGCTGGTTTCAAAACGATCAAACAGTAATGTCTTTTGAGAAATGTCCTACATAAATACAATGTATGATTATTATGAGTTTTATTATTATTATCGCACAGACCGAACAAGCTTGGGATTTTTGAGTCTTTGTGAGAATTGTTTTTAGTTCATGTTATGAAATATTTAGGGTATGATGCACAAGGAGAGAAATCGATGATTATTTATATGAAAGCAAAACACCTCAGAGATATGTACTTCATCTGCCATAAATTACAGAAGAAATATTAATGGCAGTGCTGCTTTCACAATACTCGGTGTGATCACATGCAAATTAAAAACAAACCTATTTATATTTTGCTTGTGCAGCATTGATGTAGATAAGGTCTCCATCTCCCCAGAGAAATATAAGCAAGCTTCCCATTCATTGGATGAGGTTATCAGAATTTTCCAAATGAATGTTGGCCAGAATATTTCATCCATAAAACCAACTGACTTATGGGGTTATAATGTCACAGAAAAACTGAAAAAAACATCATCGAAAGGAGTCTGGTGGTGTGATACATTTTAATAAATGTGTTCACCACTGTTGTTGCGATGTAGCCTGCCCTAGGCTGCACTGCTGATAGATAATAGACAATAATAGAACATGCGCGGTTTCTGAAAACAGGCTGGGTGCAAAACATGCCTTAATATCATTGGTCTCAATCACAATCAGAAGATGGTCATGCTGAACCCGAGTGCAAAACACACAAACAGGCCCCTATCCCCTCCCCTCCCCCAACCATACACATGCAGTACAAACAATTGTATGTGCACACTGTAGTCCTTTGACTGTAGCCTTCAGACTTACAATAGGGAAATTATTGCACAGTTCAGCACCGTGAGGACAGTGCTCAGAGCATTTTTCAACTCACTGTGACAGATAAGCATCAGCCGCAGGCACATACAGTAAATACTAACAATATGATTAGAACAATTGGCAAGGCAGCCCAATGACATAACCAGAACAATTGGCACGGTGGCCCATTAATATAACCAGAGCAGAACAATTGGCATGGCAGCCCATTAATACATCCAGAACAAATGGCATGGCAGGCAGCCATATTATAAAGCCAGCACAATTGGCATGGATGCCCATTGATGTAATGCTTGCAGCCAAGTTTAGGTAGCAAATAACAATGGCAAAAACTTCTGATGTCATTTACATAGCTACTGTAAGCACAGATTGCTTAGCATGGCAGTCAAACGCAATCAGGGCTCATTCAGAAAATACATAACTTTTGAGGTTATTCAAAAGTTATGAAATTCAATCTTATACTAGAACTTTTTGTTCATTAGCATGCTGTTCTTTTCTGTTCTGAGTGTCATATTTATGTTTATAAAGCATTTTCGACCGACAGAATTCACGTGCACTCCTGTCCAGGTTGACCTTTCAATTTTGGCAGTTCTTGATGATGACAAAGCACATATTTTACCCAAATTTTCAGCCACACATTCATGCTGCGAACCTCCTGTTCCACTTTATCCCAAAGGTGCTCTACTGGATTTAGATCTGAGGACTGCGTAGGCGATTAGGGTAGCCTGAAGTCACTGTCATGTTTGTGGAACCAGCTTAAAATGATGCATAATTTGTGACATGATACATTATTCTGCTGGATATATCCATTTGAAAAAGGGTAGACTGTGGCCATGAAGGGATGCACATGGTCAGGAACAATACTTACCTTTCTATGGCATTCAAAAGATGCTTAATTGCTATTAAGGGGCCTAATATGTGCCTAGACAACATTCTCTACAGCATTACACCATCACCACCAGCAGCCTGCACTGTTGACACAAGGCAGGATGTATCCATTGATTCATGGTGTTTACACTAAATTCTGACCTTACCAGCTCCATGTCAGTGGAGAAATTGAGATTCATCAGATATAGCCTTCAGTTGTCCAGTTTAGGTGATCACGTCCCCACTGTAGCCTCACCTTCCTGCTCTTCGCTGACAGGAGTGGAACACAGCGCAGTCTGCTGCTATAGCCCATGCACTTCAAGCATTCTGAGATGCCCTTCTGCACACCACTGTTGTACACAGCTGTTATTTGTGCAGTTGTGGCCTTTCTGTTAGCTTGAACAAGTCTGCCCATTCTCCTCTGACCTCTTTCATTAACAAGGTGTTTTCACCCACAGAACTGCCTCTCACTGGATATTTCTTGTTTACCGCACCATTTGCCACCCCATTCTCTGTAAACTCTAGAGATTGTGAAAATTCCAGGAGCGTAGCTGTTTCTGAGATGCTGGAACCACCACATCTGGCACTGTTCTACCATCATAGCACTTCTGGGCCAAAGTTTCTTAGATCATGCATCTTTTCCATTTTAATATTTTGTCTGAACACCAATTAAACCTCTTTTATTGTCTGTTTCTCATTGTTTATGTTTCTCTTTTCACGAAATGGCTTGGGGAAACAATTAAAAAAAATTTTTTTTAATTATGCATAAATATATATAACTTACCTCATCATAAATGCTGTCATTTCTCTTAAAGTCCCCAGCCCTTCTTGGGAGTACATGAACATGAACATGCTGGAAAGAAAAGCATTCGATTAAAACAAGGCTGCCATAGTTCATATATAAATACAAACAAAACTTATCTGTTTTCCATAAAACAGGATAAAGGAGACTACCTCATTTCATTTACTTTGAGCAAGCAACACTGAAACAGCTCAAGGGACTGCTCGGTGGCACATCATTTTAAGACACAGAGGCCACACAGTCTGGTGTCAAGTCCTGCAGACCAGTAAGTTGGTGCCCAAGTAGGGCCTGTTCTAGGCACAGGTGGACACCTAGGGCGCTGTCTGTATGGGGGACACCAAATGAAGGGAAGAAATGTGGAAAAATCGAACACCCCTTCACAATCAAATCAGACCATAGTGTCATCCCAGGAGAGAAGGTGTCAGTCAATTGGACTGCCCACTTCTCCTCACAACAGACAACCCCATCACTCAGTTGGGTGACTGCAGTGTTTATGCATCAACTGTACATGAACTGTGCTCCTCCACTATATAGAGACTAGACTGCAGTATGAGAAGAATTAGCAGCTGATTGAACACTTCAGAGTAGAGCTTGTGCTTGTCTCCACTCTCCCAGACTGATGCAAGTCATTAACTTATGGAAGTCATTACCAGTGCACAAACAAATACGGCTGGGTATCCCATACTGGGTGAGAAAAAAAAAAATCAGGCTCAAAAAATTTTGAAAGCTAACAAAGTGTAGGGTTTGTAAAATGTACACCACTGATCATTTTGAAAATGTTGATATTGACAGATTGTCTTTTGCAATACCCTCGGGCAAACAGTGGGAACAGGACCATTTAATGAATTCATGTTTAATGTTTTGGCCAGCTGCAGAGCTCATTTAAATTTACGTCCTGACAATATGCTCGGCAACAAACAATGATAACAAAGCAACGCTGGAAATTCTTACAATATTATTTTGTGGACAGTTTGCCAACATGAAAATTTAACATCGTACTACACAATACAATACAAATACAGCATTCTATATATAGACTAGTATGTTTTCTGATTTCTTGCTATGACACCAGCAACAATTACGTTTTTAATTGTATTTCTAAATTTACTTGTAAGACACAGAAGTACACAGAAGCCAGCTGTGAAAACACATGAACATCTGCGTGTATTCTGAAGCTCACTAATGAAGCATTGCTTTATAAAGACTAAGAACCAGGAGGGTCAAGCCTACTATCCGGTAATTGCAAATGTTTTAAATGGCATGCAGTCTTGCTGAAACAAGACCAAAGTAAAATGGTTTTACCCTTAATATTTGCTGAATGCGGGCAAGTTTTTAATTAATTCAAGAACAATGCATTTATGTTTCTGCAATAAATATTGTAAACGTTATTTTGGTGGCATTATTACTCATTTTATTTATTATTATTATTATTATTATTATTATTATTAATATTATTATTATTAGTATTATTATTTTATTTTTATTTTTTATTCAGGTGGGATGTATACTGGAAACTTCAAAGGAACACAATGACATGCGACATGACTGTTGAATGGATTCATGGGGGAAAGAACCTCATTTACCTCTGACACTGTTTCAGTGCAAAGAAATCTCAAAGTTGTAGCCAGCTATTGTAATTCACACTGACAATGCAGCGGGAATACAACAAATCATTGTGTCTCAACAAGTAGAAACAATGACAGACGAGGACTGAAGGACTTCACTGTCAGTGCTATTCATATTTAAAAATCTTTCAAAAAAAGCAGAATCTTTGTTCCTTTGAATTGTCAATATGTATTCATATATCCTTAATTTTTGTTAAAAAAAATCTCCACCATCTTTGTTTCCCTTATGAAAACTGACAAAAGTAATTGTCTTTGCCTCTTTGAATGGTTTGATTTACCAATTTGAAGAAAAGAATCCACCAAGTCTTGATATTCTGAAAAACAAATAACTCTATATTCTAGAACTTTTCTGATCAGTTTCATCAGTTAACTCCTTTTAAAATGTTTATTTTTGAGGTTCATTTTTGAGGACAAAAAGCAGAATACAACTATATTTTATATAATTGGGTGACAATAGGAGAGTTGCAATATGGGTTTACACCTAACAGCTGTCAGACAGGCACATCTCATAACTCAATTGATGTAGTGTGATGATGACCTCAAACACATCAAAAATACAGAGGTGGGTGATTTATTAAATCTATCTCATGAGACTCCATAGCTTCTAGAAATAACGTTTAAAGGGAGAAGAGAATATATATTCCTATAGCACTGCTTAGTCAACAGCATACAAGCCTTTGTCTTCATTCCTGTAATCAAACATGTAGTAATGCTGTTCTGTCTGCACATTTGCCAAGAACAATATAAACTTTTTTTATTGTTAACAACAGAATCAGAAAAAAAATTAATGGCTGCATTGTGCACATTTTGGCAAAAGAACCTAATTTCCTACTTTTATTCACATTTTATATTTCATCTGACTGCTCTATGATAAACAGAACAGCCTGTGCAAAGAACTACTCGAAAGTGTTACAGATAAAATAATGTGTTAAGAAGTCCATTCTGTTTTACAATACATTCTCTATTTAATGAGTTAGTTGGCATAATGCATTATTTAATTGTCATATATTGAGGAAACAAAGGCAAAAATACTGCATATTCTTCAAGAATACATTTTAAAACTCAAGGCGTAGTAGATACTAACCAAGCACTTACAAATATGCTTAATTACCAGAAATGTATGGTGAACCGGTAGACTATTAGTCTCACTGGCTAGTTTACATTTTATTTAATTATACTATACGTCATGTTGAGGAGTCCGTACATTTGAATTTTTGTGAGGATGTCAAACCCCTGATCCAAAAGGGGTTTCCATTTTTCGGGGTGGTTGAATCAGCAACATTATAATTTGAACTCAGATGCTATTGATTTTAATTGGGACTGAGATAGAAGTCAAACAGTAGGTTTACACTTATGGGTAATTATAATAAGAATTATGGTAAAAATAACGCAATTGATTTGTCACAAATTCTGATGGTTATAACAGGCGTCATGGTGAAAATGCTACAATAGGCTTTACATGGTTTATTGACATTATAACTGGAACCATAGTCAAAATGGCACTGTACATGTGACACTCAATATGGTAGTTGTAATATAGACTATGGTTGAAATTGTAGAGTGACATCGCAAATGCTTGTCCTAAACTGTAACAGTAACAGACAGTCGCCATCCTGTACTATCACTCTCTAACCTTAAGGCACTCTGCCCATTTGTGTCACAGTACAGCTGAAGAAGGAAGATGAAGACATTCATTTTTTTCCAGAGAATTCAAGGATATTAACTTTAAGGTAAATAAACAGAAAACATAATCAGCGAGAGACTGCTGGGAATTCCTATTGTTGTACACACAGACATATCCCCAAACACAGAGTAAACTTAGAGAGGCTGCGGTCGGGCTGCAACCAAACTTATCCTAGTAAGTAACCTCTCGCAGCTTCACTGCCAAGAAGGCTCCATTGTCTTCCTTTTCAGGGGATGTGGTGATATATAAGAGCTCTAAATCTAAGACACCCTATTGTGAAAACTGCAATTGGTACTCAAAGCAGACCTACCAAGAATTGAAGCTCCCTCTCCAGAAATCACACTATATTGCTTCATAAAGTTAAAAAGAAAACGAAAAAACGAAATATTTCCCTTATTCAAAATATATTGTGTAGATACAACCAACTGAGGAATAGTTTGGAGTCACCGCCGTGTAATCTGTAAACATTCATGGAGCATTGCAGCTAAAGCATGTGTACTCTTCTGATGCAATAATCCATGAGCTATTGATCATAAACCGGTCTGATAAAATGTTCAGACAAGTACAATATCAACGAAATATAAGTTAAATTATGCTTACATAGTACCATAATACAGACGATCAATCGAATGATTCACATAGCTAACACGTATGAGAATAAAACTGCTGTTAAAACATAATTTCACAAGAAAAAAAGTGCTGGGGGTTGGATTTAGAAGGGAGCCAAGACACAGACTGAAGAGGTGGGTCTCCACGGGACACAAAATGCATATTAATCAAGATCAACCTTTAAATGGTTATCTAGTCAGGGTTTATTTAATGCAATAATTGTTCACTGTCTCCAACATAGCATGCATTTGTTTCATTATTTGCCCTTTAGGAAACCTATGGTAGTGTCCCGCAAGCAGGGATATACAAATCATAAAGTTATTTTTTCCCAAACCTAATTAAAACAGATGTCTATTAATTAGTTCCTGACTGGAAACAAATGAGTGAAGTGATTATACTGCTATTTATATTGTTTAGGGTAAATCTAGTAAGACAGGCAAACAAATGCATTTTGTCACGAACAGCTGTGTTCCCATTAAGACAAGGTTTGGGGGAGGTGGTGGGGGGTGGGTAAGAAACACAGCTAAGCATCGAAGCTGCTAATTAGTGGGAGAATGATCCATCCCATCCTGCTTTGCTTCCTCTGCAAATCAGCCACTTAAAATAGGAAAACAATTTACACATAGATTCATCTTGCTTTATGTTTTGATTGGACACTTCATACTCCTACAGTAACATATGTGCTGAATTGCCCTCTGAAAAGGCTGTCTGTAAAAAAGGGCAGCCAGTGCTAACATTTACATAGCCTCTGGTCAGGTCAGACTGGCATATATACTTTTGGGGTAAGATAAGGGCTCAAAATGAATTATAAATACAAATAGTAAAGTATAAAGTAGTTTGTCAGCTCTATAACACCCTATAACTTCAGATTACAAAAGCAGCGATGAAGAAATGTACACACTTTCGTCTTACTGGCCTCTATGGCGCTTTTCTGAAATTAAAAGTTTTAAGCATGACCTGGAAATCACAATAACATCTTCGCAAAAAAAGTATGATTTAGACATTCCTTTCCCATCATGATTTATGTCAGAACACATTCTCCAGTGCGACAACTGGTTTAGTTCTGAAATACAAAACCCTGAAGAAAAGAGCAAGCAATGCTTCCTGTATCATCAGTCTTTTCTTTAAGTGGTGTCATATACTATATATATTTACATATTCTCTCATTTCAGTACTTTTCTACTAAATTGATTCCAGGTCGTACATTACAAATACCCAACATTAGAAATAAATGACAGTATTTGTTTCAGTTTTGAGGGTTTTCGTCTACATTCAGCCAGAACTTGTGCTCTATTTTGTCTCACCAGTTTGTTTAGCAGTTTAAATCTGTCATCATTCCCTGACCTTTCCAGTCTGTATGAGGTCATTTCAGACTTTAATTTCTCTCATAAATCAGTCTAGAATCTTCTGTTAGTGAAGGGTCAGCCTGCTGTGGGTTACAGGACCATCATCTCACTGTCACACTGATTAGAAAGCTCTGAGTCAAAACAATTGGTACAGACTGCTGCCACAGAATTATAATGTGCTACACTGCTGACCTTTAAGATCACTTTTAAGCTGAGGCTAACTTAATGTCATCACGGCCATTACTACATATCTAAATTTAAACTCCATCTCTGGTCTTGTCTGGAATCATATTGTGGTCCATGTCTGATTAAAAGCTCTTATTCTTCACCATCATCATCCCTTAGAAACTTTGGTGCCCTGAATTTGGGGGGTGGGGGGTGGCATGTATAAAAACCTGTATAAAAACCACTAAAATGTCTACAGGATGAAAAATGTATGAACGTACCTTTCAATAAAAGCTTACAATCTGCACTGCAACCACGTATAAATTGTTTGCTTACAAATCTAAAATTGTGGTGTACACAGCCAAATCAAGAAAAAAACCCTTCATCCCAACATTATGGAGATCACTGTATATATATGAACACATAATTAGACACCCCCTTCAACTCATCCCTCCAGAATGCTTGGGTGAGTTTGAAAAAGCAAGGATTTCAACATTTTTGTAATGCATCATTTGTGAACCAATGGATCAACAGAGGGTTACAGTTAACATCAGGGTCTATTTTCTCACCACCGACCAACACATCCAGCGATACCATATTCCCAAAATAAGTGTGAATGAGATCAAATCACAGGGTGATGTAATAACAGTGATAGAAATCACTGCAGCCAATTATCACATAATTGGCCACTACTGCGCAAATCCATATCACGGCAGCCACACCGCAGCAATATCGGACTTCTGTTCTGTGACTTTTACTATGACCTCGGAATAAACACCAAGCTTTGTCACACCTCCACAAAACAAGTTTATACAAGTAAATAGGCATAACCTTCTGGATTCTTTTTTTTTTTTAACAAAAAAAAACGTGATACCATATTTACTATACACAAAATACAGTACACATTTTCAGATTCCACTTCTATCTTCGGGAGGACCTGAATTCACAGAAGTGCACCTGCCGCAGTAGACTGCTGTGCACCTATTCAATCAAAGGGCCATTTTTTACCACCAGCACACTGCACCTGATCACAGCAATCCGGGTGATAGATCTAAGCTTTGCAGAGTCATAGCAGATACGCTGCATGTGTGCGTTAATCTGTTTTCATAAAGGGCTAAGCAGGATTCTCATTTACAATAACATCACGTTTAAAATTAGTCTATCAAATGTGTACTGCTTTCTCCTCACACAGTCATTAAACATTAGCAACTCCTCTATGTTACAGACCTCATCTAGTACTGATAGGTTCTTTCCCACAGATTAATGTGAACGTATTCTCAGTGCACATTCGTTCTCATTGATCAGTTCAGGGCTTTGCTGAACCAAAAAAGAAATTTTCATCTTGCCATCTTCTTGGGACCCTACAAAATAATATTCCAGATGAAAT
This sequence comes from Anguilla rostrata, assembly GCF_018555375.3. NCBI lineage: Eukaryota > Metazoa > Chordata > Actinopteri > Anguilliformes > Anguillidae > Anguilla > Anguilla rostrata. Next base: position 26,138,699 of record NC_057945.1, read on the forward strand.
CCTCACCCAGGCAACAACAAGATGAAATTGATAGAAAGAAGAAAAAAAATGGTGCAAAGCTGGAACAAGACCATGCCTGTTTGCCTCAGCCTGGTCTTTCTTTGTGAGGGACACGCCTGATCGGGCTCCAGAATTTTCTGAACTAAGGACTTTGCAGATATTTATTATTCATGTTGGTTATTACATTGCTGAGCTGAAAACTTGGATGGGCAAAAATGGCAGCCAAACCACAGGGTGGGTTGGACACTTCGATGTGCTCGGCACAGATGGGGGACTCTGTCCCGTTGAGCCCATCGGAGCCACCAGCATTATTCATAGGTAAGAGGGGAAACCGGGAAGAAAATACAGAGAAAAAGAATAAAAAAGAGACCTTTAAGAAACCAGAGTAGTGAAAGATCATTTAAAGTATTTCCTCACACAGAGATGAAACCCTGGCATTCATTTAATGGAATGACTGCAAGGCTGTTTTTCTCAGCTGGAGAGGACTGATGTTCCTTACATGCTGTGAAAAGCTAATGAACATGAAAAAGAAAGAAAAAAATCAAAAGACAACTCAATTCAACAGCCTCAAAAATTCTTCATTGAGTAATGGCTAACTTCAATATAGCGTTGCTTTGTTACCCCATTTGCAAAAAGTCATGCATGAAACTGAGAATAAATGGTAGACAAGGCACAGAAACACTGGTTGAATTAAGGAGGAGTAGTTCAGGTGTCACAGACAGAGTCATTCACCATGATGTCCTGTTAGTTTAGGGAACCAGTGCTGATTTGGCCATGGCATATCATTTTGAAACATAAGCTCTCCATGGAGATAGTTTGACAAGTTTTAAGGTTAATGTGGCTATCTATATAATGAAAAAAAGGAATATTTAAAATAAAAATTAATTGACAGGCAAAATTTTCTTTGATGGATGGCACAGTCAAATCATACCCTTTCATTGACTTTACATAAGAAGATGAGGTTGGCACAGATTCACCTGTGCTTCAGTAGTGTTTGAAATAGTTTTGAATGATAACCTTTATGTTTAATACTCGCACAAAATAGGCTGTGACAGACAGCTCTGGCTCGTTGGCCCCCTTCAAGCACCCCACCTTCTGAGCCTGTTTTGTAACAGATGCAGATTTGGCATTTGTCAGGAAGAATGTAATTAGCATCTATCACAAACTCTGCAACCGATAAGAAATCAAAAGTGCTGCGATGCTCCCATGAGCCTTTGAGGGTGAAATAATAAAAGCAGCGCAGTTTACTGGCTTCATTGACGGTGCCATTTTAAGAGCTGCTTAATTTGCATGAAGACAGATATCCCACTGAGAAGACAAAGTATACATCTAACATGCTTTAGGCGTTCATGGTAAATACCACAGGACACTTCTGAGTTTGCTCGTGTCACGCTCGGTCAGGGTAATGAAAGGCTTTTGAATTTAATGTGGTTTTCAGTGATTAAACATTTCTGCGCCAGAGTCATTATCTAGGGAACAGGGAGCCATTTGAAGAAGGGATATGTACACTCATTCAGAGACCTCCTCCAGTGAGGACACTGATAATTCCAACAAGACTAATGTGAACAAGCTTATCCAAGAAACACTGAAGTGCTTAAAAAACAGATAAATGTACAGTTCTGACCCCACGCACCTGGTCACTGACCACTGTTTTGCATGAGGTGTTTGAGGCTTCTTGACTAATTTGACAGAGATATGCAGTAGGTACTGTATACAGTACAAGAGCCAGAAAGGAACATTTACAAGAGGTTCTGACCTTACCTTATTATAAATGACAGATGCAAATTATGCACATCTGTAATGACCTTGTAAGTTGATCCATATCTTTGTGCTTGTTAAAAATAAATAATAATCCTAGCATAATTGTGAGTTGCATCTGTGTGCATCCTTCACTAAAAAGCCTGTCCTTTTATTTTTCACACTGCATTTTCTTCATTGCACATTTGCATTTTTATTTATTAAACATAGTGGGTGGCAACTTGTATATTGCAGAAACTTAACAAGCATGATGATTCTGAATTCTTCTGTTTGCATAATTTTCATAGCCACACTTAAAAATAAGCAATTAGCATTCTTCAGTGTTATGCCATGGTTCATAATAGCCACAGTTCTCATGGTATTATATTTTTAATATTGCAGTGAAATTTAAAATGAATGTGTGGACATTGGGAAATGACTTAATAAAATATGCAGTAAAGAAATCTATGTAGCAAAAGTATTCTAACAGTTTTCTTTGGGGAAATTTTTGGGGATATATTTTAACTAATATTTGAGGCCCATGTATTTTGCTTATTACTAAGGTGTCTATACAACTCCCCAAAATAAATACTGAATTGTGGAAATTTATAAAACAGTCAAACAAAGCTCATTGTTTTGGAAGTTTTTGGCAAAATTGTGGAATCTGCCAAATTGTAGAACATGTTAAGATTGATGTACTGTTTGTTTGTATTCTGTTTAAAACATTCCTTCTTTTGTTTGTTTTGTTCCTGTGTCTGTGAGAACCTGCCAGATCTTGAAGGTTGCATGGATATTATGTGTAATCAGATTCTTCACATAGTACTTGGACTGTAAATGAAATGAAGTAAAAGAAAATTGCAGGACCGCTGGTGAAATCTTGAGCTCAGTTGAGGATAGGTAGTTACACTAGTATTTTGATAAAATAAAATATGTGAAACTCACTGTTATTTTTTTATTGGATATGCCAACAGTAGTGTTTTCTATGATATTCTTTCATGGAAAACTGAATTTCACATTTGCTACACACTGTCCTTTGGTTAAATTTTATATCTGACATCTATGTGTTCTGAGAAAGGCACGGCATCACAACATAAATATTCCATTACTTTATCCCAGTTTTGCTCTATGTTCAAAGCAAAAGTTTTGCATGCTAACAAAATGAGAAGACTGTTTGAATTTATGACAGAGTTCATGGCTCAGAGCCAAGGGAGGCACCCCCTGGCCCCCACCCGGCCCCCACCCTTCCAGAAGAATGCCACTCAAACTGTCCCCGAAAAGACAAAGACAGAGCATTTAAAACTGCCCCAGCATGTAAATAATTAATATGCTCCAAGAATTTGGGACCTGTAAATGAAATACTATTATTATTTAATGTGATATAACTGTCACAGAGATTTTGTAATATATTCAAAAGAAGTGCATTATTAAGTGCTCACCTTCACAGTCTGTCCAGCTTCGGGGCCATCCTGGTGGGCAAAACCAGATAATTAGATACCATTGGGAATTCAGGGATATTCTGTTAATAATTCAGTATAATTTTAATTTCAGATGAATCACAGTCCTTCCACATTTTCCTTGAATCTTTAAGTTTTTTTGTAGGTGGGGGAGGAGGGGGCATGGGCAGGGGCAGGGGTGGGGGAGAGATTTGGAGAGATTAATTTTGGTCCATGTCTAAGTGCAAGTGCTCGCATGTGAAGAAATTTGATGGATTTGGGGTACATGCTCACAGACTCAAATAGTTTTATGATTAGAAAACAACAGCATAAGAGCAATTGGCATTAAGTATGGATAGTATGATTGTATGTTAATACCTTAAGTTAACTAACATCCTAAAAAAAAGTCATTTTTAAATTAATTAATAACCAAAGTAATTAAAAACTAAAAAGCAATTCAGTCTGAGTAATAAAGAAAGATATGGGCATAGGATAAACAATATAAACTAGAATTGTGCCAAGAATTATAGATATGACTTATAGCAGCAGCAGTAGAATGAAATTAGTTTTTATTGCCATATACTTGAGGCTTTTGCATATCTGAGAATGGAATGACTTAATGCAAAAACAGCTGTTCTGCTAATGGTAAAACATGCACGTGAAAATAAATTATGAAATAAAATCTGATTGTCTGTACTTTTATTTCATATTCATCATTTGATCTCAAATCCAAATGCCTAAAGTACATATCAAAAAATAAATAAATAAAAAATTCATTCTAACGTTCCCATAATTTGTAGGGCACTGCGTACATGTAAAACAGTGGATATTCTACAAATGCATAAACTATGTATGACAAAACAGGGTATTTTCTTTGCCAGTGGAAGAGAAGATATTCTTTCTAACACTTCTTTGTAGAGTATACTCTGGCAATCAGGCACATAGCAAGAGCAAGAATGTTTATTTAATTTTATTTAATTTTATTTTATTTTATTATTATTTTTACTTTCTGTGGTGCATAGCAGAGTATATACCCAGTATGCATATACCCCAGTACAACAGACAGCTTTTCTTACTGTGTTTGGGCAGTTATCTGAAGAAGTCAAGTGCAATCTAAAGTCATATATAAAAGTACAATTATATAATAATGTAGATGAGTTTTTGTTTTTTTGTTTTTTCAGAGTAAATGTGGTAGAGTACTGCATGTAGGCCTGCGTTACTATACTGACAATGTCATTTGGGAGTTACCATATAGGCATTATGAAATATATCAGCACATTTCCAAGAGTACGTTAAAGTCTGCTGCACTGTAAGTCACTCCAAAACTGTTTCTTTATTATTCCAGCAGGTGGTGTTCTTCTGTTAAATCTCAATAGAGCAGGCCTTGGCTGATTATCATATTCAAAGCATATTCATAAGCATGTGAAATGTTACATCAGCATTCATCCTCTCTACAGTTCTGAAACTAGAAAATTACTGACACAAAATGCTAAAATAAAAACATTTAATCACAAAGGTATGCAAGAATACCTTCATGGTCAAAAAAAAAGCTGAATAAATGCAGTTACACAATAAATAAATAATTACATTATCATATAAGATCATCCCTTGAAAACACATGTTCATAAATAAATTAATGCACACATATATGAAAACACATTCTTTAAGGGTATGTTTCTCAGTCACATTTCTGATGTCGTGAAAAAATATTCACATGTTTTGTATTGTGCTTAGTATTCATAACACCCCTTTCTACATTTGTATTAATATTAATATTGTAATTCTAATAATATAAATGAACAATGGCCAGCATACTCTAAATGCCATTTTTCTGAGCAGGTTTTTCATCTACTATATTTTAGTATTTTGTCCCAATAAAACTCATTGCTATAGCCTACTATTATCAGTGCTCAATCCAGCACTACTGTTACGGCATCAGATTAATCAGAATCAGATTAATAGCATCAGAATAATAACTGAAAGACTTCAAAATAATTCAATTAATGAACAAAACTTTCATAATGTGGGTTGCATAAATTCTCAATTTTAAAGCAGCCCATACTATACGTTAGGATTGCTCATAACAAAGGGTGTGTGGGAAATGTAGGAGAAATTACTAAAAAGGATGTCAGACATGAGAAGTAATAGTTATGCCTGCAGCTTCAGCTTCTAAAAGACTACATTGTTAAAAAAAAAATTTAAAAAAACGAAGCCTAAAGAAATATTAATTATTTACTTTGACATGAAGGTGAAGGGGTCTGTGCAAGACTATACAATTAAGCACTGCACAAAAGTTAGTCAGTTTGCTGTATAAAAAGAGATTCAAATAGCTAGCTACCAACATTCAAAGCTGATGGGATAATACAATTAGGAATGTGATTGTTCCTCTCTTGTTGCTTTTGACAGTGAATGACAGAAATACTGCCACGTGTATATAACACCAGACTTCAGATACAGGTTCACTTCCCACTTAACACCTCTATTTCAACTTTCAACACTTTCAAATTCACGTATGGCTTGCTGTTGTTTCTAAAATTTTACACTCCTCATAATGATGGAAAATTGAGAGTAAAAAAAAAATCTAAATTTTTCAGACACAATCACACATTTCAAAAGAATGTCAGTGAGCACAACACATTTAGTGAGATCATTACATTTAGTAAGATGTATGGCACAACCTTAGCCTGTATGACCCACCCTCTTACATGCCACATAGTGCATACCTGGATAGCGATGGTCAGGGAAGATCCCTGGAAGTGCTTCTCCACAATGCCTGCCACTCTTTGTGTTGTCTTGAATAAGTCGGCTACCTCCTCTGGGTGCAGGTCACAGAAGCGTTCGACAACACGGAGAGGACACACCAGCACATCTGAAAGAGGCACTTGTAAAGGAAAAGACCCAGGAGGGCATAGCAGAAGACCCATAAAAAAAACAGAACAATAAACTGAATTATAGTACTGTACATTCAGGACATACAGGAGCCATTCTCATCCAGTAAAAACAGGATAAATAAAAGCATAGATATTACAGAAAAAAATAAAACTATAAATATATATAATATAATAACCTTACACCTAGTATAGTCAACCACTAAATGGTTGACTATAATCACTAAAATGATTATATGATTTCAAGAAGACTCTCGTATCCTACTCTATGTGCAATGCATAGGGTTAAGCTTCCCACTGTTCTGCAATCACGAGGGACCGGTATTCCAATAATGCATGTCTGATATTATATAATGATACCAAAATCGATACAATTTACATAAAAATAAATAGCTTCTGAGTTGAATGAGCAGTACAGCTAACCATTCAAAAAAATTATTTTTTTTTGTTAAAATATTCAGCCATTTGCCATTTTAAATGACATTTGAATATAAGTAATGCTGATGACACTGATTATGACACTTGCAGTCACTTGGGTTTTTTGAGACATTTTTCTGCCACGCTTTAGCTTATGCCACAGCACAGCCAATCTGTCTGTAGCAGCTTTGATCATTAGCACTCGGTCTGGTCTGAGCAGATTTTGTGTGGTGCTGACCTTGTGTAGCCAACAGTCTTTATTCTGCAGTCTTTATTCTGCAGATTGTCAAACCACAGTTTGCTAGGTGCATAAAAACTGGCAAAGTCAGACTTAACCTAAAATATACTAAGCTCTGCAAAATGGATGCTTCATTTGCTTGAGCATGAGGCTGTTCAATTGCAGCTATCCTTGCTTCCTCATATGGACCCCACTCTTAGTTTTATGAAGAGAAAATGTAAATGAAGATAAATTCACATGCGCAGGGTTCCAGTTATCTTGTTTAGATTCTATTTGAAGAGTGGGACCAAGATGAAGTGAGAGGGGGAGAAGAGGGGGGTTTCGTTCATGAGGAAAGCTATTGACACAGTGAAAAAATATAAGTCAGTTTTCCAGGTTAAATTATTTTGGTCATTTTTGATGCCCTTCATTGATTTTTCTAGATGAAAAAGCTCAGATGTGCCTTTTGTTGTGTTCAGATCACACAGAATAGCTTTTCTAAGGTAATAATGCACAACCATTTTCTGATAGTTTAACAGGAAATGCCTTCAACAGCATACACCATTTGTCATATACAGTGTAACACCACACAGCTCTCCTCACCAACAGCGTAATTAGCAGTTCTGCTCATCTGCAGTGTGATTAACAGTTCTGATCTGCCAAAAAATACAGCATACCTGAATGACTGCAAGAGAGGGCAGTGGTCAATAGGTTACTTCTTGCATAAACAGTACACTATCTGTACTCTGGAGAAGAACTGTGCATAAATACGATTGTATTATAATTCAAAGTGAAGACAAAGTAAAGAAGGGATAATATGCATGAAAGAAAATTAAAAGAAATCAAAACCAAAAAAGGGGTGAATTTACGGAAAGCAACTTGAACACCTAACTGGTGCGACTGTACTAATATTTCTGTATTATAAAACTAAAAACTAATGTGTGTGCCATTGTTACTGATGAAAATTAGGGACTTTGTACATTTAGTTCAGATTTAAATTTTTTTTTTTTTTTAAACCTTCAGCAAAGTAATTAAAAGCTGTGTTTCAGCACAGGGACTCCAAGGTTAGTTCCAAATAAAGTATTTCATCATGTAAATGCATTTGTTAAGTCCCTCCCTGCTATGCTTTGTTCTTGCCAAAAGGCAATTAAGCATAAGTGTTTGAGTAATTATCATACTTTATTCATGATGTTCTACCTTGATTTCAGACAAAGGAGTGTTGTGAAGCACAAGGGCCGCATAAACAATAGCATTGAATGTACGTGGGGAAAATCAGTCACTGCATTTATTGATGTTTTTCCATTTTTAAAATCAAATATACAATGTAAAAAAAAATGGAAATGAAAAGATAAAACCGTATTGTTGCATATATGTAGATACAGTACATAATGCATTTTTGAAAGGCTCATGCCTAAACATGCTGAGTGGGTATTTTTACAACTTTTTGTTTTCTTGTTGTGACATTAGTGTATAAGTTACCATATAATAAATGTTTCCGTAAACTAAATAAAATCACTTGTATAATCAAGTTCATCACCTGCCTTTTAATGTTCAAATTCACTTATGGTGGTATTTCAGAGTGTACAATATGGGAATACATCATGAGGATTTTTATTAACATGAAAGCACACACGAACACAATCAGCACTATAAAGGGTGACATTGAGACTGTTCAAGATGATTTTTATCCACTGTATAAGCAAAAAGTGTTCTTTTTATTTTATTTTTTTAAAGGGCTGAGGGCAGACAGTGTGCATACGGGGACTCTGTTTTTGGTTACTGTCCTCAGTGCTCAGAGTTTTGTTTTCCCAGAGGATCACATGCATTAGGTTTCACCCATATCAAAGAGGTAATTAATTAATATTATTTCTGTTGAGTTTTGACTGTCATAGCGTACACTGAGAAATCGTTTTGATTGGGAAAAACCTACAATTTTACTTCTATTTGTGGAATAATATAGCCTATGTGTCATAACATATCTCATTCTTTGAATTTTGCCTGCACATACAGGAATAGATTGTGCAAAAATGTTGGATTCCCAATGAAAAATGTTTCAGTGTGAATAATTGAGTTAAATGTTATAGGAAGCTAAATAAACAACAGGTGGTGTGTTTTTTGTGTTGGCTAGGGATTACAGGCTGTTGGCTTTTGTGTTGAGCAGAGTGATTCTACAATCTACAGTCTAGCGCTCAATAAGATATTTGGCTTCGCTCGTGCAATGCACCCCGTCCAGTCTCACATGTGTAGGCTATCTCTAACAATTTTTTGATGTATCCAGTGTTTGGAACTGAACTTGTGTTTTCGTGTTTTGCGAGCCTGTCATCAAAGAAATTGATGAAATTGAGTACTATATTAGACATTTATATATTATACATCATATTAGTCTTATATTATCTATTGTTCGGAGAGATCTAGACAATCAGGTATATAGTGTACTGATCATTATTGAAAATTGAATAAACAAATAAATAGCAAAATACCAAGCCAAATAGACTGTGTAAAACTAGTTTAACGCTAGAAGTTTATCAAGGCGTATTACAGGCCCATTGAGAAAAACATTAAAATGTAAGTGAATTTTAAGTGATTACAGTACATGTGCGAAATCAGTTTCTACAGTAATTTTTCTCAATGTGTTGGTCATTCTGTTATCAGAAGCATTCCTTTCTTGGTAGCCAATCAACACCTTCTCCCTATTGTTTAGTGGGGGAGGGGAAGCTTTTACCACAGACCTCTGCAACATCTGAACAAAGTGATGTGCCAAGTTGTGGAATTGCGAGGAGGACCAACTGAACAAACAGCGCTTTATTTAAAGTGTCTGTGGTCTTTTGCTGTTGTTTTAATAATATCATTAAAATCCCTTTCCTCAAATATCTTGGTTTGAGTGAATTTATTGTCAATTTATCCATGGTAGCACAAAAGCCTACAATGAGAATATAGTATTCAATGTGAGTTTAGTCTCATTTTCCAACTGAACATGTGTTTCACTTGCTGAAGATGAGACTCAAGACCCTCTGCATACCTGCCATCCCAATTACGGTAAATATACTGTGAAATATATTACAGCATCTTACGGCCAGCAAGTTACTGTACATTTCACAGTATTACTATTACAGTGTGTAACAAACATGAACTGCAGATGGCTGCAGTGCAGGCCCAGCAGAGCAACACCAGGGAAGATCCCAAGCATCTGGCGATGTCAATGTGTCGCAGACTTCAGGAAATCATCGACTGCAATGATTTGCAATCAAGTACTAAATAGGATGACTTTATTTCAGATAATGTTCATTTGTCCAATTACTTTTGCTCCCCTAAAATTGGAACTGTGTGTACAAAGGGCTGTAAGTCCTACACAAATCACCCTATATGGATGTAAATACCCTCAAATTAAAGCTGACAGCCTAGTTCAGATCCGATGTGCTGGATTACAGTGCCAAAACAACAGAAATGATGTCACTGTCCCAAAACATTTGCATTGAAACAGTGGTGTGTTTTCTTTCCAGTTTAAATTAAAGGCAAAATCTGCATAGCCAAAGATACCAAGGCTCAGCTCCACATTGAATCATTTGAATCATATGTAACAAAATGACAATGAAACAACAGTAGTGTGAGAATGTACAAGCAACATGAACAAGAAAGCACTAAGTCTACGTTCTTTGTGTGGTATCTGGAATGTACAGAAATGAAAGATTTTGGGGGAAGGGGTGTGCATGTGTGTGTGTGTGTGTGAGAGAGAGAGAGAGAGAGAGAGAGAGAGAGAGAGAAGGAAGAAAGATTATCAGAATATCAATAGACCTGATGAGACAGATAAGTCTATTTGAATTGGAAATTGCAAACTGATTCAGATAAGATTTTCCACTTCATTGAAGAGGAGTCAATACAAACCAGCAATTTTATCATCCCAGGAGATAAGCATGTTCCATAATTCACTTTGCCACTTATTAGCATAAACAAATTAATTACCGTAAATCAGAGAAACTGATGTTCATTTCACTAATTCATATACTAATAAACACACTGACCTTAAAACAACACAATCCATAATGCAGTGAATAACAGGTTCAAAAAATGCATGTTAGAGTTTAATGTAAAGTTATTAACATAACATAACATACCATAACATGACAAAAACAGGCCATTCAGCCCAGCAATGCTTGTCATTTTCCTGACTGAATTAATACATTAGCAGGTAAGCTAAAAGCTGTCAAGTACAACTTCTGACCAGCAGTAGTGGCATTTCCCAGCACTGCTCCCTCTCCTCTTCACTCACAGACATTAAATTTGATGTACACTTTGTGCCTTTGCTCCTACCCACAATCCTATGCAGCACAAAATTCACAAACTTACAGTACATATGCCATTCATTGTTCATTTCTAATGCTTGCCATTATGCTCAGATCAGTGAATGCCATCAAAACTGTAATGACTGTGTGAATAACACTTAGCTAATGATAGCTAAAATTTTTTATTATGTTTTATTTGTAAAATAAAATTTGGATTTGATAATCCAAGCCAAATATAATTATTTATAAAATGATATCATACTAAATATTAAATATGAATATAATATTCTTTGTAATACACTAGAAATAAGGACACAAATGATAATTAAATAATTAACGGCAAAGAGCACTGCTACAACCATCATGTTGAAATTCCCAGAAAAATCATGCAATCCCATTCCATATGATGAGCATAATTTTATTTTTTGCTCAACAGCAGCTGCATTTGAACGGGATTAATCTCTTAAGACACAAAAAAGCCTACATTTTCTCCTCTTTAATGGCCTGCTCTCTTCTTAGGAATTAGATATGAAATCATGCCCTTCCATCTCGATTATGAAGATTAATAAATAAATAAATAAATAAAGAATAGGGCAACCATTCATTCAGATGCATGCTACAGCTGGTTAAAAAGTCCCCCTTGACCACAATTGCAAAATACAACCTGGGAAGTATTTTATTTTTATAAATTCAGACTGTGTTCATCTTAAATTTGACAATGTCTCTGCTGTCAATATGGAAATTCTTACCTGCCAAAATGGCCCTGGTGTAAAAGCAGAAATATGTTCTAAGAGCACCTTATAGCAGCTTATGACGTCTGTGTTGTATAATGCTGCCTAGGAAACCAGTCAGCTACTATATTTTGAAGGTGTATCGCTACATCAGAGCTAATGAAATTACGTTTCAATGAATTTTAAATGATTTGAAGTAGACAGGAGAGGTAGCATTAAATCAATTACAGGAAAAAAGACCCAGTGGTAAACAGGGGTGTAAACTGTCTGTGAAACTGAAGTCTTCATACAAACAAAAATGTATCATATTAAGCTTTGTTTACCAAGCAATAAATGGAATTAAAATGTAATAAATGTAAGCATGGTAGGATGATTACATCAGTGCTATGAACCTCTGGTAATTACTTCAACATAATGCCTTTTAAAAATAAACTTCAATTTCTACTACATTGTATGTGAACAGCACTGCCAATAACTGTCCTCATATACAAAATATGTGATTATTCTTCAACATCAAGGTTACATGAAGCAGAAGTAAAATGGTTCTGAAGGACAGACAAAAATTCAACTTTTTGAAAAGGGGAATATTAGATTAAAAAAAAAAAAAATCAAAGGCACATCCATTCAAAGCAGGCCAGGGATTTAAAGCAATCTAATTTACAATCACTAAATACTTCTTCACGTAAGGAGGTACCGTCTGGTGCCACATGAGCTACTTCAATCTCCATCTCTCAGAGGAGGCACGCTAAATTCAGTTTTCTCTGCCTGCAGATGGGAACTTGTGGGGCTGACGATAAACCCTTTCTGATCTTAGCATTATCTGCTATAACAGATATTTGACCACCTTCATCTAATATGCACCCAGGTCTCCTAGCTTGTAATAAGAAAAATTGGAGTAGATTGCTTTTACATTGCAAATGCAATCACTTCTTTAAGGGAAAACATCTGCCCAGAATGTTATCATTTCTGCTACATTGCTGAGCCGTGTGACACATAAAAAAGGACAAATCAATGAACAGTTTTCCTGATTAGGCTGAGATATGAGAATATTTCACAGGTCAAGCTAAAAAAAGTCCCTCTGCCTTTTGCTCACAAGGCCAGTTCTGCAACCACTATGGCACACAGTGGTGCTTGCAAATGGCGTAGCACTATATATCATCATTTTTATTCAACTTTGATTTACAAATGGATGTCTGAAGATGTTGAGCGCAAAAATTCTTGTATCGGAAGGTCTGAAAAATCCCTGCCTGGAACCACAAATTTTCCCAAATAGCCCCATCCATGGTTCTGACATTACACAGTACTGCTGTGGAAAAGTCAAGAGAAGGTTGGGGGGGGCATGACCTACGTTACATGTATAATACCTAAAGCTCTTGACATGCACAAACACATGCACCATTGCTCTCTGAGTTTCTTGGTGAGCGCAGTGATCTTACAGGGAACCAATCTGGCCATTGCCACATGCTTGAAAAAATAAAAATGCTGAGAAACATATCACAGGTTGCAATTCTGTCCCTCTCACTGATCACTGCTCTGGTTAAAATAACCCCTCTGGAAAAAAAAACCAACGTGGAACTGCTGATATAAGTATATCACAAGGGTTTTCCCCCTTGCATTCTCTCTCTGGTGTAGGACCACAAGAGACTGTTTCCCCAGCATTTTCCTACATTTTGTTTCTCTCTCTCCCACCCTCTCTCTCTCTGTCTCTCCTCCAAGAGCATCCATTACCCCCCAAGGTCACCTTTGCACACAAAGAAAAAAAAAGAAGAAAAGATAGAGAGAAGAGGGAATGCAGAAGCAGAACTTACAAATCAAAACTGAAGTGGCTTCCTTATTTTGCATTCCATGATGCCTTTGAATGCTGCAAGGCGAGCTCGATTATGAAAATTACACTCACAGGGTTTAATTACTATTGGGGGCCTTTGTTGAAAACACACGCACACTGCAGAATTGGGGTTTATTACAGTCACAAGCTCTCTAATCAAATCATATGAGCAACATTCCATTAAATATTTAAGCTCTTACACAAGCTGTTCAGCTGAGTTGCGGATGGATGTTGCAAAAAAAAACATTTTTAATTTCAATTTGTAAAACAATAAACGCAATTTTCGCCTGAGATTTTCACTGAACTGTGGCTCAGCGGTGTGCAGCGTCATGGGCATCTTTGTCTGTCAAAAACAGGCAAGACGGCGTAAAATGAGTGGATGAGGCCCTGCTCAAATACACTCCTTACATTTCCAGCCAGATGCCACTTTACATAAACAGTAATTAAAGAGCCAACACATCTAATTAGAAGCTGAATCATGATGACTACCCAATGGTGGTGTTGGTGGTGGTGGTGGTGGTGGTGAAGGGAGGGGGGGGGGGTGGCAGGAGAGGGATGTGATGTTCCACTGCTATGGTTGAGGATGTCAGAATGAACATGGAGGAGAAGGGTGGTAGAGCATGAATCATGCTGAAAAAGTCCAGCCTTTGACAGAGAAGAACTGGGAACAGAGGTCAAAGGACTGTAGATCCCCCACTTCTAAGACACTGCATTTGGAGCCAGGAAACACTACCATGTAAGGATTTTGTGAATGGAAAAAAGGTTTCTAGATTTAATGGCTCAGTAGTACAGAGGAATGCGGAAATAAGTGAGCAAGTAGATAAATTAATTAGCAGGGGGGGGATGATCGGGTTCAAAAATATGATATCATTTTACAAAATACTACCATTTGCAAAAATACTTTTCAATAAAACAAGTTTATATGTATACGGATAAATAAAATATAAAAGTGTACTTTTAGTATGTCTTCTTCATTCGTTGCAGACATTCGTTGCGTTTCAATGCAAGTGCATGTTTTCCAGCTGTAAGAGGCTCACACTGTTAAATAACACCTTGATTTGTTCAACAAAATGCACCAAATCACTCTTAGGCAGTGCAAAACCCATACTAAAACTCAAGAATGATAGGTGATATTGTCAAATATTTAGAAAAATGAAATCCACTTCCTACGGCCACTTGTGAGCACTCCATGTACTTTGATCTTTGCTTGGGTTAATGGCACTATTCATTCTAAGGACACTTCATGGCCCTTTCGATCTTCCCTTCAAAATGACAGACAGGAATGTCAGGATCCTCACAATCCTCGCCTTCACCTGATTGCAAAGAGAGGAAAGAAATCACTAGTGGACAGGCACTCAATGCAACACCTGCGCAATGCTCTCTTTCTTCCCCTGACATCTGGAAGCAATCTGAAAGGGTACCATTTCAAGAACGTCCAGTGGACCCCGTTTGTGTGTGTGTGTGTGTGTGTGTGTGCGTGTGTATGTGCGTGCGATTGTCTGTGCAGGACACCAGAATCTGCCAAACTGGGATGGATGGATTGATGTGACACAAGGCATCACTGATAGTGGAAAAAACACAAGAGCCTGTCTGTCTGTTTCAGTTAATGTCAGTGAATGGAACAAACCATCAACCCCTGGGATGGGCTCAGGAATAAAAGCTCTGCTTCAGCCCTTCAGACAGAATAAGCTGCTGAGGTGGGCCTCGACTGTCAGGCCAGTCAGAGAAAAGCAATTCTTGCTTGAAGAGAGAAAAAACACCATCTCCACTTGCCAGGCAGACAAATAGCATTGTTGCCACTTTGTTCTGAAACTATTATGGCTCTGTTTTATTTTTGAATCTCTTCAAGGTTTAAGCATTAAACTACTCACAACTTATTTGTGTAATAGTTCTTTAGACACATACCACACACATGCGTCCAGCACCAATGGGGGCACTTCCCAAACATTTATATAAAATTTAAAAAGAATTTCTTTAGATAGAAGGTTGGCTAATCTATATCTGTCTGTCTGCCTGTCTATCTATCTATCTATCTATCTATCTATCAAGGACGGAGTGTGGCACAGTGGGTAAGGAACTGCGCTTGTAACCGAAAGGTCGCAGGTTCGAATCCCGGGTAAGGACACTGCCGTTGTACCCTTGAGCAAGGTACTTAACCTGCATTGCTTCAGTATATATCCAGCTGTATAAATGGATACAATGTAAAGTGTGTAAGTCGCTCTGGATAAGAGCGTCTGCTAAATGCCTGTAATGTAATGTAATGTAATGTAATATCTAAATGCTATGTAAAAGGTTGTGCACCACTATATTACATTACATTACATTACAGGCATTTGGCAGACGCTCTTATCCAGAGCGACGTACAACAAAGTGTATAACCATAACCAGGAACAAGTATGACGAAACCCCTAGAGAGAAGTACCGGTCCAAGTACAGGGAACAACCGCATAGTTCAACCTGGACCCTGGTGGTTAAACTGATTAACACTAACAACGAGAACGGCAACAACGCAATCTATGGAAAAATAAAAATAAATAAAGATACAAGTAGTCGTTAAGACTGGCGCATCAACTAAGTCACCTATTAAACAGCTGCCTAGTTACAACCCTAAGTTTAGTCATTTACAGGGGGGGAAGGGATGGGGAGAGGTGCAGCCTGAAGAGGTGGGTCTTCAGTCGTCGTTTGAAATGGGTCACAGTCTCAGCTGTTCTGACCTCCACAGGGAGGTCATTCCACCATCGTGGGGCCAGAACAGAGAGGAGACGTGTTCTGGAAGTGCAGGTGCGAAGAGGGGGAGGTGCTAGGCGTCCTGAGGTAGCAGAACGGAGGGATCTGGCTGGCATGTAGGGTTTGAATATCTTTTGAAGGTATGCTGGGGCTGATCCCTTGACTGCCTGGTATGCTAGAACCAATGTTTTGAATTTGATGCGAGCTATAACAGGCAGCCAGTGGAGGGTAGTGAGCAGGGGAGTTACGTGGGAGTGTCTGGGTAGGTTGAAGACCAGACGAGCCGCAGCATTCTGAATGAGCTGCAGGGGTCTGGTGGCAGATGCTGGTAGTCCAGCCAGAAGAGAGTTGCAGTAGTCCAGGCGGGATAGAACCATTGCTTGGACCAGGAGCTGGGTTGAGTAGGTGGTGAGAAAGGGGCGGATTCTGCGGATGTTGTATAGGAAAAATCTGCATGCCCGGGTTACTGCTGCAATGTTGTTGGAGAGGGACAGCCTGTTGTCCATCATCACTCCGAGATTCTTGGCGCAGGGTGATGATGTCACTACGGTGTCCCCTAAGGAAATGGAAAAGTCGAGGAGGGGAGAGGATAGAGCAGGAATAAAGATTAGCTCCGTCTTTCCCGGGTTGAGCTTCAGGTGGTGATTGTCCATCCAGCTCTGTATGTCCCTCAGGCAAGCGGAGATGCGGGCGGGGACCTGTGTGTCCGATGGGGAGAAGGAGAGAAAGAGTTGCGTGTCGTCGGCATAGGAATGATAGGACAAGCCATGGGCAGATATTACAGGGCCAAGGGATCTGGTGTACATGGAGAAGAGAAGGGGACCAAGGACTGAGCCCTGGGGAACTCCGGTGGTGAGGGGACGGGGTGGTGATACCTTACCCGCCCAGGCAACCTGGAAGGAGCGGTCAGAGAGGTAGGACTCAATCCAGTCAAGGACTGTGCCGCGGATCCCTGTTGCTGCCAGGGAGGACAGGAGGGTAGAGTGGTCCACAGTGTCAAATGCAGCGGAGAGGTCTAGGAGAATCAGGACAGAGGAGAGGGAGGCTGCTCGTGCGGCATGGAGTGACTCACTGACCGAGAGGAGTGCAGTCTCAGTCGAGTGGCCAGGCCTGAAGCCAGACTGGTGGGGATCAAGCAGGTTGTTCTCAGAGAAATAAGCAGAGAGCTGGTTAGATGCAGCACGTTCGAGTGTTTTGGATAGGAAAGGGAGGAGAGATACCGGGCGGTAGTTCTGAATGACTGAAGGATCTAGTGTGGGTTTCTTCAGCAGCGGGGTGATGTGGGCCTTCTTGAAGGATGAGGGGAAACATCCAGAAGATAGGGATGAGTTCACGAGGGAGGCGACAAAAGGGAGGATGTCTGGTGTGATTGCTTGAAGGAGAGATGAGGGGATAGGGTCGAGGGCGCAGGTGGTAGGGCGGTGGGTGAGCAGAAGCTGGGAGATTTCAGTGTCTGAGAGGAGAGAAAATGTGGAGAAACAGGGGGCGAAGGACGCAGAGGGGGCGGAGGACGCAGAGGGGGCGGAGGACGCAGAGGGGGCGGAGGACGCAGAGGGGGCAAAGGAGGTGCGGATGTCTGCAATCTTTTCGTCAAAGAATGCTGCAAAGTCATCTGCAGTGAAGGAAGATTGGGGTGGAGGAGGTGGCACGCTGAGGAGAGAAGAGAAAATAGAGAAAAGTTGACGAGGGTTAGAAATGGAGTTATGAATTTTGGTTTGGTAGAATTTTGCCTTAGCGGCAGTGACAGAAGAAGAGAACTCTTTCAGGAGAGACTGATAGGCTGAGAGGTCAGATGGGTCCCTGGATTTGGCCCACTTCCTCTCAGCAGCGCGGAGGGTGGCCCTGGAGGTGCGCAGGATGTCAGACATCCATGGACTGGGAGGGGATGAACGTGCTGGCCTAGGGACGAAGGGGCATAGGGAGTCGAGTGCTGAGGAGAGAGATGACGTCAGGGTGGAGGATGCAGAGTTAGTGGGGAGCTTGGAAAATGATTGAAGAGTGGGGAGGGAGGCAGTCACTCTGTGAGCAAGAGAAGAGGGTGATAGGCTGCTTGGCCATGGAAACCCATTTCACGAAGCTCTTGACGAACAGTTCTTGTGCCGACATTTTTGGACAGATGATTTCTACACTACACGCTTCAGCACTCAGCACTCCTGTTCTATGAGCTTGCGTGATCTATCATTTTGCAGCTAAACAGTTGTTGCTCCTATACGTTTCCACTT